>NC_088679.1:44348272-44658863 GCF_950023065.1 Planococcus citri
AGCTTATGTCGCAGCTGTGAAATGTGATCAAGGTATTGATTTGGATATTGACAAGATTGCCTATAATCCAGGAAGAAGGGCTGTGGCCAAATTATGCCTCAATTCACTTTGGGGTAAATTTGGACAGCGAGACAACATGGGTAATACCGAATACTTAACGGATCCATGTCGTTTCTATAAAATTCTCCTGGATGATAAGCTGACAAATGTTCATGTGTTTCCATTATCTGAGGAAATGGTTCAAGTGAATTACAAATTCAAGGATCAATACGTTGAACGCAACTATAAGACCAATATTTACGTTGCAGCTTTCACAACTGCTAATGCCCGGCTTAGACTTTACGATCAGTTGTCAAAATTAAATGAAGCAGTTCTTTATTGCGACACTGACTCGATAATATATGTAGACAATGGAACCAATACCATGACAACCGGTGACTTGTTGGGTGAGTGGACTGATGAGCTGAAAGGAGGTTACATTACCAAATTCATAGCCTCAGGTCCTAAATCTTACTACTACAAGACAAACACTGGTAAAGAATGTCTCAAGGTGAAAGGTTTCACTCTACACTATACCAATGCGAAGAAAATCACCGGATCCGTCATGGAACTGATGATTGATAAGGAATTTCCAAACGTGATCACTGTTGATAAGAATATTGTTCGAGATGTGAAGACTAAGCAATTGGTCAACACTGAACAGACAAAGAAGTTTGGATTCAACTTTGATAAACGTGTGATTTGTGATAATTTTGACACAGTTCCTTATGGTTACATTGCTTAGTGAAAAGTTGAATGATTATATTACAACTGGTAATGGATAAACGTAGATTGAAAAATTCGATAACAGTGATCAATTTTGACAATCAAGTTAAGAAAAAACAACGTAAAGTAGAAATGTTTCCTGATGTGATCCGTTGTGGTATGTTTGGGCCTAGTGGTTCTGGGAAATCAAACTTGCTTCTTACCATGTTGGTACACATGAGACCATACAAAAATTTGTATCTATGCTCGAAAACAAGTTACCAGGAAAAGTATGGAACACTGCGTGAACTCATAGCTGGACACAATAAAAATAAGAAAAGTCGAAAGCAAATGATTAATATTCAAGAACTACAAGTTGAATCTCTTCCTGAACCTGAAGATTTGGAAATGGATTCCATTGTGATTTTTGATGATGTGTTGACTGAAAAGCAAGATAAAGTTGCAAATTTTTTCCTCAGAGGCAGACATCGCAATATTTCTTGCTTTTACTTGAGTCAAGCGTACACAAAAACACCTAAAAAGAGCGGCATACGTGAAAACTTCAATTATATAATTCTGTTTAGGCAGGATTTAGTGAATTTGCGTCAAGTTTATACTGAATATGTTACAGATGTCACTGTTGAGAAATTTCGTACAATGTGCAACAATTGTTGGCGTGAACAGTTTGGTTTTCTGGTTATTGATGTTGAGAGTGATGAATGCAAGTATAAAAAGAAGTTTGAAGAAAGTATAAATACCTGAGACCTAATTTGATAAGGTATACAGGAAATTGGTTCAAAAAAAACTATACATAGAGGTACCTAACACTGATAAGTTATTATCATTACTATGGCACCCGCTAATGAAAATTATGACAATTTCTTCGAACGTTATGATTTTTATGACTATAGACCTCCTTCATCTGAGAACATTAACCAACCAGGTGGGGAGTTTCCCATTACAGTTTATAATGAAGATATCATTACTTTACCTTGTGAAAGTAGACTTGTGTTTATTGGTCAAATCAGTGTAAATACCGTAGCCACCGATGGTACTGCTACAGCTGTCACCAGCATCGATACAAGTAAAATTGATTTTGATCTGAATGGTATTTTACATCGATTTGAATTCATTGAATACAAAGTTGGCGAACATAAAGTTGATGATATTCGTAAACCAGGTATTTCAACAACCATGAAAGGTCTTGCTTCATTCAGACCAAATATGGCTCAAAGTCTTTCTGGTTGGAATATTTATCAAGGAGCAAAAAGTCTGATCAATAGTTCGGGGTACTTTGCAATTATTAAACCTCTTTCTGAATTGATGGGTTGTTTTGAAGATTATCGTAAATGTCTTGTTCGTGTACCTCAAACATTGATTTTTCATATCAGTACATCGTCTGACAATAATTGTTTTTACTCAAAGGAGGGTACAAAATACAAAGTTTCTTTCAAATTCACAGACATTATTTGGCGTATGCGCCACATAAAGCTAAGAATTGATAAAGAAGCCAAACTTCGCAAAGAAGTGTTGACCAGTACAAATTATACAATGCATTTCCGTCACTGGTTGTATCAAAGCACAACTTTACCAGTTGGGACAACAGAATATACGTGGGATGTTCCTGTTTCTCATTCTAAAGTTAAGTATGCTATAATAGCTTTTCAAAAAGATGTTGTGGGAAAACTTGACAAACAAATGGGCAGATTTGATTTACTAAATGTTGAAAATGTGCAGTTGGAAATCAACAACTACTTACTGTATCCAAAGGATCGTTTGAACCTCAAGTATGCAGAAAATAAATGTGGTAATATTTTTGAAATGTTCAAAGCATTCCCTAAATCTTACTACAATCGATTAGAAGAAGATCCTGTCTGTGATTACATCACATTCCTAACGGATTTTCCAATGATCATTATTGACTGTTCTCATCAACCTGAAGTGATCAAAGATTCGTTGATAAATACAAAAATTCATTTCAATTTTCGAGATGATGGTTTTCCTGACAAAGGAATGGTACACCTACTTATGATTATGGATTGTAAGGCAGTTTACAATCCTCTAAACAACCAAGTTATCACATAGAATTGATGAATGAAGTTTTTTCGATATTTTATTTTTTCAAGATGGCATTTCAGATTTCATTGACTGAAACTTCTTCAATTTTTGATTTTGAATATGCGGATGGTATAAAGTTGAATGGACCTTATGAGGTCTGTTTGAAAAGTTTTGTGACTTATAACAACATACCCAACATATCGGAAGTGAATAACAATATAACTTTTGTGGATGTGGATAAGGATAATGAAATTCCTCTGGCTGAGTTTATAGAGATCCGAGACACAAACAATAATATTATCAATGCCAATGCTGAAAGTCTCACTTATGATCTTCCAAAAAAGATAAAAGGAGTATATCCCTTTACTGTACCCACTGGTACATATGAGATTCAAGATATTGTTAAATATATTGAAAATTTGGATAAAATTAAAAACAGTGGTACCTTCTTGAGGTTAAATAAGAACACATTCAAAATGGAAATCAAAAGTCCTTTGCATATTGATTTCAGACCTGCAAACTCAATTGGTCGAACATTGGGCTTTAGTCCTAGACTTTTGGCTCCCAATGAACTGCATCGTTCAGATTTACCTGTGCAGATTTTTACTGTGCACACCATCAAAGTTAAATGCAATTTGATTAAATGCAATGTTGATAATCTGAAGCGTAATGACAATACACTTTATGAATTTCCATTAAAAGTTGAAAGTGGTGAGAAAATCATTGAAAGGCCTATTACGTTGTGTTATTATCCTATAGTGAGACTAGATAGCATTTATCAGCTGCATTTGAGAGTTGTTGATCAAAATGATAGGTTGGTTGATTTTCAAGGTGAACAAATTGCAATTACTTTGGGTTTTCAACCAACTAGATGAAAATCGTTAAATAGAGGTCCATGAGCCTGTTGATATTCTAATTATAATGGATGATAAAACAATCAGAGATTATTTGGAATCTGGTAGAGCTCTGAAACAAAAGTTTGAAGAAATGAAATTTGGTAAACTAACCAAACGTATTCAGTTGGAAGAAAGGTTTAA
This sequence comes from Planococcus citri, assembly GCF_950023065.1. Lineage (NCBI taxonomy): Eukaryota > Metazoa > Arthropoda > Insecta > Hemiptera > Pseudococcidae > Planococcus > Planococcus citri. The sequence goes on from NC_088679.1 coordinate 44,352,112, forward strand.
ACCAATTACAGAATCATTGCAAACTTTGAATGAAAATATGACAAAGTCTATACAAGTGCAGGGAGACAAAGGTATTCCTTTCATTTTGAATGACTTATTAAAACCAGGTAAAAATATTGATAAACACTTTGGTGTAAGAATTGAAAATAGAGGTTTATTTGTTGGTAATTCCCAATTAACAATCACACCTGATAACAATATTCTTTTGGAATCAGATCAAAGCTTGTATAAAGGTACTACTGGTCTTTGGGAATTACTCACTGCTGAAAATCCTCAACATTATGATGCTAGAGATTTGAGCAATTATGAACAAATTGTGTTACGTTCTTATGCTTATAGGCGTAAAAATGATAGACATAGCCCATACTATAAAGCTACAAATACTAACAAGTATAGAACCTTAATCAGGCCAATGCTAGTAAAGTACCACATTATTAAACAACAACAACAACAACAACCTCTGTCTGTAATAAAAGAAACTGAAACTGACGATGAAGATGATGAATTCTATGATACCTCATTTTATGAGGATGAAGATCTTAAAAAAGGTTCTGGATTGCATAAATTTAATACAGGGCAACCTGTGGAGTATGTTCATTGGAATACTGTTGATGAATTAGTTGAAAGACTGTGTCATTTGTGGGGTGAAATACAATCTGGCAACACAAATCCTATTTTACTCAATGAAATAGTCAACATTATTCAGGAATTCAAAGAACTTTGAAAAACGTTATATAGACTTATGAGCAGAAGAAAATTCATTATTTTAAAATGGATTATCGTTATCAAAGATATCTAAGATGCATGGAGGTAATGCCTGAGCCCGTAGGTACTTCTAGTCCTATTTACGGCAGAGGTATTATCAATTCTATGATTAATAATTTACCATTTGAAATGCATATGCCTGGCTACAATTATTTAGGTCCTGGTACCAAGCTTGAAAAGAGATTGAATGCAGGCAGCCAACCAACAAATAAACTTGATGAATTAGCTATGAATCACGATATAGCGTATTCAAAGTCTAAAAATTTGGATGATCGTCATGCTGCTGATTATGATTTACAAGAAGGAGCTTGGAAACGTGTGTTGGCAGATGATGCAGGGTTGGGAGAAAAAGCAGTAGCATGGTTAACAACTAATGCCATGAAAGCTAAAAGAGCTTTAGGTGCTGGCTTGCTAACAAAGTACCCTGTATCTCTGGAACCAGCAGAGTAAGAAAAACTTGCAGCAGCTGTACAGGCACAGAAAGGTGTTTCCTTAAAAGTTAGTACTATACGTACCAAAGAATCTGTGATGAGTGAGTCCTACTTACCACTAACAAAAAGTCAGATTGCAAATCTTAAAAAAGGTGGCAGTGGTAAGAAAACCATTAGATTATCAGCTGCTCAGGTTGAAAAGGTCAAGTCTGGAGGTTACCTTAAAACAATGCTTCAGTATGGTCCTGCAGCCATAGGTGCTGTTTCTGCTCTTGTTGATCTTTTCAAAAGTAAGGAAAAAGATGGCAAAGGTGTTTACATCAACAAGAAACCTAGAGGTTCAGGAGTTTACATTAATAAAAAACCAAAAAGTGGTGAAGGTGTTTACATTAATAAGAAACCTAAAGGTTCAGGTGTTTACATCAATAAAAAACCAAAAAGTGGTGAAGGTGTTTACATTAACAAGAAACCTAAAGGTAATGGTCTTTTGGATGAACTTCTAAAAAAAAAAAAGCTACTCCATTGAATAATTTGGAATTGACAGAGTATGCCATTCAATTAAAAATACCTTTCTTTAGAGGTGTATTCATGCGTGATAAGTTACCAACAAAAATTTTAAATAATGAATCTGCTATTGTGAATTTAGATTCAAGCTCTGGTCCAGGTACTCATTGGGTTGCATATGTGAAACGTGGTCAAAATGTAGAATATTATGACTCTTTTGGTGTTGCCCCACCAGCTGAACTACTTGTTTACTTTGGAAAGAAAGCCAAGGTAATTTATAATTATGAGCAAGATCAAAAATTAAGTCAAGTCATTTGTGGTCATTTGTGTTTGAAGTTTCTACATAAATACATATGATTTCAAAACTTTGATATTTGAAAAATGGATTTAGCTCTTGAATTGCACAAACCTGTGATTAAAAAATTTAAAACGCGCCAAATCATCACCAAAGGTATTGATCACATTTGGCAAGCTGATTTATTAATCATGACACAGTATAAAAAAGAAAATGATGGCTACACCAATATTCTGAATGTTATAGACTGTTTTAGCAAATATGCTTGGTGTATACCTCTGAAATCAAAGTCTGCCAAAGATGTTACTGAAGCATTTCGAAAAATACTCAAGGCCAAAAGACCTAATCGAAAACCTAAATTGCTGCATATTGATCGTGGTAAAGAATTTGTAAATTCTACTTTCAAAAAATTGTTGAAGGAATATAACATTACCATGTACCATACATTCACTGAGATCAAAGCAGCCATGGTAGAAAGATTTAACAGAACATTAAATGAGAAAATGAAGCTACATTTCGAAGTTAACCAAAATCATCATTGGATAAAAATTCTACCAAAGCTTGTTAACGAATATAATAAACACGACATACATAGATCTATAGGTATGACTCCTGCTTCTGTTACAACAAAAATAGAACCAGTAGTTTATCAACGTTTGTACGGGTTAAAAAAATTTAAATTACCAAAACCTACACTTAAAATAGGCGATCGTGTTCGAATAATTGCTTACAGATATACATTTGCAAATAAGTACTCGAGAAGATGGACAAAAGAAATTTTTATAATTGATAAGGTACACTATACAGTACCCATAACATATACCATAACAGCTTTGGATGGTGAAATAATCAGTGGAAAGTTTTACACTCAAGAGTTACAAAAAACAAAATTTTAACTATAAATAGAGGTATGGATGCTGCTACTGCTCATTATTAAAATGGGTTCGGTACAGATACCTTCTGTTCTACGTGCTGCTGTATTAGGATCTGTTGATAGAGAGATTCAGGAAAATGTGCTGCAAAAAATATTGAGATTCAAAAAATACTATGGCCAGATCTTCATATGTTCTACAAAACCAAATATTTTCAATTTGGACCAAAATGTGTTGACTTTCACCGATATAGGAGACTTACCAAAACCACTGCCACCAAATTCAGTGGTAATTCTGGAAAATATAGCTGCTTGTAAATCTCTTAAGCGTCTCATTAAACAACAGAATGTTTCCTGCATTTACTTGTGCAAAACGTACAGAGAATTACCTTCAGATCTAAGTTGGCCTCTCAATTATGCAGTTCTATTCCAACAGTCTGAAACTGATATTGCACAGTTTCATTCTGAACAAATTTTTGGTATGTCCTCTGCTTTATTTGCAGATCTGTGTGAATTTGTTTGGGATTCCCCTTCTTCAGAAAAAGATTATCTGGTAGTTGATATTTCCAAGTGGATATATATGAAAAATTTCAGGTTTTCGGTTAGGCTTCCTGCGCATGCGCAAATCATACCAAAAAAAGTATAAATACAACCACACTAACAGTTGGTCGTCATTACATCTCTAGCAACCATGGCGAACACATCTCGTTTTCGTGCTATCATCATGGCTATTGTAGAATTATTCTTGTTATGCGTACGACTCTTCAGACGTTCTCATAATATAGATATTCAAGAGCTGCATCCGTTCGATTGGGAAGCTGGTGGTGATTATTGTTGTCTGAAGCATTGTTTCAATACTGCTATGATTACTACTGTTGTTGATGGTCTAGCTTGTCGGGTGTGTGGTTCTTTTTGCATCTGCTACTGCAAATGTGTAACCTATATGGAGTGGCTTCATCGAAAGAAATTACAACAACGTCTCATTGAAGAAGAACTGAAGAGAAGATGTAAACACCCTGAATGCCCAAACTGCAAATGCTATCCCAAACATCTATAAAAGACACTACACTGGCTATTGTCCTTAATTCCAATATTCGATTTCGATTTTGATTCTGAAGCTGAAGATTAGCACTGTGTACCAAGTTATCCCCACCACAACAAAAAAAAAACCCTTTTCAGGGCTATAAATACAAGTACAATAACATCTGAAGCTCATTTATGATCATGGCTTTTGTACCGACAACACGTTGCAGTTCCTGCATGCCTCTGTATCAACCAAGTTCGTTACTACTTTTGTGTGGTAATAAAATTATTGATTGTATCGAGTCAGTAGAGGATATCAATTCTTTACATCTACCAAATACATTAAAAAGTCAACTGGAAGAGTTGGTTCCAGAAGTAAGTTCAGAATCAGACTGTCTGGGGTGTGGTAGCAGCTCGGAAGACAGTGATGATGGTGGTTGTTGTGGCGGTGGGGGTGGTATTGGTGGGGGTTATTTTGCATGCAATCTTTGTTATGCAGACAAACGTTCAGATTGTGACTGTTCAGTTTGCCCTCGTTGTCGTAGGAAAACACCAGAGTATAAGGTAGCCTGTGAAAACGGATACTGTAACAGGTGTGATTGCAAATGCTGTAAATTTTGCAAGTGGTGTAAGCGAAAATTCTGCACAATTTCCTATACTTGTGCTAGCGATTACTGTGTCTTATGCCACTACTGTCTCCCCCACCCTTGCAAATACCCAAAGGCCTAGTCATAAATACGAGTGTTTAGTCACTTACAAGTCATTCTTAATTAGTATGCCGAACTTAGTAGACCTAGCTTCAATGACTTCACTAGTGCAAATTGATTGTGCAGCTAGTCCTGTTAAAATAACCTACCATCCAATGGCTCTTCAACTGCAAGCTGCAGATAAAATAATCGACAACATCAACTCACCATTGAAAATATTACAACTACCACTGCCCAATATTATAATTGAGCACTTGGTAGAATTATACATCAAGTACCACGATGCAGGCTACTTCAGTATGGATGAAGAAGACTACGATTCCGATTAGTTCCGCAAATTACCCCCACCACTTTCAGAAATGTATAAATAGAGCTACACCAACATCTCCGAGTCATTATACATCTGACACTCATACACGATGGACGTCTCTATCAAAAACTTTAATGATGTCAACGAGAAGAAGCCCTTTGAAAAATTTACCAACTTTACCATTGGTACTACTTTCAACGTTAAAACGTTTTTCAAATGCAAAACTGTCTACGGACAATCGGTTGTTGTCGAGACAGATGAATATCTGTTTCACTTACCTTCTCGGTATACTCACCTATTCGATACAGATGAGAAGTTGCAGGCTTGGAAAGAAGAAAAAAATCTCCGCATCACTTACACCGATCTGCGCGGAAAATCAGTATTCTTAACGCTACACCAATCTTCTTAAGTTTATAAGTTTGTTAATTTTTATAATTGTAAAAATAAAAAAATGTAAAAAAAAATATAAAAATGAAAAATGTAAAAAAAATATAAAAAATAAAAAATGTAAAAAAAATATAAAAAATAAAAATGCAAAAAAAAAATTTGAAAAAAAAAAAAAAAAAAAAAAGTAGACGGGACACTTTGGGTTGGCGCCGGAAAGTCTAGGACCCCCAAAGTGACCCGCCTACTACTGAGGAATAAAGAAAAAGCTTTTTGTGCCGGTTTTTTTTTCGTATTTACAAAAAAGAAAAATTCACAATGACACACACCTAGGTACTCAAAATATCAAATAAAAAGACAGGGGAAAAAATGACTCCAAAGAGGTTTGGCTGAAAGCGTGTTTTCACTTAAAGCTACGTTTTGGAAATCACTGTTTTGAAAGATAAGTTACATTTTTTTTTAGAACGAGCTTATCATGCATTTAATAAGATTATAAACCCTAAGCTTCTACTTTTAAACGAAAGTTTAAACAAAAAGTTACGTGTTTTCCTTCTTGCTTCTTTTTTGCCAGCTTTAAATCTAGATACTTTTCGCAGTTACCATCATAAATTTAGCGACAAAGCTTTTTAAAATTCTTTTTATTAGCGTTATTTATAACGAGTAAGATTTAAATAATGAATTATTTTGCTTTAAAAACAGACTCGTGATTAATGATATTCGTTCGAGATTTAATGCCGGCAAATATAAACGCAAAAAAACCGATGATAGATGTGCTCTTTTTTTTTTTCGTAAAACATCACAGATCAAATGAAAAAAAAAACTCGAAGCGTTACCGTATAAACTAAATACACATCTATTTTTTTTGGTTCCAATGGTCGCATTTTAACGTAAATAAATAGCTTGGTACGAATGCTAAATCGCTCAAGATAAACGAGCCTAGATAAGAATAAAACAACAATGAAACGATTGAGAATCTCCGGATATGTGCAATAGAGTTTTATATGGAGCAGGATAAGAAGAAATAGTATAAGAAAAATTAAACTGCGAAAGAAATAAAGGCCGGCCCGGCACCGAAAACTCTTTAAATCCCATAGGAAGCTGCAACAAATTTATGACCCTTAATGGTGTCAGGTATTATGACTTATTACACACATTTCGTGAAAAACGTCGCTTTAAAAATACCGTCCCTAAAATAAATTTATATTACATAAATGGTGAAAATTTAAGCCTCATGAAAAGCTTTCATTTAGGTCGACTTAATTCTTTTTGTACGCTGCAAACTCCCGCATTCGATAATTTGCTTTTCTTCTCACGAAATAGGGCCCCATAATTATTCTACCACTTAACAAATATATAACACACCGAAATTCGGCGTGTGTTGTGTTTGAGTGCGGAATGTTAGTCAATTCCCAAAGGACGTGTACCTTAATTCGTTGCTATATACGTATACGATTTGCTTCATGTTTAGCTACCTAGCTTTTTCTTTCATACTTATCCACCCACAATATTCCGGCATTTTCGAAAAATTTGCCCTAAAATGTTATTTTCCGCCTACACGTGACGTGCTTATTAATGTTTGTATTTGCGTACAATAAAATTTGTTGTTTTTTTCCCCATCCGCAGGCCTATTATATAATCATTGTAGATAAATATTTTTTTCATTACCTATAGGTAACAATTTAAATAGGTACATAAAACACTTCTTCAATAAATTCGAAAAAAAAAAACACAATTCCCAAAAACCAGAAATGGTTGAAAAATCGGCGTACTTTTGCCAAAATATAATACCTATCTACTACTTGCTCAATGATAAACGCTATATTTTAATTAATTCACGATGTCAGTTCTAATAGCGCAATACTTTTTTATTGGGTAGAATATCATTTACATGCATACGATAATGTTTCGCATAAATATACCCAATTTGAAACAGAAAGTAATTCTTTGAATAAAAGTTTGAAACATATAGGCATTTGCGAAAACATAATAATGAGCATGTTACAGGAACTCCGAAATGACATAAAATTTTTACTTTTTGAATAGCGCATAACCAAGGGCGTAGCAAACAGATTTTATAAGGTAGTAGAATAGATCTTCAAAATGCCAACTGTAGAGGAGGGCGAAGCATAAGTTCGCACTCATTGAAAACTGTCACATCAGAGCCTACTGAAGTGATTTTGAGCGAATTTTTATATGCACACACCTAATTTCATCTTTCTCCTACATGTTCAACTGCTTCATTCATCATTTCAAGTTCTTAATTTTGCTAAAATTTGATTTTAACAAAAAGTTTCGATTAGTACTTTTGCCTCACTAGGTGGGGCGAAGGTACTATTCTTGTGAGGCAAAGATACCTACTATACAATCAAAAAATCTTTAAAAATGTATCTAGGTAATTTATTAATATGAAAGTCGTGATCTACAAATCGTTATCAACATTTTAAATCATCACAAACATAAAATTCGACCTTAGAATTAAAATCTGTACATTTTATTTGCGCCCAATGCCGAATGTGAGGCAAAAGTACTATCAAATTTATCATGCAGGTAATTTAAAGGTAACAATGAGCTTAACACTGTTTTTATTATGTAATTTTGCTAAAATAGTATTGGAAAACAGCATCAAATGTTAAAATTCATTGTTTTATATCATCTTATGGTGTAATTTTGATATGTACTACTTTTGCCTCACACCCTCATAGGACATTTGCCCCGGATAAATATGATGTAGAAATCTCGTAATTGAAGAAAATATATTGAATTTAGGCTAAAACAAAATATCAGAAGTTGTTACTTATCAAACCATGATTCAAAATCAGTTCTTGATATTTAAAATTCATCAAATATTTATACCTGTAATTGAAATTTTATTATGCACAAGTTTTTTTGAAAAAAATCAACATTTTTACTTTTTTTTGAATTTCTCAGCAGCATCTATAGCAAGAAGGCTGATTTTTTCTGGGAGTGTGGACAGTGTTGCCACACACAAAAACACAAAAATTACCAATGAAAATTGTTTTGCACAGGTTTTATCTGCGATAGTACTTTTGCCTCTTCGCGAACTTATGTCCCACCGTCCTATAACCCCAAAACGAAATATAAAATTAGCAACTTCAAAACCCAAAAACTTACTTAATTACCTAATTAGACCACTCTATGATCCGTGGCATAGCCAAAAAATTTCCAAGGAGGGGACAAAACCAGATTTTTAGCTAGAAAACAAAATCGAAATTCGAGGTAATTTTCTGATAAACTTTCAAAGTGTACGATTATTTTTATGCAAATGAAGGTAAAATTACATACCTACTGCTTGAGCGGAATAAAACGAATTTTTTTTTGAAGAAATGTCCATTTTTGTAGGTTTTGTTTTTACACGATAGTTCAAATAATTATAAGTCCAAAATAATGTAGGGGAATATAATTCAATCTTCAAGTGAATCGGTGAGAACAGAAAGGGACCAAGTCACAATTTCGGAAATTTTTTTTCACGGATATGTGGGTTTTGTTATACGGCGGATCGACTGGTGTCTAGTTCCTTAACTGGTGATGTCAGATTTCCGCAAAACTGCCGGGAAAGTGGTATTTGGGCGCAGAAAAAAGGCGGATGTGTATTGATGACTTTTTTGTTAAATTTTTTGAATTCCTTGAAAAATAACAAACATTTCCGAGACCATTTTTTGAAATTCAAGTTCATCTCTGTACTGAAAAAAGACGAAAAAATTAGCAACTTGGGTAAAAAGTTTTACACCTCACGGGGTTTTTGGTCAATTTAAACGAGATAGCAGTCGTGATGTACTTAGATGTAGAATCAAGCCCCATTCATGCCTGAGCAATTTCTAGAGAAATTTTGGCGATTGGGTGCAGAAAGGGTCGGTCTAAGTCCCATTTGTTTGAGCAGCAACAGCGCCGGCCCACGTAAATATTTTTTTTTGGAAACTGCGCTAAAAGTTGTGTCTTGAGGGTTCAAAATACGTAAAAAGTTTGAAATGCAATGCCCTTTCGAACTGTGAAATCAGTTTTGATCAAATAAGTACCATAGCTTTGGAGTAATGCGCTGCTGAAGTTAAGTACTTCGAGACAATGTGAAAATAACTGAAGCCCCCCACCCACCCTCTGAGGGACCTGGGAACAAACTGGCTGCAGGTTTCTTACTTATTGGGTGGGGACCAGTTGAGCGGGGAGGCGCAGGCGGGTCTACAGTTTCGTTTCATAGTGAACTGGTTACTTTGCGTTGCGGTACAACGAAAACGGGTTGTTATGTTCTAAGTTGATTCTTTGATGCAGTGTTACCATTGTACGCATATTTTCGTAATTATCAATCTTTTAGAAACTTTCTTTTGCAGTGTTGCTTTTATTCGTGAATCTCGTGTAAAGTCTTACTGTTTGTAATTGAAATAATTGAAATATTTTTAAAAAAATTTTTGTCTGCCCTGTTTGGAAAGTTTGTGATGCTTGCATCACGATTTATTTTGTACTTCTTTTGTTAGGTACATAAAATAGCAAAGCATCGAATTAAATCGTTGACCTAGTTCATTAGAGCAAATCGTTCAAAGGTTTGAATTTCCATTTTTACCCGAATTGTTGAATTTGTTACAGGAAATGGGATAGTATGGTTGCAAATACCGAGTCAAGAAAATGGCATGTACGATATTCAAGCATTATTAGACTGCACGCCTTCGGATCAAAATTGTACAATGCAAACTAGCTCGAAAGTAAAACTCGCAGGGTCCGTGCGAGATGTGATTATTCGACCGAGCAGTAATTACTATAGACCTGGGGAAACAAGTAAGCATTTTCAATTTCAAGTAGATTTTGCTACAAAAAAATATAGCACAACTTTTAGGCCATTAAAAGCTTCAAGTTACACTAAGATTTGTTAGCAAGATGGTGCGGGTGAACGAAGTTCAGCCCTAACTTTTAGTATGTACTGATCCCTTCTCAACTCCAGGGATGAGGGGATGCCACATAGAAATAAATATATCATCGATACTTTGAAGCTGTCATAATGTATCGATAAATATCATGATACTTTACGGCCCAAGAATTCCGTAACTTTTGGAGGAAAAAAGATCGAAAACAAATCCCAAAAATTTGAACCAGATAACTGCATCCCCTCCCCCCTCCTCCAACTAATTTAAATGAGGGCTTGTTCTTAAAAATTTCAAGGTGAGTAATTCGGAAAACTAGAATTTAACTCAAGCTCATAAACAAACTGCTAATTTGAAAAATTATCCATTTAGATGATCTAAGTACGTATATTTATACTGGTATTATGTTGGATTTATAATTTTCAAAATTGAGATCAAATTCACCAAGTCATTACCTACCTAAGCAAAACTCAATAAGCATTTAAAAATGGAACCCGCCTATCTCAAGAGTTTTAGCGTAAGCGACAAATCACCTATTCAAGTACCTAGATGCTCGTAGAAACTAGAAAGCCATTAAAATTCCATAATCGTAAATATGATAAAATTACTTTTCAATTTTGCAACACAAAGAATACATTAAAAAGTTAAATACTAACGCAATTTCCAATATTTAAGGAGAATTAACGATATCGAAACAGTACCTAGTGATCGCTCGCGGCATTATTACTCGAGTATAATGTTTATTCAGCATAGCGTAGAATTACGACCGAGTAAAATTTGTAATTCATGAACTGTTCTTATTGACTCGCTCATCTTGTCGAGTGAAAGAGCTATTTTAGAACTCTTTCACTCATACAATGGCTTATTATTAATTCTTCACATGAACCGTTCGTGCCCTTAATATCTTATCGCCTTTGTTTAGTATTTACTCGAATCTTCCATTTTTATTTTATTTGTTATCCTGCCGAACTTAATCAATAATCCGGTCAGATATCGGTTCATCATTTCTTCTCAGTTTCTTTTATTACAAACTTTCTACCATAGTCGAGGCAGCAGCTTTCTCATCTAAATGTCGCTCTTGTATTCTGCTTATATTTACCTTACAGTCGGAATACCTATTACCTAACTAACATTTCTCACTTTTTAGTTATAAACCAGCTGCGAACAGTGAATTAAAATCGATTCGAAACACAGGTGTAAAATTTGCAAAATTTTATTCCCTTCAAATCAAGTACTGCTTTTACGAGTAATATTCGACAATGGCGATATGATAATTATACAACCTTTCATCCATGTTCAGACGTTTCAATCAATGGCAAACATTCGATATAAATATTCATCTCATTTATAACTTTGTACATCATCTCTCGTTAGCAATGAACAATTTTGTTTTTCAGTTGTTTTTTGGATTTTATCAATCGATCAAACGCTGCGTGCACCGAAGTCATCGTTGGCTAAATTGTATATCAAAGACTCTAGAGGAATATCTCAAGCATTCTGGGAAGATATTCCATTGTTTCAAGGTAAGGAGTATAAACTCACACGGATACTCACTCATTCAATTTTTATTAGGCACTTAATTCAAGTTTCAAAGTAGCTATCGCAATTAGTACAATGGTAATTTTACCTAATAATACTTGAGTATTGGAGGGAACGGGTGGAGGAAGGGATAAAATGGACTAAGAAAATGATCATTTTTATGCCTACCCACGTCTGTGAAATGATGGTGAGAAGGAAACTCCCTAACAGATATGCTTATGGAGCCAAAACAACTACAAAAAGAAACTCATGTAACGTATTATCTAAATTAAAAGTGCATCAAAAAATTTCTCTTCTCAACCACCTACCTAATTTGAAGAAAAAAAAACCTAAAAAATCACATTTTCAATTAATAGGATCAAAAAGAATTTAAAAAAAAAAATCTCGGTGTCTCATCAGCATCCATTTTTGAAATAGTATACCCATTGCTCACTAGTTGAACATCAAAAACGAAAAAAAAAATATGTAAGTATAATTTAGGACTTTTTTTGAAAAAAATGTAGAGGAAGGGGGGAAATTAAAAGGGGTAGAATCGAAAAAATGAGCCAATATCGTAATTTAACGCCTTCACGTGAACAAAAATATTGATATTTCACTTCACTTTATTATTTTCGTTTGAATTTTGACTAAAATTGGGAACTTTTTTACCCCCAGAAGTCTTTCGAGATTCCATTTTAAATTAATGTTTGTCACAGACAGGACAAAAAAATATTTTACACTGTAATTCTTTCGAATTTTAAAGGTATAGCTTTCAATTTTTGTACTTATTGCAAAAGTTTAGCTTTTACCTTCCAAGTTCAAATTCAAGCTTATCCTCAAATTGTAAACTAATTTCAAATTTCCCAACTATTCTATTTAAAATACCGCAAACAAGTGTATTTTTTTGTGCTCCGAGTTTAACAAGCCTCGAGATATTAACAGCATTCAAATTTTTGACAATTTCTCAAAAAATCATACATATGTGAAAATGTTGAGACCTAGCCCCCCCCCCCCGATGCGAGAAGGAAATTATAATGGTTGCATCAGAAGACTATCGAGAGAAAAAACGTGAACAAATTGAGCGAAATCGAGGAACCTAACTTTATATTTTCCTGTTCGAGTTAATACGGAAGAACTTTTAAATATAGCAATGCGTATTCACGGCAAACTGGGTAGGCAACTTATTTTCCATCGTTCCTTTTGGAATACATAATATTGTATTTACCTACTGCAAACTGGTTAGGCAACTTATTTCACATCATCTTTTTGAAAGGATCGAACTTTTTAGACTTTTCGAATACAACAAATACTCTGAAATAACTGAGCTAAGCTCGAGTGCGAGTTCAAAGTGTCCTTATATACGTACAAATCTAATCTAACAATGATTCAGACTCAATACTCCCAAGAAAAAAACCAGCCCTTCGGCGAAGTAGTCGCATCAAGATCAGCAGGACTAATAAACGATTCAACTTTTTTAATTCTCGATACCTTTATTCGCATTTAATAAGAAAATAATTTCTTTTTTTTTCGTTCGGTGCTTGTTGTAAAGACATATAAGTCAATAGAGTAATCGTTTGAGAAAAGTTTGAGCAAACCGATGTACACTGAAAATTCGCTTTACAATACCGTGTCCCGCATGTACTAATACTTAGGAAAACTCGAAGTAAAAAGTTCTCAGTAAAGAAAAAAACAAAAGTTTGAAACTTTTCCAAGTTTCTTTTCAATTTGTCATACTTGAAGCGAAAGGCCTCACAAAGGTATCATTAATGCTACATGATACAATTACTTCATAAATTCTCAAGGCTGGTTCGAAAGATTACTGCTCGACAACTTTTTAATTAAAGTTGTATCTTTGATCTTCGAGCATTAGTCGAAGATATCTGAAAAGATGGGAAATTTGCACAAAATTCTACATCTCTCATTTACTCAACTTGAATTTTGGATATCGGAAACCCGAACGAAAATTAAACAGCAGGACACCTGCGTAAGAAAAATTGCGGTTCCTTCACTTTCGTACAAAACTTACAAAAGTGATCAATTTTTCCATGGGCAATCATACTCGTAGTTTACAAAAACCACAACCAACTAGCCTTTAACCAACAATTACTACAAATTGCCGATACGAAACGTTTTACCCATTTCAAAATACGCATCTCAACTACGAGTATTAGCTCATTAAAAATAAATCACGATTTGCAGGAACAAAAGAATTCAAAATGCCCATTTCGGAAAGAGCGCCTCTAGGAAAATGGACTATACAGGTGCAAACAGAAGGAAACGTATATTACAGTGAACTGAACGTGTCTTTGGCTCGGGGTAGTAATCAACCGCCGAACCGTGAACAAGTGGTCACGGAAAAACATTTCGTTGAGTTACACTTCAGCAATGAAATGAGAAGAAAATACAAACCTGGATTACCGTTGATGGGAAAGGTTCGTGACATTTTTATTTAAACGTTTCAACACGGAGAAAAAAATCATCTCCATAGCCATTTAATTATAACCATCGAGATTCTGGGTAGTTATAGAATAAATATTTATTCTACCAACATCGCGTATCTTTTATAATCAAAAGACCTTCCTTTAGAGGTACACATTTATACGTTTTCATGCAAATACCAATTCGTTTCGGTCAAACTAAATCACGTTAAATATTTTAGGTAGAAGCGGTAAGCTCCGAAGAAGAAGTTCGTGTTAGGGTAAAAGTTATTGATGATCAGTTTACCGTTTTATACAGCCAAGATATCGACATGAACGGAAGGGAAGGTACATTTTTCGTTCCAGCTGTTATTACGAATACCGAAGAAATTACTGTTCAGGTAAACGATTCAATTAATTCCTCTATATACGTATTGCTCTCGCTTTATTCATAGCAAAAATATCCGCACACTCGTACATATGTATGTACTTTTACGAAAAAACAGGTTAACTGCACATTCTCAATGTACAGTAGATATACATTTATGTAAATGAAAGAAATGAGAAAAAAACACCTCTCAAACACGGAACATTATTTTGGTAACCAATCACGAAACTCGAAAGTGATTTGAAATCCATTGAATTCGTCATTTTACCACGAGTAAATTACGCGATACAGGAAAAGCAACTATGATCGATTCCGAATGACAGAAAATAATTGAATTCTCCTTTCGAAATGGAATTCGAATGTAACACGCTTTTTATTTATTGTCAGTACCAAAAAAACAAATCCCATTATTTTGGGCCATTCAAAACTAACAAAATCAAAACAATAACAAATCTATATTCATTTGAAACCTTATTTTCTCTTCATACATTTAGTTTTTCATTTTTTTTTTTTTTTTACAATTTTCCTGCTTTTTTCTTTTCTTTTTTTTACGTTTTTGTGTCATTTATTTTCCAAATACAGGCGGAATTGATATCACTGGGCGGAAAAGACGTTGACAGCCAGTACGTCCTCGCTAAAGAAACTCTACACAAATGGAAGTCCGAATCAAACTGCTATCTTTTAATTAAAGATTTACACACTGATTTAAAGGTAGGTAAACATTTCCTACTTTAGATTGATGAAGTGAGCAGATATATTTTAATGTCCGTCAACGTACTTATTAGAAGTAGTCTAGTGAATGGGAGAGGAATAGGTACATTTTGGGTTCAGGAAAATGCACAGATATTGTCATTTGTTCACTTAAAAAATAGGGCAATGGCAACACAAAGAAGATTGCCTAATGTAAAAGTCTTTTGCGACATTTTTCATCGAAAAAAAATCAAACATACAAAGGAGCATTATTGGTACCATACCTATTGATGATAGGCAACCATCAGTAAACAAAAGCACATGTACGTAAGTTTCATTTTTCCAAAAAAAAAATAAAATAATAAATAAAATCAGTTGAAGGTAGTTCAGTAGAAGAGTCTTTTCAGAAACAAAAAAAGAGGCCACAGTTTCCAATCACTAACATAAGTAGGTATAATTTTTTGGCAAAAATAAAAAAATAGAAAACCTGAAGCAAAAAAGTTTTTTGTTGTTATAGATTTAAATTTGAAGACTCGCTAATCTTCGAGAAGATGCCTAAAACAAGACAGCTCGTTTAAGAATAATTTTTTGACAGTTTTTGGATTTTGTACATTTTTTAAAATTTAAATTAAAAAAAATTGTCATAGGTAATTTGATATTAAGAAATTTTTTTTTTTTGCATTTCGTTTCTGGAAATTTTATTCAAGTTCATAAAAACTCGTTCGGTAAAATTGAGGTTTCCTTGATTTTTTGCGGTGAAAGTTTTTCGAAAACCTAAACTTTTTCATAACAATAAAATCGGAATCCCAAGACAAAGTCTCAAAAGTCAAATTTTTTACTATTAAACATTTTAAATCCTTCTACACTAAACCGCCAAAACTGATATTATTTTCAAACCCCACCTTTTATCCAAACTTTGCGTCGACAAAATTATTTATAGCTAGTTACAAAAATTTTTCTCGCAAATAATATCGGCTTATTAATTATATTTTACCTTTTTTTTTTGTTTTTTTTCTTAGCCTAGCATAGATGCAGAAGTGACAGTCCTAACATCTTGTCCATGTAGCGGTGATATGCATTACGTCGTAACGACTGAAGGAAGAATGATTTCATGGGGAGAGCTAACGTTATCGAACCAAACAAATGTTCCAATCAATCTTGATAGCATAATGCAGGGTGTCAATATTTACGAATTTAATATTTCGTAAGTACCAATCTATACATTTTTTTTATCTGTACTCATCCATTCACTTTTCCTACGACTTATGTACAAGCGAATAAAATCGCAAATCAAACAATATTGCAATTTTTTCCATTTCGAGAAAAAAATTCACTCGTCATTACATATTTTAAACAAAACGAAAAACGAAAATCTCATTAAAAATTGATACCGATGAAAAACGTTTATTATTCGTATAAATTTCGAATCTTAAATTCAGCGAACTGACAGAGAAATATCAATTCCAGGGGAGAAAATCTTCATAAAAAAATATTTATGCAAATTTACGCGTTTAATAAAACTTTTGAAATATTTTTATATTGAAATTTGAATCTTTGGTATCTATTTATATTTTTTATTCGACTAACAAATTCTTCAAATGAAGAATAATATACCAACGCCCCTTTCATTTTGAAAACAGTCAGCATATATATTTCGAAAAATATTTTATTCATCGAAATATCGAAGGTATACTCGTAATATGTACTACATGGGTAGAAGGGTAGGTAAGGTACGTAAACGTACTACGTATACCAATATACTTGGTAGTACGTTACGTACTACGTATAAGGTACTAATACATATTTTTCTCTTTTGTCTACATATATACGTAACATTTCCTTTAAGAAAAATTGATTTACATTTTTCAAACTTGATCCGCATATACGGTCATTTTAAACCGAACGTTGAAAAAATTGAATTTCTTCAAGAGCAAGAGCTTCTAGTCGATAACGAAACATTAAAGGAAATCATGAAGCATATAAAGTTTTTTAAACTGTACGAATACACGTGCGGTAGCATTTCAAAATTTCTATTACGTCAACGCTAACAATTTTCATCCATAAGTATCGTGAAAAGATATTTTCAAAGGTATTTTGAAATACCAGCTATTTTTAAAGCTATAGATTTCAAATCAATTTATTCAAAGTGTTAGCTCTCGGAATCAAGCTCGTGTCCAGGGGTGGAAAAACGAAACTAAGCCTTCCAAATATAGGTATAGGTACTCAGCCTTTTTGAAAATTCATCTTTCGCTATAGAAATTTCAATTTTAACTACTTCTTTTAATACTTCGAAGTTCGAACTCCTCCGAGATCACGTCGACTTATTCTGCCAATCCCTCCCCCCTCCGGGACAAAAATGAAAATTAGATGAATACAAGCCTACGTACATATAAGCTTGTCTCAAATACGTGGGAAATGTGACAAATTTTCAAAAATCCCACAACAATAATAATTGACGAAGGCAGAGGAAAAATTCTTTAAAATATTCACACTGCGATGTCAATTTTCATAGCCACATAGGAAATGATCAATTAATCAAAACAGAATTTCGTCGACTTCGACTGGTATTCTCAAGTGGTAAATAGAAATTTGGAAAAACTTGATCAAACTGCCATCCCCTCTGGCTCGTTACCGAGATTTCGCCGTCACTACGCAGTGCGCATGATTCTAAATGTAATAAGAATTTCATAAAAAGAACCTAGTTATTACAATGTTGCCTGCTGCGACAGCTTCCCGTATTTTTTTTTTTTTTTTTTTTTTGCCAAGCTTCGTATATACGTAATTTAAAAATATAGTTTTTGAAAAATGAAATTTTCGACACAAGGAAATTTTCATAACGGCGGCGATGAAATTATCTGGTACATACTATCGTCGAAACATGAATATCATCACGTAAAGTAGATTAAGAAGGATTTATCAATTTCGTGACGTTCCAAACACTTAGCTCAATTCGTACCTTCGTCTTGAACCATTTGTTTTGTATCGTGCAC
Source organism: Planococcus citri (assembly GCF_950023065.1). Lineage (NCBI taxonomy): Eukaryota > Metazoa > Arthropoda > Insecta > Hemiptera > Pseudococcidae > Planococcus > Planococcus citri. The sequence goes on from NC_088679.1 coordinate 44,370,273, forward strand.
ATTCATCATTAAAGGATATTTGTCGAGATATTAAAAACGACGTGCGTATTACATCCTACGCATGTGTGGCTCCGAAAAAAAAATTAGGAAAAAAATTACGTATGTTGTATTGTGTTTGACTTCGACGTAGATAACGAACAAACACAGGGCATGGACATATAATATACTCGTATAGAGATATGTAGGTATTTTCTGTGACTGAAAGTCTACGACTTTTTACGTTGTCGATAAAAATTTAATGATGGAAATTCTATAACAATCGCAGCACAAACGTTAGAGGAATTGGAAAAAAATAATAAATTCTTACTTCCCGATAAACAACCTGGAAAACATATCGAATAATTGAAACCATTCAAGAAGAATATCTCGGAGACAAGCCAGATTGTAAAATGACTTTACTACAAGACGGGCTGCGTAAAACTGTCAACATCTACTCACCCCTAACTGTATTATATCACAACATTCCGGCACACTCCTTCAAATTTCTCATCTACCTATCTTGCAGTGCGTATACACGGTAAAGTAATCAGGCATCCCTGTTAAACTTAATGAACTCGAAGGACCGTTCTAGCGTGAAATTCACTTCGATGATGCGTTTATTCAAGCGAAACTCAGTGTGCAAATAACTTGTCTCGACTGCGAAAAGTTAAAATTCTTTATTTCTCGCTGCAAATTCACAAATGCCACTATATGAAGGTATGAAGGTATAATGGTATATACCCACAATTTTAACAACTTCGTTAAATTTCATCATTTCGATGCCAAAATAAGAACAAGAAAAAAAGTGATGCACGAATTTACACTTCCACTTATAGTCGTACAACTCGAACTTGAGGTTCGGTGTAAATCTAGCGTGAACCGTTATAATAAAATTGTCTTACGTGTGTGTATATTTTTTTTCCACAGATTTTCAATCGAATCTGAAATGGCTCCAATCAGTCATCTATTTGTATATTACACAACGCCTTCGGGTGAAATTGTCGGAGATTCCATTAGTTTTCGCGTGAAACTTCTACACGAAAAAGTTAGTATCATTTGAAACGTTTATAGCATTAGGTAGATATTTGTGTTTCTAATATTTTCAAAAAAATAACCCATATTTTATCAGCATTCGAACCTATCACATTTTGCCTCTTGCAAAAAGCGGAATTTAAAGCACAACAATAACAATTTTTCACGGGATATCAAAACTTGTGGGAAAATGTATGAATGATTGATACAACACGGAGAAAATATCGTTTCAACTGAACATTTCCCCCAAAAAAATAAACCACGTGCGCTTGAATAATAATCAGAGCTTTTAATAACAGCATTTCATCCCTCGAACTCATCAAATACAGGCAATAGCATACAATTTTTTAGATACCATTTAAATTATACAAAGTGTCCTGATTAAAGACTTGTCACACTTCAAACCGTATAATTAGGCACAAAAAACGAAACATTTCATATGTTTTAACAGGATGCCATACTTGAAGACTCAAGCTATAGATTACCGACTTGACTGAAATTTGGCATACTGAAAGTTCATATTTCTGCTCCAAATCGTCTCGAAAGCGGTCACAATCAATTCAGGAGGTCGAATTTAGTATCCAAACCAAATTTTAGATTTTTATCTCGTGTTTTACTATTTTTAGGAAAACCTTGTCAGTAGTCCATGAATGGGCAATTTTAGCTATTTTCAAAAATTTGTCAAAATTCGAAAAATCAACTTCGGCAACTGAAAATTTGGTTCTGAGGTGTGGGTAACGTGAACTTTCAATAAGCCAAATTTCATCCATATCGGAGATGACGAGTCGACAACGTTCCCTTGTTATAGTAGAATTATCCATTCTTAACAAACAAGTACCTAGTATGTAACCTTCACAACACATCCACTCAAATTAGGTTAAAATTTGGATCATTGAATAAGCGAGTCACCGACATCTCAGAAAAAAAAACCTCGAGCTACCAAAGTTCATTTTTCAATTTTTTGAAAATGATGACAATGGTTCATCGATTATTATTGCCCAAAAATCGATCAAATGAATCGATTGCTATCACTTTTGAGGCGATCTGAACCCTCTAGCAAAAGTTGACTTTTTTCTAGTGTTGACAAAATTTAGTACTGAAGTGCTATTTACTGGATGCATTAAAAAAATTGTACACCTTGTAAGATTTTATTTAAAACAAGATAATATCAATAATTCACGCCTTCTGAGATGCTTTTTTCTGGTTGCTAAAAATAAATATCTGAATTTGAAATGCTCCTCGGAAAAATTTATAGGCTATACAAAAGGACAACATGGATATAAAAATAATTAATTCAAGACGGGAAATGAAAGCCAATTATTCGATGACTTTTGAGTTTTTTGCGAAAGAAAACTTCTATCTGATTAGAAAAAAGGCCTCGAATAAATTATTTCTTTTTTGTCTTTGACAGCAGAAAATCAACCATTCATTTAAAAAATAAAATATAAAAAGCCATCAAGTCAGTACAACTAATAATGACAATTTTTCCACGTTTGATGAGTTAATACGCTGAAAACCCCTCTGAAAAATCATAAACGAACCAGATAAATAACGAAGTAGACCTATAGGCACTTTCAACCAACTATAAAGTTCGAACTGATATGGTCATGATTAACTCTAAAAGTTATTTCACGAACGCCAGGGGGTGATTCGGATGTTCGAATGTCACAAGCTTTCATGAAACATGGAAAAAAAGAACCACTCATTCGTGTTCCAATTTCAGTAACAGTAAAACAAAGCCAAGAAGAAAGTAGTACTTTCTTGCTATTATTTCACCTATCAGAGCTTTATGTATTGATTCAATATAAATTATCCTCGAGCCACTGTTCTAATTCAACAACTTGGAGAAAAAATACATTGAAAAATAATCTCTCCGAATTCAATTTTCACGCAGAGTTAAAGTCACAATATGTATTCAGGATTCGGCCAAGCGAAGTGTAGTAGCTTTTAATGTTTTCTCTTTTTGTCTACCGCACTTGGGAAAATTAAAAAATTGAATTCTTGGGGCAATATTATCACTTATATTGATGACCTTTTTACAGAAAGTGTTGAAAATTAACAAATTCACATTCATTAGAAAAATACATTTTCCAAGCGAAAAATCGAAAATGAATACCTATTAAAATTTAGATACGATGCTAACGTTAAATGAAATTACAGGTGAGTTTGATTCTGGATGAAAATAATGTTTGGTATATTGAAGACAAGATCAAAGTGGGAATTCTATCGTTTCCGAAAACGCATGTATGCTTAGTGGGTGGAAGATCAGAAGATATGCATCTTCCAAACAGGTAAGTTCATTTTATGAAAATATACATATCACATATCTCATTTGAAATGTTCACCTTTTGGATTAAATTTTACAATTTTTTTCTAATTGATTCAATGTGATCAAACAAAAAATACTATTATTCCTTATCAAGCAGGTATGACTTTTAGAAATTAATCTAAGAATACGCGTACCTACTTCGTCACCTCACCCATTTTTTTATTTAGGCACACCAGTCAGTAATAAAATAACTATAAGAAAAAACACATCCGCAAAAACCTTTGTGAAACTTTGGCATGATCATTTCCCTAACTTTACCGAAAAGTTACCCCTTATTTTTTAAACAATACGCATTATAAGCGCTACAGCATTTACGTTTGTAAAACTAACTTCACGCCGACAATACCAAAAACAACAAGAATTTTGTCCAACTTACGTTGGAAAAGCCTTGTTATTTAATTTCAGTACGATTTGAAAGCTAGTCACGTGTGTTTTAACGTTGGTCTTGCTTGATTCACTTCAACAACTTGAGGTACCCCTTGTATATTTTCTTAGTTGTTCGTATTCGCATTATAGCTAGTACTTTGAAAAATTCTCAAGTTTTCTTTCTTATCTTAGTATTATTTGCCTACGCTGTTCTGACAGGGAGCCACTAGAACCGAGTCAGCAAATATTAGAAGATGGCATGTCATTTTTGAATTCGTGTGATAATCGAACTGAAAATGAAGACTTTCACCTTCCAAAGCACGTAAGCTATTACCCGAGCACGATGATAAATCAAGTATGGCTGTGGAAATGTTTCAATTATACGTAAGTATGCAAGGGTCGTGACAGTTTACAAAATATCATCTAAAAATCTGAAAATGCTCCTCAAACACTTAATATGTACATCCACATAAAATTCTTTAAAAATCCTCAAATCAAGAAGATATTTTCAAAAATTTGTCTTAGAATTTTTTCACATGGTAGAGGAGGTAACGAAAAAAAAATTCTTCAGAAAATTGTCCTCGCTCATTTACGCAGAAATTCATCAAAAAAATTGGGCTTTTGAGCGACGATATTCGTGATTCAATTTTTTTCAATCGAGTGCTGAATCTTTTTCAATTCTGAACGTAGACAAAATCCGAAAAAGAACTAAATTTACAAAAAATGTATTCCCTGCATTCTGCAATATAAGTTGAGCATGTATTTTACCTACCTAACATTATTCATTTCAAAAATTACAATAGTGGAAAAAATGGTACTTTGTCTTTAGCTCATGGGATTGCTCCTTCAGTGCTTTTGGTCAGCAAATCTTCATACGTTAGTTCGATTTGGGTTGCTTTATTTTATTAGGAAGGCAACGTACCTGGAATTTTGATTAGGTCACTCGATTTTATCCATTTATAAAAAGCACCAAAAATAAAATTGAAACGCCAAATAATGTTGAAAAATAGTTTTTGCTGCCCATCCAAAAATTTAAAATCTTACTTTTGATTTTTATGTTACAGAGAAGACATAGAAACAAACGGAGTCACTTTGCCTCCTACAAACGGGCCGGGTAAATGGAAATTGTGGGTATTTTCAGTTTCGGATACGGCTGAACTGAGGATATCAGAACCAGTCACCGTTAACGTATTTTCACCGGTCAATATTCAATTCGAACTGCCAACGACAGTTAAAGTAATGGAGATTGTACAAGTCGAAATCACGATATCAAGCAACATAAATTCCTGTATCGATGTAAATATATCCGCTGTCGACGTTAAATTTTCATAAGTTAGGTGAGCTTACCTAACGAGTGTAATATTTTTTGCTTTTTGATAACAGATTCACGCTTTGATTGCTCTCAGCGAAGGTGCCATATATCCTGGTATAGACATGTCTATCGTATCGGAAAAATTACGGTTAGGAGGACACGGCGCTACATCCATTGTAGTACGCATTCAACCTGTCACTCCTGGCTTAAAAACAATGACTGGTAATTAATTTTATTTTTTAATGAACTTTTCGCTGGCAAATATGTTGGCTATGTAGCGCGTAAATCGATGTCGGTTTTTCTCTTCTATTTTTCGCCAAACATAAATACAGCCCCTAGGGTTATTGTGCATGTAATTTATTTTACATGCGGTTGTACGTTAGTGACAACTTTAGCGAATGTTATGAACATAGAATGGAAACCAACTCGTTTATGATTTTCACTTCGTATGTGATTTGGTTTAGTAATTTGATAGTGAACGTTTGTCGCTGAAAATATCGTTTATTTCAATTTAATGAACGTACAGCAACTTAATGTGTTATGGGTGAACCAGTAGAGCCATTGAATAAAAGGAAAGGGGATAGAAAGCATGTAATGTTTTCTACCATAGAATAATTGAAAAATGAAATACACCTAAACGAATAAATAAGAGACGATTAGGGCTAAAAAGAACCCAAAATGGGAACTCAGAAAAACGTCAATCATAAATATTCCTCGTTTCTTAAGATAAAAATGGAAAGTTTTATTGGCGTACCTATTATTTTTTTTGATAAAGAATTTAAAAAATTCTTTTTATTTTTTCACTGAGTTTTAAATATTTCTACCATCACGCCGGACTGAAATTTTCCTCAACTTTCTCCTGTAATTTTTCTCAACTGAAAATCGCATTGGAAAAATTTAAACATTTTAAATTGAACAATAATATCTAATCGCTTCGCCAGCCCTATCAAGGAGTTTTCTAAAAAAAAAAGAAAAAGGAGGGAGAAGGGGGCTGCCCTAATTTGCTCCAACGATGCTTTATCTCTTCAAAAAAGGTCCCCCTTCACCTCCTGAAACCGGCAAGGCCGGCGAAATCTATCTTAAAAACAGGTTACCTTTCAGAAGAAAATAAATTATCGCCCAGATTTTGTTTTCTATGCCAGGGAGGTAATTAAGGCTTCACGCTATAAAAGTAGATAAAAAATACTGCTTTCTGGTAATGAATGCCTATGCGGTTAGTGTTTGTTTTGAAAAACAGTTTTTTTAAAACTGAAAACACTTGGATTTTTCGAATTTGGGAGGATGTTGAATTGTTGATATTATATTCCATTTGAAATTATTTTATCATCAAAATAATACAAGGACATGACAAAAAACGTTCGTAAAATTTTAATCACTGCACGTGAAGAATGGAGTTTACCTCCTATACCACTTAAATAGGTTTCAGCCATGACACAAAATTGTAATTCGTTGAAAAATGTGCTAAAATAATTTTTTCCCAAGTTGGAAAAGGATATGTAGATATGATAGGAAAAGCATAGAATTTTCAGCCAGATTTCTGTTTTTTTTTTTTTCAAGAATAGGGAAATCAGAAAAGGTGGCGAATAAAAAATAAAAGAAAATAGCGTCCCATAAAAAAAATAAATAAATACAGGCAACTACGACTATGTCAGCATATTAGAGTACCTACCCACATTCAGCGAAAATGTTGACCGTTCAAACACCCCAGAAGGAATTAACATTTCAAGCCATTTTCGTTTATGGTTTCAGCTAACGTCAGCTGCTATGTACGAGAAGGTTGCGAAGAGGCTGCCAATTCGGTTGAAGATTTCGACGTTAAAATTCCAATCACCAGTGTGGTCACGCATTCAGAAACGCTCGAAGCGATGCCAGAAGGGATACAAAAAATACACACCGAAAGTGCCTATTTTTGCGCCAATGGTAAATTAGTATTCGTAAGAGAAATATTCGCATGAAAAGTTTTCTCACACAGATTTGTAAATTTACAGAAGAAGTGTTGACATTACCATCGCGAGAAATTCATTATAACTTCATACCGGCTCCGAGGAAAAAATACAACATCGTTTTCGATATCATAGCGGAGAAAAATTTCCATATTGCTTTAGCCGAGCAACAAAATTCGTCGAAAAATATTTACCAAATATATTTAGGTGATTTTGATAACACAGTGTCGTGGATTGGACGCGGTAAACACAGTAAGTGAAACCAGAGCTTTTTCAAATTTAAGCATAAAATTGAACCAATTCGTGGGTAAATCGTCAATCGATTTTTCCAGATTACCAAGTGCATCTTACCAGCGCTCAAACACCTTATATCTTGTCTGGAGCACAATACCAAACTTTCTGGCTAAGCTGGGAAAATTCAGTGATAAATATAGGCAAGGGGAGTGTCGTTGGAAGTAATCCATTCCTGACTCATATCATAGACCGCAAGATGAAGATAAATTATATCGGATTTTCATCAAATTGGGGTGTGAAGGGTCAAGTGAGGTAAACTGAAAATCAAAATTTAAAAACAATTTAATCATTCGTATTCTTCATAGAAATTAACAATTAATAAAATGAATTTCAGGATATCTGAACATAACGACGAATCCGGATATTCGCAAGTACTGCGTTTAGAAATTCCTCATCGTATACTTTCAGGATCTGAAAAAGGTTACCTTTATGTAACCGGAGGCTTATGCTTGCCACTTGTCTTTCAAAATATGGAAATAAAATCCAACGTTTATCCTTTTAGCAGGTAAATTATAAGTGCATAACTATCTAGTTGAATACCTAAATCCTATGAGGGTAGCATAAAATTTCCAGCGAAAATTTACCAAATTTAGAAATTTTTCAACAAAAAAAATTGAAAAGAAAAAGGCTAATAAGAAAGGGCTGTGCAGCCTAAAAATTTTGAAAAACGTGGAAGGCATTGAAACGCTCTGTATATAAAATCAAAAGTTAAACAAATTTACGAGAAAAATATGAGGAAGAAATTTTTTTATTCTCATTAATGCGAGAAAATCATTCCCTCTCCTTCTTGCCAACTATTAACATGATTCGGTCCATCAGACAGTATAAGTAAATTATGATAAATGATAATATTCGAACTATTCCAATATTTTTTTGCAAGAAACATTAGGCACATTGAACTCTTGGTACTTACATATATTTATTGAAACACAGCAATTATGAATCATTTTTTTCTCAACAGTTTAGCATCAACACTTTCATCCTTCACACCAGTTTTATTGATGGACAGTATGGCGTGGGATTTGGATTGGTTATACAGCAAGTTCAATAAATCCTACATTCACGAAGCAATCGAAAAAAATATTCAAACTCTGTTAACCTACATGAACGACGACTATTCGTTTAGCGACCATCCGAATGTTACGGACCATTTGTAAGCATGACGTCATTGACGTCTCGTAAATATTTAAAAACAATCAAGAAGGTATGTAAAATATTCGCTAATTCGAAACATTTACTCTCAATAGGAACACAGTTAGAGTTTTTGAAATTCTATCGAGGGCACAATATTACTGGAAGATTGATTCGCAATTAATTGAAAATATTAAAAAAAGGATCCGTGGTAATCAGAAAGACGAAGGGTACTTTTCTGATACAAATAACGCATCGTTGGAAGATAAGGTAGCAATAACCGCGGAAACTTTATCAGCATATGTGGAAGTTGGTTTTCACGAGGTACGAAAAAATTAATTGAAACACGAGCAATAATTAATACCTATTTAATATTTACTTGATAGGTAATGTGAGTGCATTAGAATGATGTTCTTCCATGTACACATATACCTAGATTACCTACCTACCTACCTATTAAACTTACGAACAATAATTGATTAATTTGTACAAACAGTTTTGATTTGAATTTTAATATTCAACACTAATGAGCATTGATTTTAATTACAGGAAGATTATGATACGATATTAAACAGTCAAAGATACATTGAGAGGAACATTCATAAAATTAACAATTCATATGTGATTGCGGTTGCATGTTACGCCCTGAAATTACTCAAAAGCGATGTTGCCGAAGAACTTGTAGATAAATTGTACGCTTTGAAAAGGGTAGATGGAAACGAAAATGACTGGCAAAACACGCAATCGGCAACAGTTCCTTCTCCATTTGACTGGTTGTATGAAAAAGAAGAGCATATATCCGACGAAGAGAAAAAACAATTGATTTCAAGTAATTTCTTTCTCCTTAAAAAAATTTTGCATATCTACGCTTCTAGATATTTAATTCCAGATTACCTATTTCTTTTTTTAAAATTGCAGATTATTTGGCAAACTATAAAGCTTCTGCTTATGAGGTTCTAGTCCACACATTGAGGAAAGACCCCAGACGTGCGGAGCCGGTTGTGAAATACATTTTCTATCGGTCTAATATTTTAGATCAACATCCCGAGGTAAATAACTGAAGGAAAAAATCATAATTACCCACTTACTTAAGCTACTCTATTTATTCAATTTGATTATCGAAATCTATACAGGTATCATATTTAGTGGCCAAAGCGTTAGTTATGTTTTCTCGTATCTCTCGGAACATCCATCCATCATTGACCATTTCTTTAGCCACGTCGGGTATGGAGTTGACTGACACATTGGAACTGAAATCTGAACACGCTCCTCATATTTTAGACTTGCCATCACTACCCACTAAAGTATTTATTTACGCTACTGGAGCAGGATGCTCGACTGTTCAAGTAAGTAATAGGGATTTTTTGAAAATTTCCAGACAAAGCGAACCACAATTGATAAAACATTTTGAATTTGTATAGAGCCAAGTGACGTATTCAACGTACGAAACAACGGCAGCTTATTCTTTCGATATAATTTCATTTATCGAAGCGGAAATTCCTGCTCATTACAACGTAGTGGGAGATCCCGAAGGACTTTATCCTCAGCTCATTTTAAAATCATGTTTCAAGTGAGTATTGCATACATAAACTCGTATACTTTTGAATATAAAGCGAACTCTTGACCTTTGACGCGTTTTCTTTAAAATATTTTTCACCTTACAAATAATCAAATCAAATCTTTCTCACAGGTTAGACAATCATTCAAAAGGTTTCAGAATGGAAGCAATACTGTTCTCAGGATATAGATTAGATTCCGTGCTTTCAGTATCTCCTTCGGATGCCAATTTCACTTATGGCTCTGCAGGAGATAAAGTTTGGTTCATGTTTGCCAACGTAAGCATTAAAAAATGAGCTGAAATATTCGAAAAGCGATAATATAGTTACTTGCCAAATACGTCGAAAGTAATAATTTTTCAAATTTCAGGTGCCTGAAAAATGTGGAATTTGTGTTCGATATGTAATACAAAGTTCATTCATTATTTCGTCATTGAGACCAATGTTCTTCAGAATGTACGAAATTGAAAACCCGCAAATAGTTCAAGAGCTTTTTGTGCATTCCTTAAATAAAGACAGCCTGCTCAGAACTGATGTCACTGATGCTCATTTTACGACTTGGTTCGGCTCATCTAACGGTGGTAAGTGATTTTGTCTACATCACTTGCAACAATTTACAGAAAAAAATCACCACAAAAAGAATGCTGTTGAAATTTTTCACACAAAAGTGCATTTAGATTTTTTATGATTTTCTGGAACGTACCAAAAATTTAACTAAGTAAATTAGTGATTTATGTAAATTGTTTTGTTGGTAGGTATAAAATAATTCAATGAAAACTTTTTTACAGGTCGATCTAATAACTACAATGATCTATCATACTTCTATCAATGTGATATGCTAATACAAAACAAAAGTGACATTACAATCCCAACACTTAAAAATAACCAAGAGACTCGTAATCCAACCCAGATAAGTACAACAATAGAAAAATCACCCAAAAATTCCAAATCAAGCTCAACTGCAAACCAGCCGGAGTCAACAACAAGTGATGACATCAGTGGAGTAGAATTCACCACTAATTATGCAGAAGATACCTCTTCATCAAACGAAGACAAATACACGACGTATTCGACAAGTATCAAAACAACAAACAAAACGTCCATTGCTATACCTAATACAACAGCAATAAATAAAATCGACAATCGTGGAAGTATTAACACGATTACATCAAAAAAAGACTCGAATAAATCGATTACTGATAAAAGCCACGATAAAAAAATGAAAAATGATAGGAACGAAACAAAAGTTAGTACCAAATTACCACTCAGCTCAACTACCAAGGAAAATTTAACTCAAGATGAAAGAAAGCTAGAAACAAAAAAAAATAAACGATCCAACTCTGAGAAAGCACTTCAGAAAACTAACGAATTTCCCAAAAAATATCACAAAGAAAACGACACCACAAACGACGAAGTGAAGAAGAAACACATCATTAAGAAAACAACGCCAAAACCAAAATCACAAATCACTATCAAGCCTACAAAAACACATTCAACTCGAAATATCACGATATCAACCACACCCACAACTCGAGATACGCAAAATGATACAGATTTCTATCTGGAAAATGTATCGGAAAATGTATCGGAAAACGTATTGCAATCTAGCAACTCAACTTTAAAACCTCAAAATGAAACTATTTTCAGAAAAAAAGAAATCAATAAAATTGTCGTCGGACAAAACGAATTAATATTTGATTTAAGCTACGAAGTTACAACAGCATCGCCAAATGCATCCAATCATTTGCAAGAAAAGAAAACTACAACGAGTGCTCTGTGGGGTATGTTAAAAGAAGTAGCGTATGATACTAAACGTAAACCACTGACACCATCTAAATAAAAAAAACTCGTGATTGGTTTAGAATGGTTTTACATTTGACCCTTTCTCCCTCCTCTTCAACAAAAAAAAAATCAAAAAGGTTGAGAATTGATTCGGTGTCAATTCACAATTTATTTAAGGTATAGCCACTGCCAGGAAAAAAAGAAATAGGCAGGTAATCTCGTATTTGGAATTTTTCTTATTATAAATTTAAAAGATTGAACGGCTGTTAACTATTAATTCTTTGAATCGAGAACGTTAAATAGACCTACCCTTGATTATATAAGTACCTATTTTGATGTAAGTAAATTAATAACGTTCTCATTTAGGATAAGCTAACAAAAGCCAATTAATTATAGAAAATGCTCAACATGTTTTATTCGATTGATTATGTTTACCATTTTATGTGAATATTTTTTAATACATGTAGATTTCGAATAGATAAGGAATTGTACATACATTTTATACAGTCATGTTCAATGCTCTTTTACAAACTGTTGAATAGTTTTATTTTTTGTTATTTCTGCTGAAAAATATTACATCATAGAATATGAACTGGTGGGATAGTGGATGGATTCATGAAACACTTGGGTAAATAGTACCTATTCTTACCATTTTTCAATTCTATAATCGATGGATTTGTTATGCATTGAATGTTCTTATTGCCTTTGTTTTTTTTTGTTTTGTTTTTTAAATACATACACTACTATTATTAATTATTATAATTTATATGTATAAATTTAAATTGAAAAAATCTCTTTTTGTTTAAATGAATGAAAATGAAAAAATAAAAATCTTCGTTCTTTGCAAGGAACGAGGCGCATTAACATTGGAATTTTTGTACTTGTATAAATAATATTTCGTATGTTAAACAAAAAACATTATAAAATTACTTTTTTCATTATTTTTTGTAAATATGTACTCATTTACATTTGAAAATATTTTGATTACACGCACACTTTCAATAAATTAGGTCTACGCTTCTATGTAGGTCTTCCATACCTCAAGATTAAGAAAATTTCAACTACCTACTTTACCTGAACACAAAATTTAGCACAAAGCAATACCTACCTATTACACTTTAAAAGCCTAGCGTTTTGCGAACTTTGTACTTAACTTTTTGTAGATAAAATTTTTAATTGTAAGTTTGAGATCAAACATTCTGGATTTAAATTGAATGTATCAAGTCTTTCGAAATCCTAAGAATAAAAAATTAATAAAAGAAGTTGATAAATCTGCAAGTTATTATACATAAACTGCACGTGTTTAAAAAAAAATGAAACAGCGAATTGTAGTGTGGTTAACTACACATTTGGTATACGAATACCCACGTGTACGTATTTATTTAAAGAGAGAATGTACAATAGATGAACATGATTAGATCATCATATTCGAGCATAAGTTGAATTATACATGATATTGTAGCAATGGAATGATTTTTAATTTGTTAGGCATTAAATCTGTGAAGTTATATAAATGTAATAAAACTTTTAGAATGATGATTTTTCCATTTTTCATTCCAGTAACATGTACAAGGAAGACAGTCAAAGATTAAACATTGATCGTAGTGCATTTTTCTACACGGTACAATGAACGTCTCGTAATACACAATTATAAAGTATTCATGTTCAAAATTATTTTGAATACTACGTAAATAATTAATCTAAAAAAAAAAAAGAAGTATGATTCATTGAAATGTGTTGATGATAGGTAAGTATGCGTCATTGAGCCATTATTTTTAATTTGAGATGATGCGCACGTCACTTAAATAGGTAAAGATACTCTCACGTTGCACACAAATAATTGTTTTCTACAGTTTTATCATATTGATAACTCATCTACCCACCCATAAGCACTGAAACAAAGTTGATGGAAAGTAATGTCAATTTTTTCATGTAAGTACCTAAACCCCCGACCATACTACATTTCTTCACATAATTATAATATTCTCACTTACGTACCAATACATACATAAAAACGATGACCACTTTGTAGAGCTAAAATTTTGAATGAGGTCTCAATCCTAGTAGATGGTGCAAGTACAGCTGAAGGAATTTCAAAAAATGCATGCAATGCTATAAATCAGAAAGTTTCAGAAGAGCAAGCATGCAGTTCATTTGATTTCACGTTGAAAAGACGAATGACCATTATTTAAAAAAAAAAATTAGGTAGGTACATGTTTCCAATTTTTTCAGCGATCAAGAGTCCCTTCAAATTTAAAATTTCGTCTGTGGAAGTGTTTTATTCAACTTTTCAATTAATTATACCTAGGTAGGTACTAGGTACTTTTTTAAGTGGATATTTTTCAATAAAATATTACAGCACCTTTAATTTTTAAGTTGACCAAATTATGAAAAAAAGGTCATCAACTTTTAAAATAAGTAGGTTGGTTACATACTACTTGGCATCTATTCAAGTTATTCAATTTTTAGAATTTTTCTCAGTGTCTATTGGCCCTTAAAACCAGAGAACTTGAGTAAAAACTTTATCCCACTTCTTTCTTGGTGATATAAGATGGTATCAAAATTTCACGAATGTGTCTGTATATTCATTTACCTATCTAGACATTCTAAAAATGACCATTCTTTGTTAATCGTTTGTGAGATATGAGAATTGAAAAGAATTGAGGTTCTAATATTTTATACTCGTACCTATACTTCATAGGTATCTCTCATACATATTTCATTTGAACTCGTTTTATAATCAGAACGAAATTTTAGCCCCGTTCTTATTTCTTTACAATAATTTCCCTTCGATCTACCACTGTATATGTTATCAGTTATCACGTAATTACTATCTACTTATTCTCTCCTCAAAATGATTTTTTTAAAAAACGCACTGTACACACATATAACACGTATCGCATGTTGTGTATTTTATCTCAACACTTGATGCTTTATTGACGCAAGCTGGTGAATTTTATCGGCAACATGAGTACTCAAATTTATACATACAGTATGATTCTTCAAATAGAAAAAAGTACAGTAATACCACTTCATGAATCATCTATGTACTCGTACGAACAATGAGACTTTAATTGTTTTATAATTTTGTAAAAGCTCTTTAAAACCGTTTATCAGCAATTCAAGGATAATCACTCGTATATAAATTTATGCCCACAAATTAGCCGATATTTCTATGAACTGTATCGTTTCAGCATACAGTTCAAACAAAATGGTTGGTTTAAAAGTGTTGTGGTTATTTTTAAGCGTAGTTTTAGTAAAAGGATCGCCCTTTTTCTCAAATTCGGAAAATGAATTATCGAATTTACACGATGCACCACCGGCAGAAAAACACGAAGAACCTGATGTATATCGGCTCACAGACGAAGTAGTACCAAAATCGTATGAGCTCAGAATTGTGCCAGATTTCGAAAAATTCATTTTTACAGGAAGAGTAGAAATTCAAGTTCATGCGAAATTTACGACTAATAAAATAATCCTTCATGCCAAAAAACTCACGATTAAGAGTGTGAAAGTGATGAAATCATTGCTGCTGCAGTGTTCGCATAAACTGGACGAATCTAACGATCTGCTCATTATTACGACCGCCCAACCATTGAATTATGATACAGATTATACGGTCGTGATCGACTTCGAAGGTGTGCTAAACGACGATATGAGAGGCTTTTACAGAAGTTCATATAGTGAAGCAGATGGCAAAATTCAGTAAGTAATGCCTAATCATACAGTTCAGATTTTTTTACGTTGATATTTAAAGACGTTTCTGAGTTTCTGAATTGTTTTCCTGTTTTCGATTCACTTATATAAACTATGCCTACGAAAGAAATCCCGTCCTCATTGCATGCTCACAATGTTGTGATAGAGTAAGATACCTTATTCATTTAGAAAACAGTAAAAAGAACATCTACCTACCCATTTATCTATGGAAAATGAAATATTTTTTCATTTTTCATTCTACAATACTGGAAGTATGCTATTACAGTATAGAATCAAAACTTCTGATTTCTTCAGAATGAAGAATAGCTCACATTTACAAGAACCGAAGTCAGGAATCGCATGACTCGTGCATTTGCTTCACTCACTTTCGGCTGGTGGCACAAAATTTTAAGCTCGTCAAACTATTTTTACCACATTTTTTCTCTCTTTTTTCTCGATTCAATTTTGGATAAATCTTCTCATCCCCAATTCTTCCACTACACTTGAGATCAACAAAGGACAAATTTCTGGTTTTACAAACGTACCTATCAGAGGCGTTCCGAACAGGGGGGTGGTGGTTGGGGGGGGCTCTCACTCCCCCAGACAGAAAAATGTTAGTACAAATTTAGAAATTTTTGGGATAAATTGGGTGAATTATATGTATGTATCAAAAATATTGTTGTATTACTTGAAATTTCCCAAAAGAAGGTCTCTTCATTCCAGTCAAAACTGCCATAAACTCCCAAATTTTTGCAAATTCGTAAACAATTTCTAATTTTTGCCAAAATTGGTTATTTTTGAAAACATAAAAATTTGTGATGCATAGAAAAATGAAGGATTCTGAATTTATGTTGAAGCCATGAAAATCAACTTGAGTTTCAAATTATCAATTTTTCACAGCTTTCGCCCTCACGTCGCTCGGGGTAGATCATTTTTCTTTTCCTTTCGCGACTCCTCGCATCAAAAAAAATGTTGTTTTACTTCTGAAGAATCATTAATTTTCAAAAGCTACTGCCCTCATTTCGCTCGGGCCTTTATTCTTAAATTTCAAAATGAAAACCAACTTTTTGCATCCATAATGATATTATTTTGCGCTTCGAAAAATCAATTTTTCAAACGTTTGCAACCGCTTTGCTGAGGCAGATTTCCATTCTGCTGCGTAATTTCTCAACAGTTTTCAAGAATAGAACAACGAAATCAATAGAAAAATTCAAATTTTTTGTATAAGTTAAAAAAATAATCATTTTTTAAAATTTAAAATTACACAACATTTTTGTTTTCAAGTGCCCTTCCAAAATTTGTTCGAATCACAGCTGACCAATTGGCTGGAAAAGCTGTGGGAGGAGGTGAGGTATAAAGTTAGGAAACTTTCACCCCCCCCCCCCTCACGTCACATCACTTCGTTATGCCTCTGGAACCTACTAATAATAATATTCCACTCAACACATTCAGTTTTCTGATGTTTTCATCACTTAAAAATACGACAATTGTGTCTGTAGTGAAGGTAGACCATTGAAATGTAAAAAAAAATTACGTATGTATTTATTTCAGTTTATGAGAATGTTTTTACACGTACCCATACCTACATTGAAATCAGCATTAGAGGTCTTCCCAACTCTTTATCAATCACACGTACTCGCTTCAATAGACAGTAGTTAGAAACATTCGGTATGATCGTGCTAAACATACATTTTTTTTCAGCTGGATGGCCACAACTCAATTCGAACCAACATATGCCAGAGAAGCTTTCCCTTGTTTCGACGAACCTCGTTTCAGAGCTTCTTTTACAATCTACTTAGCACGTTCAAATGATCAAATAGCAATCAGTAATATGCCTTCAGAGGCTCAATTGCCTCCAGAGTGAGTAACTACGTAGTAACTTAACCATTTCAAATCATTAGATTGATTCGGGCGAATTGCACAAATTGCATAGTTTTGTTTAAAACGCCAAATAAAGAGCAAGCGACACTGCTTACAACCAAAAACACCTTGCAGATACTTTAGGCGAAATTTTTGGCTTATACCTATATGTAAGTCTTATACAGTATGAAAATTGTGCAGGTCGCCCAAAAACACGCACATACTTTATTTAAGTAATCAGTCTGGTACAACTTAGACTATGTGGATGTACTTCAAGTAAGTAGGCTAGCTTTTCACATTAACGCTTACTTACTTGTTCGGAATGTATAAAGATAAGCGCCAGACTGTTTCAAGAACTAAGTTGACATTGATTTATTGCAACATTAATTACAATTCGAATTTCGCAGAAAGATTAGATTAAAATACTTATGTTTAATAATCTGCATTTTAGTTCGCTGAGTGGTAATCGTCTATGGGAAAAATTCGTGCAATCCCCACCGATGGCGACATACCTGGTCGCTTTCATGGTAACTGATCAATACTCATACATGTCCGATGCAGAGAGGAAAATTCGCGTATTCGTCAAGAAAAGCGCTGTACAACAATCGTCTTACGCATTAAAACAGAGTTCCCAATTATTGAAACAATTGGAAGGCTACACCGGTATAGCATTCAAATTGCCCAAACTAGATGTAGTAGCTGTACCAGATTTTAATGCTGGAGCAATGGAAAACTGGGGCATGACAACTTTTAGGTAAAATGATTCGAGAATAGTGCTTAGAACATAATATTTCGAACTGGTAATCATAAAATTGCATTAACTCTTCACACAGAGAAAGATATATAATGTTGAACGAACCAAATAGCTGCGAACAACAAAAAACAGCAGCCACAGAAGTCATCAGTCATGAATTTGCTCATCAGTGGTTCGGAGATTTAGTAACTCCAGCATGGTGGGATTTTCTATGGCTGAATGAAGGATTCGCGACGTATTTTGAAACTTTTGCAGCTGCAGCGGTAAATATTTTTCGGAAAAATACCTAGTAATGATAAATCGGAAATAAAAAATCGTGATTTGATTTCATTAGCACAAAGACATTGGGAATGTGGACTGTGAAGCTGAATTCAAGCGGTAGATGATAGATAAATGTAACATTTAGATACTTCCTCATTCTTTTCTGACATTTTTGACAAAAAATTCCCAAGTTAAAATCAGAACATGAGTACCTATTATAGCACATTTCGTTCATGGGTAATTTTTAAATTGCATAGTAAACACAGTGTGGAAAGGAATGAAGAACTTGAATCTACCTTCTGATACCTATATGAAACCTGACCACAGCACATCAATCTAAAACGCACACTGACAAATGAAACTACCTATTATCTGCAAATTGCTCCAAAGTCAAATCACAATTTTTGATTTTTAATTGGTATGATATAGTGTATCAAAAATTTTATTTTTCTTTGCTGAACGATTTTTTTTGTGCCATTGAAGATTGAACCATTTTGGAAATTGGATCAACTATTTGTAGTTGAAACTGTGCAGTTTGCTATGAAGCACGAAATCACAACACAGCGAGCTATGACTTCGCGCGTGAACAAATTCAGTCAAATTAAAGACGCATTTGACGTCATCAGCTACGACAAAGGTACACAAATTGTTAAAATTATACAACTATCTAGTCCTTACCCTCGCAACCTTAATTGAAATTCCATGGTCTTACTTACAGCTGGTTCTGTAATCAGGATGTTTGAGCACATTTTTTCACCCAATATTTTCCGAAATGCATTACATCTTTATTTGCAAGATGGGCAAGTATTTCAATCAACACGTTGGTTTTCAATAATAATTCTTGATCGTATTCGTTATAATATGATACCTAACTTTTATTGCAGGCAGAAAAATTACGACGGCACAGTAACACAGAAAGTTTTATTCGATGCATTTGATAAAGTAACAGGTTATAGTTCCATAAAGTTACCACCGCATTTTTCTGCTTCTGATATTATGAAAACTTGGACTGAAAACATTGGATACCCTGTGATTAATATAGCGCGTTGTTATCACCACGGCGAAGTGACAGTTAAACAGGTTGGCAATTTTTCCTACTTTTATAACTTATTTATTCAACTTTTCTCCATTAAATCATCAAACGTTTACTCTTTAGGCCACTTATAAATCTCCAAGAGCCCCAAAACCTTTACCTGATCAAGAATGGATAGTTCCATTGACTTATACGACTAAATCTGCACCTGAATTCTCAAACACCCAACCTACTTATTGGTCATTTGCCGGTAAGCCCACAGAGTTGACAGAACGATTCCCGAATTCTGACTGGATTATATTCAATTTACAACAATCAGGTTCGTATGATGCAGTTTTTTATTTTTTACCATTTTCAAGTTTGGAAAATTAATGCATTCGATATTTTAAAACAGGATATTACAGAGTGAATTACGATTCGAGAAACTGGGAAATGCTGATCGATCAATTGCATCAAGATCCCCAAAAAATACATGTTCTGAACAGGGCCCAATTGATCGATGACACCGGCGCTTTTGCTGATGACGGGATATCAAGTTATTACCTACATTTACATTTGTTACAGTATTTATCGAAAGAGACTGATATGATTGCTTGGTATTCTGCGATCACATCATTAAATAAACTGATATCTGAATCAGAGGGTACACCAAACCATCCATTCATTAAAGTAAGTGTTGTTCACTTTGAACAAAAAAATCGATACTACTTTTTTACACCAACCACATTTTAGAAGCAAATAGACCGAAAATTCGCGAAATAATTGTACGGAAATTTCAAGTTTTGAGTTTAAATCGAAACGACTTTTTTCAAAATCGTTTGCGTGGGAATTTTGCATGATTATGTTAATTAAAATTTTTACAGTCAGTCGTGAGTCAGACACTTTCCTCTGAAAAAAATTGTCAAGTTTGACTTCACTAAATTCTAACGTTTCAATGGTTCTTTAAATGCAAACAATTGAATCAGTTCCGATGTAGAACAAACTCGTTTGCTTAATTACAACGAACTTCTAGGAAAAAGGATTGAGTTTTTGCGTGGAAATGGATTGGGAGGAGGGAACTTCTGCAAGTTTAATGGTAAAGACTTGATAAATTAAAATACAGCTCCATTCTTACCAAAAGACATGCCAACTGCAAATTATTTAAACCATATATGTACCATATCACAAAGTAAAATTTCAATTGAGTAAATCCATTCGAATTTTTGCTTTCTTCGTCCACAGGAGTACGTACAAAAATTGATTCATACAGCGCAAAAACCTGCGGATTCCCCAAAAACGCCCTATGAAAACTTTGGTTTCGAAATTAAAACAACGGACGATCACGTCACAAAAATAGTAAAACCAATGTTTTTGAACTTGGCGTGCAAGTCGGGTGTAGAACAATGCATTCAGCAATCATTAGACGAATACAAGAAAAACGAGGCTGATCTCAGCAAGTAAGAACTTTTAAACAAATTGTTATGCAAAAATGAATTGAAAAATATCATTAATTATTACCCATTATCATTTTTTCGAAACAGAATTCAACCAGATTTGAAAAAAGTTGTTTATTGCAATGCTTTGCGTAATTCCAAAGACCAGCAAACTGTTTTCAATAATTTATGGAACACGTATTTAAAAACTGAAATTAGCTTTGACAAAAATATAATTCTTACGTCCTTATCATGCACTAGCGACGAAGGAGTCATCAAAAAGTAAACAATTTTAATTTCTTTATAAAAATTCGAATTTTAATTCTTTTTTACAATGCACCAATTCAATTACATCGATTCTTTCAGTTTCTTAAAAAAAATGATTGATCCGAAAAACACCGAAGTTCGAAAACAAGATGCAATCTTCATCACTAGAACGTTCACTACGGAAATACCGACAGTAACAGCAATACTCAAAATCCTTATAGAAGAAATTCCTCCCAAGATGTAAGTTAAACTTGAACAACTCCTAAATTAAGTAAATGAAAGCGGAACTTTTTTAAAAAATCAAAATACTTACAAAATATTTTCATTTCAGGGAAAGTGACCAGAGTGGACCTCTAACTCTACAAAACCTCGTCGATTCAATTAACGTAAAGACGCCAGAACAAGCACAACTGGTAAATTCATTTTCTTTATAGTGTATAAATTCCTACCTACATTTGGAGTGCAAAACTAATACATACAACATTCAACATTTCAAATTTCAGTTGGAACAATTGGCAACTAAAAGTAGCTCTCTTAATCAAAAGAAGTACAGCGATTTAATCTCATCAATCAAAAGTCTGAACAACACGTCTTCCAATAAAATAGAAAAGAGAATGAAAATATCCGAAAGAATTAAAGAAGAATATAATTCACCGGATAAGAAACCAGATAAACCAACAGAAAAACCACCACAGCCAGGTTCTGGTGCTTCTGCTCTAGTTCCCAAATTATGGTGGCATCTAGTCATTGCCGGCATTGTTCTGTGCTATGGGGCACCAAGGCTACGAACATTGTAATCGACACAAAAAATGAAAGACCTTGAAGTGTAACACTTGTAAATTTGTATCTTATGTACATAGCTTGTATATTCGCAATTGAATTGAGTAAACATGCCAGTAATTCGACGTGCAGTAGTAAAAAGTTTGAAATTTATGGTTGTTTTTTTCTACATTTTTTATACTAGGTGTGTACAATTGCCAGCATTTTTACGCCCATGTTTCGAGGGATTAGTCAAGTTATGCTTTGACAGATTGAGTTCTTTGATGAATCTTAGAATGTTTTCTATCTGTTTGATATTGTCAGGAATTGTAGCTTGTAGAGTTTAAGGTCTGAAATATATTCAAATTTTTGATATACATAGTAAGTCAATATAACGTTGCACTTCCTTATTCTGCGGAACATCGCGTCGTTTAAGTCGCAAGTTCCTAAAAGCGAAAATGCATTTGATATTTTCCAGTACCTAAACCTATGCAACTATTGGCACCCAAATGTATGGTGGGTATTGTATTATACACCGCAATAATTACGATGAACATTCTCTAATATAAAATTCTTGTACAAAAAAACCAGTTGCTGACACTTTTAATAATGGATTGCCCATTTCACAAGATGATTAATCAAACATATTTTTTTTATGTACCAAATGGAACGAACCGGTTTTCATTAAACTTTTTTCAAATTTATTGAGCGCATAATATTCTCAGAATTCTTCACGTAATAATTTTCTAGAAATACGAAATTTTTATCTCATGTTACAGCATCATGCAGAATTCTAAAACCAAAACTTAATTTGACATTTCAAATTGACGAATGAAAATTTGCAAACAACTTGAGATAGGTAGCTCATTTTTTTTAATTTACGTAATTTGGTACCTCGTGAAATGGAAGCTCGCGTTTTAAGCGCAATAGGTAGGTACGTCTACGTTTCAAATAAAAATCCACTAAAACTTAAAAATTTTATGTACTTGAAATTTACTTTGAAAACTCCACCCAGGCACTTTTTCGTAGACATCTAAAGTACGAGTACATGAGTATTAAATACCTACCTACGCAAATTAAACCATATACCATATACCTACATATTGTGTGCAAAATTATTTATAGGTAGGTACATTTTGAATAAATTGATGGCATTGTTTTTTTTTTTCATTATTATTGACTCTGATAAAACCTTCGACACATTATTCATCGCATGATTACATGATACTTCACATAATCAAACTACGTGAAAAGTAATTAATTTCGCAGGAAACTGACTCATTCTGATAAATAACACTAATGCCGAATTGGCGAAACGGTAAAAAAAAATCGAATACCTACACCGCAAAAGGTCGAATTTCTCTCAAACACTCGCATTTTCACGGAAAGAAAATTTTTCAGTGAAAAAAAATAATTTTATGGCTTTAGATATTGTGAAAAATTAAATTTGTTCATTGTTGAATCTGATGATTTATTGGTGGATCCACACTTCAGAGCCAGTAAAGGGCTTCGCCAAATCAACAACTCTTGATGAGCGATGGTGAACCATAGAACCAAAGACGTTTTGTAGCCCCGAATAGTTGATATATTAACAGAATGAAATATCAACGTACATACCCATATACACCTAATTACAGTGTATGATTCGTTCCTTAATACACATAAAATTATTTCAAATAGGTAGGTAGTAGGTACAATAGCTACACATGACTTCGAAGAATTCGATAAAAATTGAACGAAAGAAGAATCAAATCAATAAGTACCCTCTCAAAAATAATCATAGGACGTCACTTCAATGTATAGCACAAAGTTATCTATCCTCCTTTTGAAATTTAAATCAGCCTTGTCAAGTGCCCAAAACTCATATACATTTCTACCTACATATTAAAGAAGTAATTTTCCAATAAATTAACATTATTGTAGTGTCTTTCAATCGGGTATATTCATCATGGCGTATTTAAAATATTTGTTATTATTTTTAAATGTGGCGCTACTACATGCTTCACCACTGCACCTCAACGAAGATGACTTGTTGCAATTTGATCAAAAAGAAAATGAAGTTTCCGAAGTTCAGGATATATATCGATTATCCGATGAAGTGATTCCGAAGTCGTACCAGTTGAACATGGAACCAGATTTAGAAAAATTCACCTTCAGTGGTAAAGTAGAAATTGAAATCTCTGTACGATTTTCAACAGGCAAGGTTATTCTGCACAGTAAAAACTTGAAAATAAATAGCTGTAAACTATTAAGCACGCGAAAGTCACTACCAAATAAATTCAAACTTGACGAAGCTAATGAAATTTTGATCATTGAAACTGAGGAAACATTACTGTACGGTACGGGTTACACGTTGATAATTGAATTTGAAGGCGTTTTAAACGATGATATGAAAGGATTTTACCGAAGTTCTTATACCATGGACAATAAAAAATAGTAAGTTGGGTATCATTGTTTAGCTTTATGTTTCTCGGAAAATACCTACCTAATTTAATTCACGAGGAAATTTCTAGTTGGTTAGCAGTAACGCAGTTCGAGACATCATCTGCCAGAGAGGCGTTCCCTTGTTTCGATGAACCACGATTCAGGACTCCATTCCAAATTTCTGTCTCTCACTTCAGCAATCAGAATGCAATCAGCAATATGCCACAAGAATCGCGATCGTATACCAGAGAGTACGTTGGTGATTAAAACAAGCATACTTTGTTACTCGAAATTAAAAATTACATGCTATGTCATATTAGTCCTTCAGGTAGATACCGTATCTGGACCGGATTTAAACGCACTCCACCGATGGCAACCTATCTAGTAGCTTTCATGGTATCAGAGTTTACCTATGTCACCGACGATGACGATAAAATCAAAGTATATGTGAGACCTAACGCCAAAAAGCAAGCATCTTATGCATTGCAACAAAGTACGAAGTCACTAAAACAAATGGAAGGTTACATTGGTATACCACACAAGTTACCAAAGCTGGATGTGGTGGGAGTGCCCGATTTCGAAGCGGGAGCGATGGAAAATTGGGGAATGACAACGTATAGGTAAAAAAATTATTGATTTTGAAAAGATACGTAGATGGCGATTTTCCATTACAGCACGTGAAATGTACACTTTCAGAGAAAGATTTGTCATTATGGACGAACAATTGCCGAGCAGCGCAATACAAAAAAGTGCTGCCACTCAAGTGATAAGTCACGAATTCGCCCATCAATGGTTTGGAGATCTTGTGACGCCAGCATGGTGGGATTATCTATGGCTTAATGAAGGATTTGCAAGATACTTTGAATACTTCACCACTGCAAGAGTAGATATCATACATTAAGTACTTAAATTCTCCAAAATATTGCGCAAAGCCATTTTAATTTATGAAAAAAAAAATCATTCTTAGATTGAACCAACTTGGGATATGGATAAATTTTTCGTCATAGGCCAAGTACAGCCGACTTTATGGAATGAAATCGGTACTCAACGCGCAATGACCACTTCCGTATCAAAGAAGAACCAACTTGACGATATATTCGATGTAATTAGTTATTCTAAAGGTAACTGTTCAGTCCACGCATTAAATAATGGTAAAGTGAAGCAAAAACATGATAATTTTGATTAATTTCAACCTCACAGCTGCTTCAATCATCCGAATGTTTGAACATATGGTTTCACCGAGTGTATTCAAATCTGCTCTCCAAAAATATTTGAAAAATGGGTAATTTATAAATCAAATGCGCATTTTTAAGAGTAGAAAAAATTCGAAAGATCATATCAATCACTTATGTAAACTTTTCAGAGCTGAAAAATATGATGGCACTGTTGTACCAGCACACCTTTTTGAAGCTTTTGATGAACAAACATCATATACCACGGTAGCACTGCCAGAGCACACTTCAATCTCTGATATAATGAAACCATGGACTGAAAATATTGGATATCCATTGGTTACAGTATCTCGTTGTTACCACCACGGAAAAGTATCCATCACACAGGTTGGACATTTCAATCAATTTTCAACCTAATGATACCTATAGGCCAATTGTTTTACAGTTTAACTCACAATTTATTCATGATTTTTTTAATTAGACCACTTACAAATCACCAAGAGCGCCTAAAACTTTACCAGATCAGAAATGGATAATACCTTTGACATACACAACAAAATCTGAGTTGAAATTTTCCAACACCAAACCGAATCAATGGTCATTTGCAGAAAAACCAACGCGTCTGCCAGAAACATTCCCCAATTCCGACTGGGTTTTATTCAATTTACAACACACAGGCATGTGCATTGTACAGGCAGCTACACCAATCTTTCTTTTTTTAGGCAAATTACAACTTTTCGTTTTGTTACAGGATATTACAGAGTGAACTATGATTTGAAAAACTGGCAACTTCTAACTGATCAATTGCTTCAACAGCCTGGAAAAATTGTCTCTTTGAATAGAGCTCAGCTGATCGACGATTCATTTGCTTTAGCTTACGAAGATAAACTTGACTACAAAGTTCCTCTGAATCTGATTCAATATTTGCCAAAAGAAAAGGACATTTTCCCTTGGATTACAGCAGCAACCTCTCTGAATATGTTGCTCACAAAGTATGAGCCAACATTGCTCAATTCTCAACTAAAAGTGAGTTTTTTTGTCCATTTTTATTTTTCTTGATCATCAGAATATTTTGTACCAATTTCACTATTTCAGAGTTACATTCGAGGTATTCTTGAAAAATCATTTGATAATGTTGGATTCGAAGTATTTGAATCTGACAGTCACGCAAACAAAGTAGGAAAACCAATATTTCTGGAGCTGGCATGCAGACTAGGCGTAAAATCTTGCGTTGATAAAGCTGCAGAAGCGTATACTAAAAATAAAAATGATCTAAATGGGTAAATTTAAAAATTATGGTTTTAGTGTAAAAAAAAACACATAAATTGTATCGTTGGTATCTTGATGTGATTTAAATTTACAGTGTTAAGCCAGATTTGAAAAAAGTAGTGTTCTGTTCTGCATTACGAGACTCAGAAGACAAACAGAATGCTTTTGATAGCTTATGGAAATTGTACCTGAAACCCGATATTGTTAATGACAAAATGGCAATTATAGAATCTCTTTCATGTGTTAAGGATGAAGATATTGTGAAGAAGTAAGAAAGGCTCGAGTTTCAATTTATCATAAATCGGCATTTAAATACGTAGGCTACACTGATCATTGGAATTTTTTTAGAGTACTGTCTAAATTAATCGATTCGAAAAATGAAGAAATTCGGAAACAGGATACATTCTATTTTTATAGAGCACTTCTTTCTAATTCTGAAACATCTAGAACAACGGCCGGAATTAAATTTTTGCAAGATAAAATATCGGCGATACCGTAAGTATAATTTAGAAAACAAAAATGTTCTCAATTTAAAAATTACATTTTACTAAAATAAAAATTTCACATCAAGGGAAATGGATAAACATGGTATTTCAGCCTTTGAAAATATTTTGAAGAAAATCAAGAACAATGTAAAAACTAATGAACAACTGCAACTGGTAAACTTTTCACAATATTCGAATTCCGTATCATAAGCACATTATTAAGTGTTTACACCAATCATGAGCTTCTTTTTTGTTTTCATTTCTTTAGTTGAAAGATTTGGAGCAAAAATCTAAAACATTGGATCAAACGAAATTTGGATACTTGACTACAATAATTCAGGGAGCACAAACCAAAGGATCAAACAGCATGCAAGAAAATATTAAAAAGGCAGAAATTTTAATCCCTATCATTACTCAAATATTATCTCCCGGTACCAACGATGATAAGACTAGTCCAGCATCACCAACGTCACCATCACCTACCTCAGGCGCTGCGACTTTAGTTTCATCTATGTGGACACATGTAATAATCGTCGGTATTTTTCTTCGTTATGGAATACCTGCATTTAATTTTGATCTAATGTGAAATTTTATGTAATATTTTGAAATAATGTCTGTTTTTGAATAAACATTCAATTGCTTGATTCTTATTTGATGAAGTGGAAATTCATTTTGATACGAGCATCTAACCTGACCAATTAAAGAACAAAAGAACATACAAAAGGCATTCATTTCAAAAGCAACTATTGGTAAAATCAGGAGAGATCGAAAAAGTCATATTATTTGAAAAAACTAGTAACTAACAAATGTTTAAATTGATTCTCTTCTTTGATGCATGTACTATTCCCTTCGAGTTGATTTGACTACATCGGGAGTGTGCTTGAAAATAATTGTTTATATGCTGTTTGAAACCCCCTCGACAATCCCTCAAAAAATTGAGAGAAAGTAGCCAAAAACTTCCTAAATTTTTTTCAAAATTTTAAAATTTGGCTACAATAACCAGAGAATTGGCGTTCCTGCGTTCCAAAGTTTTCTCCAGCGTCAAAAATAATATCTTTCGATATTACGGCTTAATTGATGCAACATATCATATTTGAGCAGCAACAATTTTTAAAACACCAATTCGCTCAAAAATAAAGGATTTGCAAATTTTCAACCGATCAGTGGAACTCTAAAAAGAGTCATGGATTTTGATGACAATGGCATACGAGTAGGTCGATGCAAAATCTCAAATATGTACTATCTTTTATTTGAAACTGGGCCATGATTCTCAAACAGGGTAAGTAAAGGCGACATGGTAAAAAAAAACGCAATTTTTTTCAAAATTCTTTCTCATGAGGACCCATATTTTCCCTCCGAGAGTTCCTCCGGAGCTAATATTTTTTCTGAGTGTCTTTCAGCAAATGGTAAGGGTAAGGTGCCTGAATGTCGACCACTACCCTAAATCCGACCACAAGCCTATCTCGCCCACTAATGCCTTGAAAATTCGGAAAAAAATATTTTCGTATGTATTTTTCACAGAAAAAACGATTAAGACCAAAATCACAACCCAAAAGCCAAAACTCGCGAAAATATAGCTAAAAAACGAAATTCAAAAAGTCAAAATTAACTTTTCCCGCAACTTCAATCGCCTGTTGCGCAAATGTGTGATTTCTCGTGAAAAAAGTTTAAATTATTTTTTAAAGTACAAAGTTCGACGAATAAAAGCCGATAATCAGTTTTTGGATCGATGAAAGGTAAGTCCGATAAATTTTCCATCAAATTTATTTTCATCGAGTGCCCTAATTCCGACCACCAATGATTTGGCTATATATTTGAAATTTTTATTTTCCTGGATTTTCGAAAAAAATGCCAAAACGTAAAAAATGGTGTGCTGATGCAATGAACAAAGCTGTAAAAGCTGTAAGAAAACGAGAATAAGGGTATTTAAAAGCATCTAAACAATTTCCAAGTGTTTCAAATGGGGACATGAGATTTGTGATGCGGGGTCAGAAAAATGTAAAAAAAAATTGAATATTTGTTCCCCTTTGCTTAAATAATTAATTGCCTTTCTATTTGTGTCATTTCAATTAATAAACAACGATGTTGACATATTATTTACCATCTTTTTTTCAATTTTTTTGGGGTGGTCGGAATTAGGATACCATTTTTGCGATTTTCAATTTTCTCACTTTTTGGAAAAAACGCCATGAAAAATCAGCGGGGGGGTTTTAGGTTTAGTGACTTTAGGGCATTAAACTAGAGGCATGTGGCTATCATGTGAGCCATTGTGCGCGAACCTAGGTCAATTACAGGTCTTTTTATTCCAAAAATAAACTAGGTGGTCGACATTCGGGCACCTTACCCTTACCTACTTTGAGAGGTTGGTTGCAGCTTTTACAGGGTGCGGCATCTTTAGGTTATCATTTTGGTAACACTGCTGTGGTCTCTTCCGCGTGTCCGAGAAAAAAAATGAATACATGGTTGGAAAGAGGATAAAATGCCATTTTAAAAAAGTTTATTTGATTTTAAAAATTACATCTGCACAATGTTTACCAGTACCTTTTACAAAAGTTGTCGTTTTTCAACACTTTAAAACATTCTCCAAAATTGGTTTGTCAATTGCGGCATATTCAGCACAGATTCTTTCCTTCAAATCTTCCAAATCATGAACTTTGGTTAAATATACTTTTTTTCTTAAGATGTCACCATAGAAAAAAGCCACAGGCATTGCGAGATCCGGTGACCTCAGTGGCCAAGGAATGGAGCCATTTTTTGAGATGATTCTGTTCCCAAACATCTTCTCCAAAAGTTGAATTGTCCTTGATCCTTGAACAGGGGTGTGCGGTAGCCACATCTTGTTGAAAATAAGAAGTAGACAATACTCGTTTTCTATGAAGAGCAGATGGGGCCACCGCGCACTCGTTCAAGGACAATTCAACTTTTGGAGAAGATGTTTGGGAACTGAATCATCTCAAAAAACGGCTCCATTCCTTGGCCACTGAGGTCACCGGATCTCGCAATGCCTGTGGCTTTTTTCTATGGTGACATCTTAAGAAAAAAAGTATATTTAACCAAAGTTCATGATTTGGAAGATTTGAAGGAAAGAATTTGTGCTGAATGTGCCGCAATTGACAAACCAATTTTGGAGAATGTTTTAAAGTGTTGAAAAACGACAACTTTTGTAAAAGGTACTGGTAAACATTGTGCAGATGTAATTTTTAAAATCAAATGAACTTTTTTAAAATGGCATTTTATCCTCTTTCCAACCATGTATTCATTTTTTTCTCGGACACGCGGAAGAGACCACAGCAGTGTTACCAAAATGATAACCTAAAGATGCCGCACCCTGTATCTAAGGAAATCTACGTATAGGTATGTTTCTCTATAAAACATACCTATATAAGAAACACACCTATATAAATGAAAAATAAAAATAAAAAAATATTCTCTGCCAATTAATCATCCCACCCATATAAGCAAATTGATTCGAATATGCGTGACAACTAATTAGCAATACATGATTCGAAAAATTCGATAAGAATTTAGCGAAAAACAAATAAATTTATAAGTGCCTCCTCGAGAATAATTAAAGCGTATTTTCTCAACGTAGCATAAACTTATCTTACAACGCTTTCATTCTGAACAACGTTGGTATCATAACATGTAAGTACCGGGTACTAGGTGTAGGTACCTATTGTATTTCTTTTTAAAGAGATGATTTTCCAATATACGAACATTAATAATTATAGTGTCTTTTAATTGAGTGTATTCATCATGATGACGACGTATTTAAAATATTTGATATTTTTTTACGTGGTTCAACTGTATTACGCCTGGCCATTGTACCCCAGTGATGATGACCAGTCACAATTCAATCAAAAAGAAAATGAAAATGCTGAAAAACAGGATATTTATCGATTGTCTGATGAAGTAATTCCAGATTCGTATCAGCTAAGAATGGTACCAGATTTAGACAAATTTACCTTCAGCGGTAAAGTAGAAATTAAAATCTCCGCGCGGTTTTCAACAAATAAGGTCATTTTGCACAGTAAACGATTGAAGATAAATAGCTGTAAAGTATTAAATGAACGAGCAATTCCAAGTACATTTAAATTGGACCAAGTTAATGAAATTTTAATCATTGAAACTGAGCAAACGTTATCATATGGCACAAGTTACACGTTAGCAATTGAATTTGAAGGTGAGCTGAATGACGATATGAAAGGATTTTACAGAAGTTATTACACCATCAATGACAAAAAATAGTAAGTGGTACTTCTACTTCATTTCTTTTCTTTTTTAAAGGTTAAAAAAACTATAATTTTCTGCATTCATCATGAATTTTTCTAGTTGGCTAGCAGTGACCAAGTTCGAGACCTCATTTGCCAGGGAAGCATTTCCTTGTTTCGATGAGCCACGATTTAGAGCTCCTTTCCAAATTTCGATTGCCCACTTCAATCACCAAAATGCTATCAGTAACATGCCATATGAAACACGATCGTACGTCAGAGAGTAAGTAAATAGCTGATCGATTTCTGACATTTCCGTAAAATTTCAATTTTAAAACTTCAAAGTTGCATACCTAGATAGGTCCTTCAAAAATGAAGATAGGCCAAGCTGCTAAACATCCCAAATTGACCATAGTATATCTCTTGTATACGTAGGTACAGAGATATTCCAATTTTAACCAAAGTACCTCTACCTATAACATTCTGTGTCATTTTAGCGTTTCAGTTGGTAATCGTATATGGACAAAGTTTAGACAGACGCCACCACTAGCAACCTATTTGGTAGCCTTTATGGTATCAGAGTTCACCTACATTGCAGACAACGATGGGAAAATCAATGTATATGCGAGACCAGACGCTTCAAAGCAAATATCCTATGCATCGAGACAAAGTACAAAGTTATTGAAACAATTGGAAGGACATATCGGGATCTCTTACCAGCTCCCAAAATTAGATGTAGTTGCGGTGCCAGATTTCAAATCAGGAGCCATGGAAAATTGGGGGATGACAACGTATAGGTAAATAAATCTTTAATGTTGGAAAAAAAAATTTGATTCATTTTATATACAATATCTGCGTATGATGTTTGCATTTAGAGAAAGATACGTCATTATGGACGAACGACAGCCCAGTAGTGCTTTCCATAAACAATCTGTCACTCAAGTGATAGGTCACGAATTCACGCATCAGTGGTTTGGAGATCTTGTGACGCCAGCCTGGTGGAATCATCTATGGCTTAATGAAGGATTCGCGAGATACTACGAATACTTTATTACTGCGGCAGTAGGCAATCAACTCAAAATATTCAAAATGTTATGGAAAACCCATTCAAATAATTTATATATGGAAACATTTGTTCGTAGATTGAACCAACGTGGGATATGGATAAATTATTTGTCGTACATCAAGTACAGTCAGCACTATGGCATGAAATCAATACACAACGGGCAATGACTACGTTAGTATCAAAAAAGAATCAGCTTCGAGATATATTTGATGTGATCAGTTACGCAAAAGGTATGTGTTTTTATGCAATTTCAACTTTCGTTTTGAAACTCTTCCACTAAAAATAATCTGAATCATGTAATAGCTGCCTCGGTCATTCGAATGTTCGAACATATGGTTTCACCAAGTGTGTTCAGATCTGCTCTCCAAAAATATTTAAAAAATGGGTAACTACTTAATTTTAAAAATACCCTACTACTTATTCCGAGGGAAGTTCGCGAGATGGTACAAATCAACTGCATTTTTCAGTGTTGAGAAACATGGTGGTACAGTTTTACCATCACACCTCTTCGAAGCTTTCGATGAAATAATACCCTATAGTTCTCTATCGATGCCTGAACACATCTCAATTTCTGATATTATGAGATTATGGTCAGAAAATGTAGGATATCCTTTAATTACTGTATCTCGTTGTTACCATCATGGAAAAGTTTCTATTTCTCAGGTAGGACATTTAATTTACCTACTTACATTCAATTAACGGGCGTGTAATAATTCCTCATTTTGACTAGACCACCTACAAATCACAAAGAGCTCATAAAACTATACCATATCAAAAATGGATAGTACCTTTGACCTATACAACAAAATCTGAACAAGGATTTTCAGACACCAAACCGAGTCAATGGTCATTTGCTGATGAACCAACACATCTATCAGAAACATTCTCCAATTCTGACTGGGTTTTGTTCAATTTGCAACATGCCGGTATGCAAAATGGACTTTTATTAATTATATTCCATTTTGTACTTACATATAATTTACAAGGTGTACTTTTGTTATCTAGGATATTACAGGGTGAATTATGATTTGAAAAATTGGCAACTTCTAACTGATCAATTACTTCAAGAGCCTGCAAAAATACATGTTTTAAATAGAGCTCAGCTGATTGACGATTCGTTTGCTTTAGCTTACGACGATAAAATCAGTTATCAAGTTCCGTTGAATTTAATTCGGTATTTAGAAAAAGAAAAAGAGATTTTCCCTTGGATTACTGCAACGACCACTCTAAATAGATTAATGTTAAAATATGAGACAACATCGCTGGATCCTTTACTGAAAGTATGTCAGTTTATTGGTGTTTTATTTTAATTGCTTTAATGCCACAGTATTATTTTTCAACATTATAGACTATAATACGTGATGTAATTGAAAAATCATTCGACAATTTTGGTTTCGATATAACAGAAGCTGACAGCCACGCAATAAAAATAGGGAAACCAATATTTTTAGAGCTGGCATGCAAAATGGGTGTAAAAGCTTGTATTGATAAAGCTTTGGACATGTATACTAAAAATAAGGATGATCCAAATGAGTAGGTGAATTTAAAACAACTAAAACAAGCAATGAGCGGAAAATGATGGACAGCCATCGTACAAATGTACCTAATTTGAAATTACAGAATTCAGCCAGATTTGAAGAAAGTGGTTTTTTGTTCAGCATTACGAGACTCAGAGGACAGACAAAGTGCTTTTGACAACTTATGGAAGTTATATGTAAAACCTGATATCGTCAACGACAAGATCACAATTTTACGATCTCTTTCATGTGTTAAGGATGAGAATATTGTGAACAAGTATGTAAAACAAGTTCATGGTTGACCAGAGTTCGGACGTCTTAAACAACGCGATGTTAAAAACTGTTTAAAGCAACGTTTAAAACAGCAAAAGAAATCGAAAAAGAAAAAAAACTTGACGCGCTGTTTAAACATAGTTTTTTATACCAACTTGTTTTCAAATTTTTCAATCAGTTTTTGTATTTTTATTTGAAAAAAGTGATGAATTGAAAATTTTCAAGTTATTTATTTTAAACCAACAAAACAGTTTTAAAAAAATGTTTTTTAAAACTTTTTTGAACCCTGCTGTTGACTTTTCATAAATACGTATACGTATGCGTATACAATGAATGCATCTGATCATTCAAATTTCTTACAGAATATTATCCAAATTAATTGATTTAAAAAACGAAGAAATCCGAGAACAAGACGCATCATATGTGTATGGATCACTTTTTTCTGAAACATCTGCAACAACAGGAGGAATCAAATTTTTAGACGACAAAATTTCAGCCATATTGTAAGTAGCGTTATCATAAAATTTGCTCAGTAGAGAAAGATAGCTGGTTATTTTTATTTTATTTATTATGATTTCACTTGAAGGGAAATGGACAAAGGTAGCATATCAGTTTATGAAAATATTGTTGAGAAGATAAGGAATAATGTGAAAACAAATCAACAAATAGAAATGGTAAATTTCTCATCATTTTTTAATTTTGACGTTCTTACAGGTGAGTAGTTTACGATAATGGCCATGTTTTTTTTTTTTTTTTTTTTTTAGTTGAAAGAATTGGAACAAAAGTCTAAAAAACTGGATCAATCCAAGTACAGGCACGTCACTTCTTTAATTCAAGATGCACATACTAAAGGATCAAAACGCATACAAGAAAATATCAAAAAAGCACAAATTTTGACTCCAATCGTTACTCGTATATTATCTCCGGGTACCAACGGTGACACTACCAGTACACCACCATCGCCTACTTCGGGCGCTGCTACTTTGGTTACTTCAATGTGGACTCATTTAATCATCTTTAGTATTTTCTTTCGTTATGGATTTAGCATACATATTCAATTTTGATTTATTATAAAATCAAGACAGTTAAATAGGTACATTAGGTACATTTAAAATTTACATAGGTAGTACATTAATATACACCGTGTAACATATGTAATTTGGTATCATGCTTTGATAGGTAGGTATTACAAAGTTTGCATCGAAAAATAATTTAAAAATATAATGAAATACCTATGTTATTTTATTTCTTATAAAGGGAAAATAAATCTTGATAACACTCGTAGTTTGCTATTTGCATAAAAAATTCAAAATTATGCATAAAGTTAAAAACGGGCAAAACATTCGCCGAAAATTCAAAATGACACACACAGGAAACATAATTTTTACATTTTTGCCCTATCAATAATTTTGCAAAAATTGAGTGAAAAGAAAAGTCCTAGCGCAAAATGATAGAATTGATCTGACCCAAATATATTTTCTAGCGATCTACTTTGACCTAATCTAATTAGATCTATTCAGATCAAAATTTTGGATCAGATTAGTTCTGTTCAGACCTGATCAGATCCAATCATTTTCCCCAGTGGTTTATTAATTTGTTACCTAAATAACGAAACATATACCATCGAAAATTTAATTTTACTTACCATGCAGTGGTATATAGTTTCCAATGCAGTTTTCATAAACTGGCACTGTAAGTAAGATTTATAGCAAATGGTCTTGATAAGAAGATTACAGAAAAATAATACGCTCATAAAGTTTTTATCACCCAGCGCTAATCCACTGAATTCGTGTACTTGGTACATACAAATGAAAGAGAATTCCTTCTACACTTAAATTACTTGAATCTCAAGTGACAGTACAAATGAATATCAACATGAAAATTTTCATTATAGTTGGTTTAATTTTTTTATGTTTCGCGAAAATTCCAAGAACAAATGGAGATGGAAACTTCTATCGGCTACCAAATCAGAAGATCAAAGTTTACAAGTATGATCTGCGAATAGCACCTTTTGCAAATCAGGATTCTAAATTCGAGGGTGAGGTGAGCATCAATACATACACGTATACTGCAACAGAATGCCTGACCATGAACAGTGTACAACTGAATATAAAAGAAATTCGAGTATTTTCAAGTCATATGTCTTACAAAGTGACTTTTGAAACTCTGTCCGAAAAAGAAATGCTTCAAATATGCGTTCACCCTACACTTCCTTCTTACACTTCCACAACGATTACCATATTATACAGCGGAGAAATGAGAAATGATTTCAAAGGTTTATTTAGAATACAATATGAAGAAAATGGCACCAAAAAGTAAGAAATAGTAATACGTACACATATATTTAAAATAAACATATTGCCAGCATTGGAACCCAACAAATATCTAACCTTCATTCATGAACTTAACATCGCGCATAATTTGATAGATTGCTCGCAGCCACACAATTTGAACCAACTTACGCAAGGATGGTTTTCCCTTGTTTCGATGAACCTCAATACTCTGCAAAATTTGCTATATCAATCGCTCGATATAATGATCAAACTGCTACCAGCATAACACCATTATCATCAACTAGTGAAAAAGAGTAAGTGGGCATACAATTTATTACAATGTCTGTTTAATTCATTTTGATAGATGAGCAGTATGATAATTATTTTGAAGAAGGGAGAAAGGGACCCAAAATTTAATTTCAATACGTAGTATGTACCTATTAGTAGGCTACATTGATGATCATTTTGATCAACTAAAATTGAAGGTTTGATCAATTTCCTTTCATTACACATACTTATTGTAATGTTCAAAACAAATTTTTTATGTTCCATAACAGTCCCAACTACAACAACCGTGTATGGGATACATTTCAAAACACACCTCCCATTCCGCCATACATGGTTTCATTTGCTTTGCACCAATTTTCTGTCAATGTAAACACATCAAACCAAGTCAATGTATATTCAAGAAACTACATAGTGGATTGTTCAAAGCACATCGCATCGAATTACTTATCTTGGTACGATGAATTTGAAAAGTATATGCAGATAAAAGTCCCCTATCCTCCGAATGATTTAATTGCTCTACCAGACGGTGACGAATATTTACAAAAAGCAGGATTAACAACTTACAGGTAAGTTGAAAAATTCAAGTGGGTAGGAGATTGAATTGGAAGCATGCTATCATGAGTAATATTTCTATACTTGTTAGAGAAAAAGATATTTGCAAAATGAATGGAATTGCGGCAGAAAAACAAGAAGAAGAAGTAACAAGATCAGCTGTTCATAAATTGACTCATCTTTGGCTTGGAATGTACGCGGCCCCACATTGGTGGGAAGACACTTGGTTAAGCGAATCATTAGCCACTTTATTCGAATACTTGATAGCAGCAAAGGTAATTACGAATTCAACATTTTGAAATCTGCAAGGTACATATCTGCCTGCCATACATAAGAAGGTACGGTAAGTAAGTATAATATTTTTCAATGATCAACTTTGAAGATAGAACCAATGTGGAATGTCGACGATAACTTAGTGGTAGAAGTACTACAAGATGCTTTATTCGAGGAAGAAATTTATTCAGATACAAGCCTATCTTCACCAGTAGATTTTCCAAATGAAATACAAAATCGAAAATTCAACACATTCATAAATAAAAAAGGTGAAAATTCTAAAAAAAAAAATGCATAGTTTCACTTTACTAAGATAAATACGAGTACTCATGGATTTGAAAATCACTTATCCTTTTGTAGGTGCCTCTCTTATTCGAATGTTGCATTATATTGTTGGGCCATCTCGTTTTCAAACAGCTATAAGAAACGCCCTGCAACATGCGTAAGCTTTTTTTGGACTTACGAGTAAGGGTATCATTTATCAACGAGAATAAAAATGTAATAGAACTTCTCTTTCAAGGTATTATGATAGAGCATTAATACAACCCAATTATATATGGGACGAAGTTCAAGATCAAATTCATGACACAGGTATATTTCCAACGGACATAACGGCACAGAAATTCATGGAAACATGGATTACTAATTCAGGTTTTCCTTTAATTACGGTATTTAATATAAATCAAAGCCACACAACAATTAAACAAGTAAAGCTTCATTTTTATTTTTGTCTCACACAAAAAATATAAAAACTTGAATTGATATTGATTTATAACATGTAGGAAGTGTACAGGTCACCAAGATCTATCAAATCCATTCCAAGAACAACTTGGATAGTTCCAGTATTCTGCAGTACCAAACAATCGACAACAAAATTCACATCTACAAAACCTACAATATGGTTACAGAATGAACAAACTGATGTTAACATGAATTTAAAGAATGAAGAATGGATTTTATGCAACGTTGATAAGATAGGTACCTATTATGAGTTTCATGTGTACCACAAATCAAATTGTTCCCACAAAATACTAACGTCTAACATAGATTCAGTATGTAATGTACCCCATGGTTTTAGGATATTTTCGAGTGAATTATGACGATCAAAACTGGGCATTTCTCACCAATCAACTGAAATCAGATTTGCACAAAATTGATTCGACGAGCAGAGCACAACTTATTGATGATTATTTCCAATTCGCTATCGATAATAAACGGCCATTCTTGGGAGCTTTTCATTTAGCAAAATACTTGGAAAAGGAGTCGGATATGCTTCCATGGCTTTCATTCGTTAAATACATCAAATTTTTCTTAAGATTTTATGAAGAAACAGATGCAATTGAATATCTAAAGGTAAAAATCAACGTTTGTTCATTACGATTCATTCTATGCCAATAATACATTGTTTTCTACATTACAGAATTATTTTTCGAATCTTATTGAACAACAATACAAAAGAGTAGGGTTCAAAGCTCAGGAAAAAGACAGCTATGCTGTAAAAACAGGCAGACCTTATATCCTAGAAATTGCATGCCTATTAGAATTATCAGATTGCCTAACTAACGCTGCTCAAGCATATCATACTTTTATCAACAATTCAATCAAGTAAATATCCATCGAACATTAATAATTATTAAGGTAAGTTTTGATTTGCACCACACAACCCAAGAATACATAATTTCAAATGTAAATTATTTTCTGTTCCCTCAGAATTGCATCTGAATCAAGATATGCGGTGTATTGTAGCTCATTTAAAATTATAAAAAATAAACAAATGGCGTGGAACGATTTATGGAAAATTTACAAAAATTCCCAAACAATGAGCGAAAAAGAACTTATTCTTTCAGCATTAGCGTGCGCTGATGACGAAAATATCTATAAGAGGTCGAGTATAGAAATGCTTCAACAATATCAGTTATTATACAAACACTCGTTTTTGAAAATGTTTTACAGTACACAGTGAAAAAAATTTTGCAATAAAAAAATTCCAGATACTTGTTGCTGACGATCAAAAATAATCCAGATGTTCCATTATTCAAATTTGAAAAAGACCTCATCATCAAGTCAGTTACTTCATCTTTCAAAGGTGTTACCGCTGCTCTTGATACGATTGAAGGAGTTATCTCTGAATCAAGGTACATAATATGAACCCTGTCACTTGGCTATGCGCAAAAAAAAAAATTAAAAAAAAAATACATGAATTCGAAATTTTTCAATCGATTAATGTACCTAATACAATTTTTAGCACTTCGTTGAATGATACCAACTACGCCTTAATTTCTATGATTACTCAAGCAAGTTTGAATATTCAATCGAATCAGCATATAACAAAAGTATGATATTATGTACCTATACTTATGTACACTTGAAACGTGATGTTACGAGTATGTACATTCAGGATGCGATATGAAAATTAGGTTTATCAACTGATCTTACTCATCTGTTATGTTATAGCTAAAGCAGATAATTTCCAAAATGGAAAATTCAGATATGAAAAATTCAACTGCACTAGAGAAATTGAAATCGTCGCTTAATACAAGCCGCAAGAGACACAAGTACAGAGATGAAAATATCGATGAAATTAAACAAGCTATCCATAATGTTACAGGATACATTTACATTCCTACAAAAAAAGAAGATAATTCCACTCCATATTCCGATTCCAATAGTACACCTATTCCAACAAGAATACCATCAAAGGCTATCCTCACCTTGCCTGGCCATGCATCATATTTCATTTTATGTTTAGGCGTTGTATATTTTACCATAATCGGTTGAAAAAAATTGAATATCTAAGCACATAGTTTTTAGTTTGAATTACTAATTTTAAAGCACAATTTGAGCAATCACAGATTTATATTTTAAATAAAATAATTAGTTTTATGACGCAAAAATATTTTATCAAATGGTCTTTATTTGTTAATGTCTCTATCAGAATTCCAAGTAAGTAGCAAGAGCGCAGACTCAAAATCTCTTTGAATGAATTGAATGTTCTCAATTCTGTTCTGAAAACATGAGAAGTCTAAATATGCATTTGTAAATTCTCAAAACATGAAAAAAAAAACTGAAATTTGTAACCTTGTCATATGAAGAAACTAACAAGGATTAGCAATCGTTTGTTTTTTCAATTCTTATCTCAAAGAAGGCGCAAACATATAGCCATACTTAGAATCTCTTTAGGTCAGTTTTTCGGCAATGAGAAGACTTTCGACAATTTTTCAGTTTTACTCGTATACTTGATGTTGAGCAAGCAATTAAACTTACTTGTATGACTAAAAATTCATTTCAAGGAAATGAATAACACTATAAACATTTAAGGAATTATACCTAGACCTACCTAGTACCAACCTACGTAAATTTATGGCATTATGGCAGTTTGTTTGTGACGAACTTGTCATAGTTTTAAAAGCAAACAGTGATCTCTTTCAAGTTTTAGAAATTAATGGATATTTTGTGGTGCCATAAAACAATAAATTGAAAAGGTGTGAGTCTAATACCCAAAATAGCAAACACGTCTCATTTCGGAAATTTTAACGAAATACGAGCCTATTTACTTTCATCGCGAATTTCTTAGATCATAGGGATTGGTAAGAATTGCTTCTGATTACCATAAGACAAAAACTTAACGAAATGATTACCATTCAAAATGCACCTCCGTTCAATCAGTTTCGCTATCATCCCAAAATCAGAAAATTTTTAGTCGTAACTTACAAGGGAACCGCAGAACCACTTGAAGTGATGTAACTCAAATTTGAATGAAATCATACGGAAGTAAAATACATATGTACCATACCTATCTTGAACCCCCCCCCCCCCCATGAAAATTTTAGAGCTGCTCAATATCATAATTTTTGGATTTATAACAATACTTTTTCATAAAGTGTACATTATTTTATTTGAAAGAAACAGACTGTGAATGATTAATTAGGTAGCATACATACTCTCCGTTGAACAATTCTGGAGCCTCTAGCGACTTTTCAGTTTTCTTCAGGAAATCTCAATTTCTACGATGAGCCAAAAAAGAACTTCAACACGCCTTAAACTTTCTTGGGTTCTTATTGAGCAGGCACTCAGTTGTAGGCCTATATCATTTCAAAAAGGATCTTTTTTCAATGAGTGTAATCATGTGATTGTGACGTCATGAGTTGGAAAACTACCTCGCGAATATTTACTCGCAAATTGCTAGAATTACGCGAGCAAATCCAACCATTTTTGAATAAACTCAAATGCGCGAGATGATCATTCGCTTTTCGCAAGCATCTAAAATTCTACAGGTAGCTGACAATTGCTTTTGTCAATTGGGAATGTATCCTCACACCTTTTTTGTCTTCAATACTAATGTGCCCGTTCATCAAAAATTTACAATTTTTAAATCAATTTTCAAAAATTTTATACAAATTTAAAAAAATAAACTTGAGCATTTAAAATTTTGATTACTAAACTTGCGAGGTTTTTTGAACATACTTTTCTGATTTATTGTAAGCTCAGTCATATTTAAATCAATGTATGTAAGTGCCTATTTATGCCACTTCAGATAATTTCCTTATTACCTATAGTAAAACTCAGTAACTAGGTAGATAGATACGTCTTCTGTTGAATTTAATTAAGTACAAAAATATTTTAGAAGATTTCTTCTACTCTCACAAAAAACCGCAAAAAATACTGCAATAGTTATTCGCTTTCAACCAACATGCATGATCACGCGCATTAATTATCTATAAATTAATGCAACGCCAATATATTGATAAGATGAGAAATGACATAATTTTAAAATAAAAATCTGAACAGCTAATTCACGACGGAACAAAGTAATTAAGGAGGAATTTATTAAAAGCGGATGTTTACATAAGTAAGTACAATTAATACACATGTATCTACATATATCCCATGAAACTACCACTGTACAATCATTCAGATACTTCGATAATTCTGCATATGTAATTGATTCTTCGCAACCTACTCGTTCACGCAACCACTTATACACAGTGATTAGGTACTCATAACACCCTTTATTCGAACGTTTAATGATAAGCATTCTCATTCAAAATTGCCGGATAAAGATACTCAGGCGTATTATTTATAAGTCTTGCCCAGTATAAAAATTGTACTAATTACCTACG
Organism: Planococcus citri; assembly: GCF_950023065.1. Taxonomy (NCBI): domain Eukaryota; kingdom Metazoa; phylum Arthropoda; class Insecta; order Hemiptera; family Pseudococcidae; genus Planococcus; species Planococcus citri. The sequence goes on from NC_088679.1 coordinate 44,412,962, forward strand.
TATTTTTAATGAAACAGTCAGTTCGGCGATTGTATTTGCACGATGAAAGCTGTGATTTTCTCTTTAGTTTTTGCACTATGCGCGAAAATTCCAACAACTCTCGCTGTTGATGGAAAGTCTTACCGTTTGCCTAATGCAAACATCGTCGTCAACTCGTATACATTGAAGATTATACCGGAATTGCGAAATGAATTTAGTTTCGAAGGAACTGTACTAATAGAAGTGAAAATTTTAGAAAGAACCAAATGTATCACCATGAATAGCAAAAATCTGTACTTGAAGCAGATCAACGTATACAATGGACATACGTCTCTTAACGGAGATTACAAATTGCTGGAAGATAAAGAAATGTTGGAAATGTGTTTTTCGAAAGAAATTTCTATGTATGAAACACTCACAATATCAATTTCTTTTAAGGGAGAGGTCAGAGACGATTTCAAAGGCCTATACAAAGTGCAATATGAAGAAAATGGTTCCAAAAAGTAAATATAGCTTCTTCGAATTGAAAATTATCATCATTTTTTTTAAAAATACTAATCTCATAAAAATGGTATTTTGTGGTAGATGGTTAGCAGCCACACTTCTAGAACCGACGAACGCGAGAATGGTCTTCCCATGCTTCGATGAGCCGCAATATAAAGCCAAATTCCATTTGTCACTTGCTCGATACCGTGATCAATCATCTCTCAGTATAACACCTTTGAGCGAAACCAGCAAAGAAGAGTAAGTTGATAAAAACAATATTTTTAAGAAAAAAGCTTTAATATCCACGTACGAGTAAATTTAGTAGAAAAAAGTTAAAGATGGAAACACAAATTGTATCAATTGATACGAGTTTTTTTTAAAGAGATTCTGAATTTCTACTCCGGTTTTCAATTTTAATGCATTGCATAACTATGTATTTGATCGTAATGTCAGTATCTAATTTTTTTTACATTTTGAATTTCTTTCCGTGTGATTAAGAGTATACTTACGTAGGTATGTGAGTCAAATCGTGACGAAAAAACTTCTTCGCCCACACCTCTCCTCTGCCACAATGCGCCTCTGAGGCAATAAAACCAATAAAACGGTAACAAAATTCTCACACGAAAATTACCAAAATTTCGAGTTCTACCCTCCCATCAGAAGCCAATGTTGCATATTATTGAAAATTGACGTCAAAAATGGACTTGGAGACAATAACTTTTAATTTGATACCCCACATGAAGTTTTCTAAATTTTGAGTTTTGCCCCTCTCCTCCTAGGGGTTTGGTTGGGATCTGGAATAAAAATTTCCAGAAAAATGAAATCGGCATATTTGAAAACTTCCCTAAACCAAAGCTCAGATTTTTGGCGTGCTAGAACTTTCTAGGGACCACTGCGCGGCATGTCCAAGGGCCCCATTGCAACCGCAATACCTAAGTGGCTGCCACTGCTTACTAAGTACACACAAAATTTTCATTTTCACATTCAGTCATCTCACTAATGTAATATAATAATTCAGTCCAGGGATCGATAATCGAGTATGGGATACTTTTTCGGATTCAGTGCCTTGTCCACCTTACATGATGTCATTCACTATACACTCATTTGCCTCTCGAACCCTCCGAAGCGGATATTTGACAGTTTATTCAAGAAAACATACAGACAAAGACGTTAGCTTCATCATATCCAATTACCCCGCATGGTATGCCGCAGTTTGCGATTATGTGAACATACACAATTATTTTGATCAGTATATAGACATCATCGCGCTGCCCGATGGCAATGAATTTTCTCAAAAAGGCACATTGATGATTTACAAGTAATCAAGAGTTATATTGAAAAAAATTGCATCCGGAATACGAAGCAGCTGAGTTAATTTGCGACTCTTTGTTCTCTCAGGGAAAAAGACGTACTTCAAATTGAAGGAGTAGATGTGGAAAAAAACAAAGAAGAAATAACGAAAGCATCAATCCATAAGGTTTACCATTTGTGGATAGGGGGTTATGCAAGACTTGACTGGTGGAGTGATACATGGTTGAGCGAATCGTTTGGCATTTATCTTCAATATGTGATTGCTAATCAAGTAAGGAATTGTTGATTATGGCGTGCAAAGAGTAAGTGTGGCTCATTACAGGCAGATTTACATCAAATAATTATTTGTACTTATTTAGATGAATTCTGAATGGGAAATGGAAAATCGTTTTATAACCGAAGTATTACAAGAAGCACTTTTCGAGGAAGAAATGCACTTCGTTTCAGCTGTATCTTCATCCACAAAATCACCCAGTGAAATACAAAATCAAAAATTCAATTCCTTCATAAATAGAAAAGGTATTTTCAATACAAAGTTATCAAAAATAATACCTGTAAAATTTATTTATTAAATTTGGGTGCTGGTTTAAATTTGTAACGAGTGCTTCTGACGACAACATCAAACATTTTTCGAGTGGGTTTACTGGCAATGAAAACACTACGCAATCAAACGACTAAACTTATATGAACTTTTGAATCTTTCACAATTTCAATTTTATTTCATATTAGGAGCGTCCATCATTAATATGCTTCAGCAGATTGTCAATCCTTATCTGAAACTAGCATTTCAAAATGTAATCCGTAAAGCGTAAGTAATTCTTGTACCTATTCATTTCTATAATGCACCATTATTTATGGTTAAGTACTTAATAAATTCGAATTCTATTTCAATTGAAGTCATGAAGATAGATCCGAGATAAAGTCTAACGATCTGTGGAATGAAATTGACCGCCAGATCAAAAACAAAAATTTGTTACCTTCTGACATGTCCGTCACAGATTTCATGCAAACCTGGCTACAAAATTCAGGATATCCGTTAATCACAGTACTTACAAATGAACACGGAGAAGTCACAATGAAACAAGTGAGAATTTCGTTGAATTGAAATCGTTCTTGGAAAGAATAAATATTGATGAAGTTTCATCACAGGAAACCTATCAGTCATCTAGAACAACAAATGAAATTCTTGATTATACTTGGATAATCCCAATCACCTGTAAGAAAAAATCATCAACAGGCTGCTGTGCAAATAAGAAGTTTAACAAGTGGTTGCGTAATTCCGAACTTGTAACCACAGATCATCGAGTAAATAAAGATGAATGGATTTTATGCAATTTAAATCAAGGTACCTATGTACTTATTACGTTCAATTTGAAATTAGAATAGGTAGGTACATATTAGTATCTAAGGAGCAGGCTATTTTCCTGTAAAATTTTCAAGTGGTTGGTACTTATACTTCAGAAATATGTTATAATATTATGTTGCACGTACATCATACACGGGACATGTTAGGTTTACCTATACCTATTTATAATATTCAACTTGATTTCAGGATATTATAGAGTTACCTACACAAAGGAAAATTGGCTACTTCTCACAGAGCAACTAAAATCACAACCAAGCAAAATTGATAGACTCAGCAGAGCTCAATTAATTGATGATTCTTTTCATTTAGCTATCAATAACAAACTACCATTTTCAATCGTTTATAACTTGGGCACATATTTAGAAAAAGAATCAGATATGCTACCCTGGTTTTCATTCGTTAAATACGTCAACTATTTCTTGAGATATTATGAGGAAACAGATGTTTTCGAATACTTAAGGGTAAGAAAATGAAAATTTACAGATAGGTAGCTTATAATGTGTTACCTTCATAATACATACTGCAGAATCTCCTTTTTTTTTATAAACCAAAAATAATTTCAAGACCAACTTTCAGAGGTATTTTTTGAATCTTATCACACCACAATACAAAAGGATAGGATTTCGGGCTAAAAAAGAAGACGATTACATTACAAGAATTGGCAGACCATACATCCTTGCCATTGCTTGTCGAGTAGGATTACAGGATTGTCTCTCCGAGTCTGCTCAAATGTACAACACTTACATCAATGATCTAACAAAGTAATTTTCTTTTTCTTAAGATTGTCAAGTAACTACAAAATTGTTTCAGGCATACGTATTAAATTTTGATTTCATGATTTTCATCTCTATTACAGAGTACCCGCAGAGTGGAAGTACGTGGTTTATTGCAGATCATTTGAAACACTACAATATAAACAAGCAGCATGGAATAAATTATGGACGATGCATAGGAATTCTCATACAATGAGCGAGAAAGAATTGATACTCTCATCTATGGCATGTGCGAACGACGATACTTTATTTAAAAAGTAGGCCATGTAAATTTATATCAGTTGAATTTTTCAACAAATTGAATTTGGTAAAAATTGAAATTTTTCAAAAATTGTTAATAGGTACCTAAAAATGGCAATTGACACAGATGCATCTAAATCTACATTGTACTATTATGAGAAAGAATGCATTGTTAAATCAATCGTCAAGTTTTACAAAGGAATCACAGCTGTTTTAGAAATAATGGCGGAACTGATATCAAATTTAAGGTAAATCTGACACATATTTTTTAAGGCAAAATCATTTTATTCAATACAAAGAACGATTAATTACAATTTTGGCAAAATTTTGATTAGGTTTCAGTCTGCACAAACCAAGCAAGTATTAATTTTAATGACTAAGGAAATTCAATTCAGTATCAACTCGTTGGAACATGTAGAGAAAGTAATGTTCAAATACCTATCTGAAACCTGTATCATAAAAATGTTCAATTTTTTATTTTCAATGACGTTTTTTTTTTCAGGCGAAACAAATATTGAAACAGCTGGAAAGTCAAAAAGATGACAATTCAGAACTGCTGGAAATTTTAAGACAATCTATCAATTTGGGCAATAGAAAAATTGATCATAAAATTAAGAATAGTGATGATATCAAGCAAGCTCTTCATGAAATCACAGGATATACTGCGCCTAACCAGAGCACTAATACAACCAATCCATCAAAAAATACCACCGATTCACGTAATATGCCATCTTCGGGCAGTAGAATGACAACTTTGACGGCTCAATGTTTAATCTTTTTCATAATATCAATTCTTATTACAATTTAAAGATGCATAATTATGCACATAGGAACATATTTGAAATTTTACTGTGAATTTAATAGGTAGGTATTATTCCCATCCACCATTGGCTCATTTATTGGCTCCATGTTCACATGAAAATACGATTTATCCGATCTGGTTGCAAATGCGATTTTTTTTATTAAAACGCCGCAATTTCCCCAGAAAAAGTTATTTGAAAGAAATTCTAGCAAAACCAACATCGGGTACATTGAATTTTATTGCTCTCTAAAAAAATTGATGTGAAAAACTGCAATGTTTTTTTAAAACCATCTGAAAGGAAATTATTTTTTTAGAGAGTGATTCAATGTACCGAACGTTGGTTTCGGTGGAATTTCTTTGAATAACTGATAAACTAAAAAAATCAAATTTGGATTCACTTTATAAATTATAAGTTTATTTATAGTATGTAGGTCTACAAACCTACGACTTCGAGGTAAATATACTTGAGGAGGGGGAGCGGATGCAATCAAACACAGACTCAGTATCAGAAATTACTCCGAAAAATGGCAAAATTGAAGAAAAAAACAGCTGATAATCTGCTCAGTTAGAAAACACTTTTTAATATGTAAGATGAAACGTAATTTTTTACAGTAAGTCAGTAAGTGCATTAAGACCAATAAATTGAGAATTTACATTTTGTTTTTTTCAATACCTACTGAAATTAACGATAGATAAGCAAAAAAAAACAATTGAAGGAAAATGGTTTGTGTATAATATAATAATATTACTTCATAGCATATTTGAAATAGTGATTCAGCTTTTTTCAATCAAAACTTTAATCAACTTCATGCCCTCTACCTGGCACTAAGAAAAAAATACGTAGGATCGATCATATGTACAAACTGGATGAGAATTGAACATTCATAATAATTATTTCAAAATAACGCCATAAAATGTTTTTTCAAATTTTCGCTAAAAGTGTGTTTCCGTGTTTCAACGAACCACATTTCTAATCTCCGTTCCTCCTCCACATTGCAAAGTGAGACGAACAAGATACTTTTCAATGCAACCTTCTACTATCTAATCCGAACCGAAACTGAGTAAGTAGATATGTAAGCTGTTAGCTATCACCCTAGCCCCTTAAACATATCATTCATAACTTTAACTCGCCACTCTAGTATTAAAAAAAACTTCTCCATTTCAGTTGGGAAAATAACATCATGTGGGATACTTTTGACACTCAAAAACCAATATTCCAACACTTATGCCTTGACATTTTATGATATTGAATTTCAATTTACACTGCAGTTGGGTGAACCACAAAAACTAAAATCGGAAGCAAAATGAGCACCAATTGGCTTCAAACACCGGAAAAATTCTGTTGAAGAAAAATTGGAACAGTGCTATTGTATTATTTGTATTAGACAGTTGACTGGGATTGGCAGTTCATAGATGTAATAGGAAGTGATGCTTATATTTATCTACGTAATAGCCGTATGACGGCGCGGCGTTGACTGATCAGATCTGCAGATCAACTCATCTCCGACTATAATGAATCGTAGGTATCTCTACTGAATTATACCTACGTATTTTTCAAAACTCAAAAGAAACACCACTATTTACTCACTACTGCAAATATTTGTGCTTTACGATCTTTAGATTTTATTTATCAGATTTGAACGAACTAGCATTGAAACTTGGCTCGAATTAGACATATTTATTTTTGATAAAATCGCTCGATCATCAGTTCAGTGGAAGACATTGGTGATAGTAACATTCCAATGCTTAAGTTTTTCAGATTTTCATTTCCAAACTGATTGACAAACTGTATCACAGCTTGGAACGCAAAACGAATTATTTGATACTCACATCATGAAAAAAAATAAGGAAAGATTTAGTTTACTTACTTGGCATGAAAATTGATATCAAGAAATGGCTGACATCAACCTCGATTACAATAGAAAAGTATAAGTTGCAAAATATTAAGATATTCATCTACGTCAAAGTTTGGTACATACCGTTTAAATGCAGCTGTCATCGGATACCGTTGAACAAGCATCTGAATCATCTTTGGTGAAATGAACGACCATAAATGCCATGATCCGAAAGTCACATTTAAGTAAGTATGCTAAAGTTATGAGCACAGTCACACAATTATTTTCATTAAATGAAATAATTGATTAAATATCAATTTCACATCACAAAATTAACTAACGTAACGATCACGATACACACGATGACACGAACAGCTGATGAATACTAAAACAAATGCATGCATATACAATAAACATTCTTCAACAACTGATAAGATTTTAAGAAAACGAAAAGAACCTGGACTCACCACCGCATGGACAACTGAACATCCGGATTCGTGATTGGTTACATCATTCACGGCTTATTGCTCTAGTTCCCTAATCCCTAGTTGCTCTTGAAATGACTGAAATGAAATGAGAGGAAAATTTGAATTTTTAAAACAACATATTAGTGATGGCAAACTATCGATAGTTTTTCAATAGTATCGATAGTTTTTTTTAACTATCGATAGTTTGACCGATAGTTTTTTTTAAAAGTATTGAAAAAACTATCGATAGTTTTTGGATGCTATCGAACTATCGAAAATCCAATGTTTTATTGAATTTTTAACCAAATTTTTGTAAAAAAGGATCGCTATTGCTCATTTTTTCAATAAAAAAAAGTATTGTTTCTTTTTTTCTCTCTCAAAATGATGTCCCTTGATTTTTTCAGATAAAAAACGTAATAATGAACCTCCAAACTCGTGGAATCACATCCATTATCAGTTTTTAATGAAAATTGAAAACTATCGAAAAAACTATCGATAGTATCAATAGTTTTTGTTACTACCGAAAAAACTATCGATAGTAAAAACTATTGAAATTTTCACTCGAAAACACTATCAATAGTGAAAACTATCGACCGTTGCCATCACTACAACATATTGCTCTTTATCATTGAATACATACATATATTCCTGTAAACAGTGAAACCTACTTACCTAGGTACTAATAATTTTTTATTTCAGATTTGAACTCTTCGAATATGTTTATCTTTATTCTTAATATTTTTTACGTACTTTTAGTCGGAGGTTGAACAGAAAACACGAAGATTTTGAATTAACGGGGGTGAAAGAAGAGGAGGTGAGATTGCAGCAATCAGCACTGCATTTTCTCGTACAAACGCAGAGCTGGAAAGAAAACTGAAAATGTTTCAATTGATTTGATTTTATACTTGTAGGTATTCAAATTTTGATAGATATTGAATTGTCATGTGTGAATGAACAAATTTCTGATTTAAACTTCAGCATTTTTTTTTTAGCGAAAAAAAGTTAGTTCATCCCTTAATTATTTGATTTGTGAATTTTCAAAAGATCTGAAAATGATCAGGTATTTGGAAGTTAAAATATTCACAATTCACATACCTACCTACATATTTGTATTATACCTAATTACCTACTTATTCTCAACCATTAAACTAACTGTTTTTTTTAATCAGTTTTTCCCACTTTGGAATTATTTAATAAAAAATAAGTATAGTTTTAAACATCCCATCTTCCAAAATAGGTTTTTGAGATCAGCCTAATTTTTTCACAGTCTTTCTCAAGCACGCATGACTCATGAGGCACGCTCCAAAAACATGAAAAATTACTTAATAGATGAGATTTCATTCAACGGATTTTTCCACGTTTGAGAAAATTCATTAAGTAGGGACGCAGAATTGAATGATTCAAAAAAAAAAAAAAAAAATTGAAAACTGGAACCCCGAAAAAATATTTTTATTTACCCCCCTGCCATCACTTTAAAAGCGCCAAAATGTTCAAAATTTATTATTTTTAAGAAAAAACAAATTTTTGAAAACGATACAAAAATACAGGGATAGGTAGGTACCTAACTATGTAATCAAAAAAATATAATTCAATTCATCATAATATTATTCATGATCTCATTTTCTGAGTAATCTCTCTTTTTACTCCTTCTCTTTACACGACAGAGTGGTTAGCTACACAATCTATGCGACAGAAATTAAAATTACATTTCTTTTTATTAAATAGGTACATTAACATTACAATAATTTCAATTTGAGAGGTGAATTTTGATTTGTTTTGAAACTTTTTTATACAAGAAATAGGGTCATTTTGGACATTTTTCCCAGCTTGCACCAGCACTTTCGCCGGCCATACTTTCATATTCCATCATCTCTCTAATAGCGCAGTATAGTGAACTAGATCGTGAAATCACCAATTTTCAAAATTTTTTGATCTTGATGTAAGTAAGTACATTTTAAAGGTTAAGACAAATAACTTAGGTATGTTTTTTATTTTTATACGCTCGTAAATTCCTAATCTTGAGTCTTGATCTCGGATTTTTTCAATTTTCTACAGTTGCTTGAGGATAGGTATAAAACCAGTATGTATACAGAAGTGGGTACCTACCTATTTTACTTTTCATCATGATATGTGAGTTTGAGATCCTGTCATGCTTAAATTAGGTAAGGTACCTACCTATCCCATGAGACATTAAATGGAATATGTAGGGACTCATACTATGTACTGACATAATTCTCAAGTCGATTAAAATACTTACTTACTGTAAGTTTTATCTGTGCATTGCCTCAGTCGTAAGTTGTTATCCAATTCGATTTGTTTAAAATAACGACTGGTCTTTACGTTTTCGGTGTAATGATAACGAATTTTCTCTGATAAAGTTAATCGATCCTATGACTGATAAATTATCGTTGGAAATGAAAAGATGATTTCAAATTATTTTTGCTTACAAATAAGCTTGCGATCTCAGTAAAATATTCTCTGTTATATGCATTTTTTTCTCCTCATATTGATATTTTTAGTACTCTAGGTACCTAAAATAATGAAGCGTTTACAAGAATTCATAATTGTATTGATTGTGCATTTCTGTGATTTTCTTACTAAAATAAATGAAGGTAGGTAATTCAAACTTCACTTAAATTCCGCTCAATGAGCTCTGCTCATAATATTAAGTATACAGGAAATTATCGTTTTAAGCACACTAATTACTAACGTATAGCCAGGGGTGTGGGGGGACAACACAGGCAATTCCCCTCCTCGCAGATGAAAATTTGAAATAAAATTAGCAAAAATTTGTGTTTTTTCGTTTATTGAACTAATTTTTTCCAAATATTTTCACTTTTGCATTCACTCGAGCAGTAATTTCAACTTGGTTTCATAAAATAGTCATAGGTTTACCTCCGCATAACGCATATCGCATATTTTGAATAAAGTGATTTTCAGAAAATTATCTCAAATTTTGATTTTTTTAAATGCCAAATGGCTTTGTCTCTCCTTGGAAAAATCTCGGCTACCACTGATAGTGATTTCAACTCAACCAATTTCTTCACTCGGCGGTACGTGAAAAACAAAGTAGTCTCCATTTTATTTTCAAAAAATTGCAATAACACATTATACAGGGATGGAAAAAGTCAGCCTCATCTTGCAAATTTCAGAAATTGAATGATGAAATTTTCACATTTCAAAAAGTTTTAGTTTTTTGTAAATAAATCAAAAACTGAGCATCCTAGAAAAAAACTAATGACATTATGTCGATTGGAAATTTAATTCTCTACAATTTTGGTCATATGTAATTTTTTCATAGGACGCTTCCTTTCGCCTCCAGATCGATTTTTATGAAACACAGTATGCAAATTTTTCAAAAAATAATTTCAAAAAGTTTTAATTTTTTGTCAAAAAAGCAAAAACTAAGTATCCTAGCGAAAAACCAATTATTCGTTATCATTAAATTGAAGTTCTTCAACTCCATTAATTTTTGATAAAATCGAATTTTCAAAGCAAAAACATGCAGCAATGCAGCATTACTGGTGAAAAAAAATGATCTGCGGAAAATTTTGAATGGGATCATAGATTGACGAATCGTTGTGGTATAATGATCCGGATCACGGATCACGATTCCTACTGCAGAATTACCTTCACCTTAATCCATAATCCTTATTCCTTAACCGAAAAAAATTACGGTAATTTTTTTGGAAATGTTTAATTAATTTTAAGTAGGTAATAATTAAAGGTGGAACCTTTGACTCACATTTTTTTTCGGTTCGCATCCCTACTTTCTCCCTACAATGGATTTCATCAATCATTTAATGATTGAGGATTGTATAATGATTATCATTGGCCCTGATCATTATACAATCCGTCAATCTCATTATTTTTCTCATTCTCATTCATGTTGCCCGGATGCCCGCCAAAGCGCCAACACCACTAGCGCTTCTAGCGCTATTTTTGTCAACTACTGATTACTCCTGTTCCGATATTTAGAGGTTTTTAGAAGTAAATATAAAATTTGTGGCGATTTTTTTTATTGAACGCGGGATGCGTAACAAATCACAATCTGAGATGGCCTGTATGATTCTTTTTTCTGGTGCATCAGTTCACTTGACAGTTGATTCTTTTTTCATTTTTTGATTTTTTTTTTTTTTTTAATCGAATTCAAAATTATTGGGTTTATTACGCTAAGTTTACGCAAACTTTTTTCCAACTTCCCAAGCCTTGATTTATAAATCCAAATTAACGTTTCCTAATTCTTACAAGTTCCACTTGGTGACTTTGGATTCCTTTCCTATACTAAATTAAATTGTACCGAGTCTTAACGAGTCTTACACCATTTTAATCGTACCTACTTAATTAAAAACACATACATCCTATATTTCAGAATCGCAGGATATGCGCATGGCAGTAGAACACTGAACAACATACACTTACAATACTCGCACATTAGCTTTCCAAAGCTGCAGATGAAAAGCTTAAGAACCGCGATACATATTATAGCAATGCGACTGCGAGGAAGTTCCGCCAAAAAAGAAAATCTTTTTTTTGAGAGTTTGAAAATTTCCTTAATTTAATTTGGTCTCAAACTCTTATTAGTCTTATTTAAGATTTTTTAAATCAAGTGTGTGAAGTGTGGACACGGAGTCTAAAAATGGTTTAATTTAGAATAGTAATTTCACATTTGAGACGAGGTAATCGTCATTTGAAAAGAGAATGGCCTAAAACCCCCTGAACCAAATTTTCAGCCTACCAATTTCATTTCTCGATTTTTTTTTGGCGAACGTTTGAAAATTCAAAGTTGACTGTTTTTGGTGATTTATGCTTTTTTTAAAAAAGGTACGTACTTGATCAGTAAAAATGATCAAAATGTGTAAGTCCTAAGTCCTAAAACTGATATCAATTCCCCAAATCCAAATTTCACGATTTCCAGCCATTCTGGAGCCTCCAGCGCGATTTTTCAATTTCTACAGAATTTTGAATTTGCTCCAGAGGGCGTGAAAATGAAGTTGGGCAGCTAAAAAATCGAATTGTGTGTTACCACATTTGAGCTGATTTTGGGAGGGACATCTCAAGAGTGGTTTTTGGATCAGTTTATTTCATAGGTATGTAATAAAAATATCCAAAAATCAAAAGTTTCCCAATGCGAGGAAATTTTCGAAATTTGCGCGAATCACTGTATTTTGTCCAGAACTAACACACCGAGGGCGAATTTCTCCATTTCCATGCCATTCTGGATTTTTTGAATGCATATTTTTATTACGAAATAAGGTGGTTAAAAAACACCATTCTTAAGGTATCCCTTCCAAAATCGGCTCATATGTGCATTAACTCGTTAAATAGGTCAAGTACATATAACACACAACTTTATTTTTAGCTACCCAAATTCATATTCACGCCTTCTGGAGCAAATTTAAAATTCTGGAGGAATTAAAAATCACGCTGTGGGCTTCAGAATGTCTGGAAATGGGGAAATTGTCCTGTGGAGGGGGGGGGGGTTATTGGTTGATTTTGTAAAATCTTGAATGTCGTTACCTTAATACCAAATCCGAGTATGTCCATACAAAAAAAGGACGATTTTACGCACCACTGATAAGGCTCGGATATGCTCGGAAGGGTTCGTTGAGTTCTGATTGAACATCGGTCAGCTTCGTGTATCTTCGGTGGTGCATTTTAGCTGTACTCCGATGCAAATTTTTCAATTCAGGGCTTCCCAGAGCCTTATCAGTGACGCAAAACGACGATGTTTTTTTGGATGGACATACTCGGATTTGGCATTAAGGTAACGATGTTCAAAAAATGTTTGAAGCGAAAAAAGTCAATAGTAAAAAATTTCAAGTGCTAAAGTGCGTTATTCGATTTTTCGTGAATTTTTGAAAATCCAATTTTGGCCAAAAATGAGGGAAAAAATCAAAATTTTACCAAATTGACCAAGAAAGCTGAAATTTGGGGTACACCCTATTTTCGACATGCCAAATCAATTGGAAACGGTTTCAATCCGTTTTGAGCAGCTCTGGAGCCTCCAGCAGATTTTAAAACTAGAAATTCTCACAAAATTCCATCAAATTGGACTTGTAAAGCTGAAATTTATTCTAAAAACTCAATTCAACGCGCTACGAAGTACTGCAGGTGAATTTCAAGTCGTTCTGGAGCCTCCAGCGACTTTTTGAAATTTCCTGAAGCCTCCAGCAGATTTTTGTAACTTTAAATTTTTACAAAATTTCATCAATTATAAATGGAGATGGAAAGCTGAAATTTACTCTACACTTCAATTTTAACACCCTCTGAAGACGACTTCGAGTGGGTTCAAGTCTTTTTAGAGCCTCCAGCGACTTTTTTGAAAAGTACTGGAGCCTCCAGTAGATTTTTGAAACTTTAAATTTCTCTAAAATTTCATGAAACTGAGATGGAGATTCGAAATTCATTCTGCAAACTAATTTCAATACGCTACGAAGTCGACTGCTGCTTGATTTAAGTCGTTTTGGAGCCTCCAGCGACTTTTTGAAAGGTTGTAGGTATGGCGTTTTTTTGGAAAATTGAAATTTAATAAAACTAGCTGGAAGCTTCAAAAACATTTGAAACCACCATGTAGTCTGCGAAGTAAATTTCAGCTTGCTAACTCTATTTGATAAATCAATGTTGCGGGAATTTCAAGTTTCAAAAATCTGCTGGAGGCTCTAAAATGACTTGAACCCACCTGAAGTTGTTTTCAGATGGTGTTATAATTGGAGTGTAGATTAAATTTCAGCTCTCCATCTCCATTTGATGAAATTTTGTGAAAACTCAAAGTTTTAAAAATCTACTGGAGGCTCCAATAATTTTCAAAAAAAGTCGCTGGAGGCTCTAAAATGACTTGTACCCTCCTGAAGTTGTCTTCAGAGGGTGTAAAAATTGGAGTGTAGATTAAATTTCGGCTTTCCATCTCCGTTTGATGAAATTTTGGGAAATTTTCAGTTTCAAAACTTTACTGGAGGCTTCAAGAATTTTCAAAAAGTCGCTAGAGACTCCAAAATAACTGGAAATCTACCTGTAGTTGACTTCATAGCGTATTGAAATTAGTTTACCGAATAAATTTCGGCTTTCCAACAACACTTGAGGAAATTTCGTGAAAATTTACAGTTTCAAAAACTTACTGGAGGCTCCAGAATGACTTGAAATCCACCTGCTATCGACTTCATTCAATTTATTAAAATGAGTTCACAAAATGTATTTTATTTTGGCTTTCCAAATGCTTTTGATAAAATTTTGTGGAAATCTCAGGTTTTAAAAATCTACTGGAGGCTCCAGTAATTTTCAAAAAGTTGCTGGAGGCTTCAAAAGACATTATTTGTAGAGTAAATTTCGGCTTTCCAACTCAATTTGATGAAATTTTGTGGGAAATTCAATTTTCAAAAGTTTGGTAAAGACTCCGGTAATTTTTAAAAAGTCGCTGGAGGCTCTAGAATGACATGAACCCTCTCGAAGTCGTCTTCAAAGGGTGTTAAAATTGCTGGAGGCTCCAGTAAATTTCAAAAAGTCGCTGGAGGCTCCAGAACGACTTGAAATTCACCTGCAGTACTCCGTAGCGCGTTGAATTGAGTTTTTAGAATAAATTTCAGCTTTACAAGTCCAATTTGATGGAATTTTGTGAGAATTTCGAGTTTTAAAAATCTGCTGGAGGCTCCAGAACTGCTCAAAACGGATTGAAACCGTTTCCAATTGATTTGGCATGTCGAAAATAGAGTGTATCCCAAATTTCAGCTTTCTTGGTCAATTTGGTAAAATTTTGATTTTTTCCCTCATTTTTGGCCAAAATTTGATTTTCAAAAATTCACCAAAAATCGAAAAACGCACTTTAGCACTTGAAATTTTGACAGGTCATAAATTTTTGCATGATCTTTCGATCTACCTTTGTAAGGTTTGAAAAATTTCGTGCAAGTTCTATGTTCAAGCGCAAAATATGCGATTTTGGCTGACCTGTCATTTGCCAATCAAAATGGCCGCCATTTTGTAAGTAAGGCCAACTTTTTTTTGGCAAGTTTGCTTTAAAATGTTCCTTAAGATGTCCCCTTTAAGAAAAAAGTTGTCCCGGAGGATCGGCGTGGAGGGTGCAATTACTCCTATTGTCATATGCTGGACTATACTCACCGCAAAATTTCGATTTCGAGCAATTTCAAATCTCTCAGTAAAAAATTAATTACCGGCAATAAAATTTTGATTTCAAACAGTTGACTTGACTTAAAATACTCCCCGTGTATGTTGAGATGTTTGATGATAATGAATTTTTGAAAATGAAAAAAATCAAAAATTCAAAAATTCAAAATTGTAAAATGGTATTTTATCCTACTAGTAAAATAAAGTGATTTTTGACGATTTTTGAGGTTTATTTCCCGAGCAGAGCGAGGGAAGTAATTAAAAATCGTTGAAAATCACTTTATTTCACTAGTTGAATAACATATTTTATCTAAACGTGGGAAGAAAACGCGCATTTGATCACTCGAGCGACTAGCGAGAGTGAATAAAGTAGTGTTTTATTCTACTAGTAGGATAAAAGAATTTTATTTCATGAACGAAATAAACAGCTGTTACGCATCCCGCGTGCAAAAAGAAAAATCGCAAATTTGTGGACAAATTCAAATTGATAACGCTGATAACTGATGCGTAGTGTACTAGTGTAGCTTTTCAAACTTTACTTTAAATTCATGCGGTCTTTCAAACAAAAATAATATTAAATAATTCTTTAATGTACTTTCAAATATTAAGTGATCTGTAGCGCGCAAAATGATTTTTCGTAGATTAACTGTCTTAGCAACAAGAATTGATCATAAAGTAAACTTCGTAAGGTCAAATACTACCTGCACAAAATTGGTATTCGAAGGATACGGAGATCCTCTTAAAGTATTGAAACTTCAAAATGAAACTTTACCTCCTGTACAGAAAAATGAAGTAAGTTGGACTTGCTTGCTATGTAAATAAACGTTGAATTTTAGTGATTTAATCTAAACAATGGGCTGATTTTAGGTATTGGTAAAATTTCACATTGCGCCGGTTAATCCAGCCGATATCAATTTAATTCAAGGTGTGTATCCAGTTCCGGTGCAGTTTCCTGCCGTTGGTGGAACCGAAGGCGTTGGAGAAATTTTAGAGGTAGGAGATGAGGTTGAAGCTCTTCAACCGGGAGATAAGGTGATTCCTAACATTGAAGGTTTTGGTATATGGAGGAATTACGGTGTTTACAAAAGCGATTTACTTTATAAAGTGAGTATGGGTTTCATTAACGTGGTTTTTAATGAGTTCAGAAGCGTATTTTATGCGTTGTTTTTTCGTTAGGTGCCGAAACATGTGAATAATATTGAATTAGCTGGGATAGCTTCAAATCCTTGTACCGCATACCGAATGCTGAAAGATTTTGTGACACTTAACCCTGGCGATTCTGTGATACAGAATGGTGGAAACAGTGCATGTGGTCAAAATGTCATTCAATTATGTCGTATTCTGAACTACACGTCTATTAGTATTGTTCGAAATAGAACGGAAATAGACGAACTAAAATCTTACTTGAAATCATTAGGAGCAGATTATGTTTTCACCGAAGATGAAATAAGGTAATACAGCTTTTATTTTTTTTTGTTACGAATTGAAATATGTGAATACTTCATGTTTGAATATTTTATTTTCTAGAAGTGTTACCTTATTCAAGGATAAAAAAGTTCCAGAACCAAAATTGGGATTGAATTGCGTCGGAGGACGTAGTGTTCGTGAAATGGTTCGCCATATGAGCAACCAAAGTGTTTTGGTTACTTACGGAGGCATGTCCCGTGAACCAGTTACCATTCCTACATCGTCGTTTATATTCAAAAATATTTCATTAAGAGGTTACTGGATGACTCGGTGGACGAGAGAAAATAAAGTGTCTCCTGAAAGGCAGAGTATGTTTGAAGAGCTTGCAAATTATATGCATACTGGAAAATTAAAAGCTCCGGTACATAAAATTATACCTCTAAGTAATTTTAGTGAAGCTATTATGAAATCTTCCACTGTACAAGGTTTTGCCGGTTGTAAGTATTTACTTGATCTTCAGAAGTAAATGTATTGTTTAATGTATTTTAGATAAAACAAGGAATTTCGGTGTCTTTGCTCGGTGGGTGAATTTGAATTATAAATTCGTTGATATTCTTACATTCGTGAAATTATGAAGGAAGGTATTTCATATGTTGGCTATGTCACATTTTACTTGATTGCAAAATTGTCGTTAGTTCGAAGTATGAAAATATTAAATTCCCTTGTAATGAAATGTTACGTGTTGATAATATTCTCTTATCTATAAAAAATGTTATTATCTTTGTTACATGTAAACCGCATGTGGTATCAATATTCATCAAAATGTACGTATAAAAAACTGATTACCTCAAGTACTGTGAAATGAAAAATACTTTCAAGTACAACAAGTTTCTATATTCCATAACATCAACGTATTCAAAAATTTCTCAAGTAAAAAAATATTCACAAAATTCGTATTAATTTTTAACAATTTTACAAATTCATTTTGGATTTTAATTTATATCCAATAATGACAATGTGCAATACATTTCTGTCATAACTGTTGTTAAGTATTTTAAAAATAGGTAAAACACGTCACACAGATAGCTCACGGGTATACAAAATGAAATACAAGTATATAAAAATTAAAAATAGGTACAACAACGAAAAATAATCGATTACTCGGGTACAGGAAATAAAAGGCATGGAAATTTGAGCAAGCAAATTTTTCTATCTTGTCAATTTGTTTAATAATTCGTGCTATTCGTTTCCATATGCCTAGATATGTTAAATTATAATTATTTAAACTTAAATACGAAAATGAACTCGACCATAATTGAGGTTATACTACTTTCAGCGCGAAGGAGTTTCCTTTTTATGATTTTCTTTCACTCATTTGGAAAAAATACGCAATATATCACTAGAGCGTATTTTCACCAATTATTAATAAATTGACTTTTTTTGTTTTAATTCGTAAGAACAGCTCTTTTTTACATTTATTAAAGGAGGACGACCAGAAAAACTCGCAGAAAAATAAAATAAGTAAAAAAATTTGGTAGTATTAAAACTTTGAAATCTTACTTTTATTCGTCATTTTTTCACAAATTATTCTACTTGGCGATAAATAGGTTTCTATAAAGCTCTTTGTAGAAATCATTTCGTAGGTATAATTTTCGACGTTCATTTCTGTTAGAAACCTCGTACACAGAAATGTAATGATACAAGTATAATTTCAGTTTTGTTCAATAGTACGAATTAATTACATAACAACACAATTTTTAGTTCTATCGCGAAAGTTGAGATCAACTTTAGCTCGATGCCAAGTTCCATTATATCTATTCGAAGAAAATTTTTGATTCGATGATAAACTTTTATTCAATTTTCCTAAAGCTGCTAGTGCCGATACTTCAAATGCGTCTTGTATTGCCTTGGGACAAGTTTTTGACGATGTTTCTACGTACGTAGTAGCGCCAATTTGCCTGCTAACAGCAACTCCCTAAAAATAATAAATTGATGGTAAGTTAATTACGATGTATTCATCTGCTTAACCATTCAAGTAACAGTAATAAAAAGTAAGGAATTGCGTGGGGCAAAGTTTTCATGTAGAAGTCATCTTATGCAAATAAAGCATCATAATTTTGTAAGTTGAAGTTTACTATGTCATATCAAGCGTTATACGATGTAGAATGCAATTTACAAGTATCATACTTCTTGTTTCACAATGAGATTTGAAAAGCAGACGTAGTGTACATTAGGATTCTGCTACAAAGTAGGTAAGTACAAAATGAAACAAATAGCTACCTCTAAGTGAAATGCAATACAAAGAAATTACGTTTATATTGAGTTATAAATTTGTTATTTGGATGCTTTGTGATTTATAATTTTGTGTGGATTCCGTATTCGTATTCGAAAGAATTATTCTGGTACCAGTTTTGCTGAGAACATCGTTGTATGTGAAACTTACAGCGCAATTTTTCGTTTTCTTATAATTTCTTATAGCGAATATGTAGTAGAAAAAAGTACCTATCCAAAACTTTTGATTAGCACAGTTTTATTTGTTTGTGAAATTAAAGCAAGAGTTTTCTATTTTGTTCTTATTCTAAGCAAGTTTTATATTCACTGATAGAAAATCTTTTACCCGGGTATAATGATATTAATACTTGCTAGGTAGTAGGTACGTATATTTGCATACCGGAATTAGAAAATCATTCCAAGTGAGAAATCCTTTGACTTAAGTTTTCAAATGAATTTAGAACGCGCTTCGAGTTGAGTTAAGTTTTTATCATTTTAATGCTTGTTTATACGTGTAGGTACAATCGAACTTGATATTCAAAAGCTACGTGCACGTAGCACACTATTACGTCTGATATCGGCGAGAACTTGAGTAATTGATAATTACGAAATAACGAGTCGACACGGGGAATATTAATTAACCAATTAATATATTAATCAAATAAAACAATACTTCATCAAACAACAAAAAGAATACTCGGATACACGGAGAACACATCTAACACGTAGTATAACAAAACAGCAAGTGCGAAGAGTTACACGAGCGTACGTAGCTCGTAGCGCGGCAGGGCCGCGTTACACGGGCGGAGTATCTCTGTGTTGAGGAGCGCAGCCTGGCGGCTAACACTCCCTCCCTGCGCGACTCATCTTTCGCAAAAACATATTTACAGCTTATAATTAACAGGAACAAATAAATCACAAAATTCAAATAAACAGGAACACAGATTCAACACATGAATATTCGGAACAATTCAACGACAAATTACAAATAAAAAATTTTTCTCTGTTTTTCTCTCTGTTTATCCCATTGGTTGATCGTCGTTATCGTGTTGATTTCTCCGTTGATAGGCTTCATCAAGTAAACGTTCGCCTAGTAATTGAAAATTCGGCGCAGCATCGCCTGGACCACGATCTTCAGAATCGGAAAAATAATCGACGTCAATACCGTCGTCTACGTTATCGGCGTTTTGGCGATGCGCTCGATTGCGGTGTCTCCGTTCGCGATTTCTCTGACGTCTACGTTCATCAATAGTCAGGTTCTCTGTTCGCAGCATCATTAATACGCGTTGCGGGTGTTCATCCAGCGCAAAGTGGTAAATACGCGACATCTCGATTAATTGATGCAGACCTTCAATCGCGTCTTCAATTGAACCAGGATCTAAAACAATTAATAAACACATACGCATATCTGTTTTAGTCTGTACTACTCTGTTTACTCTGAATTCATGGCGGGACGGGCTCGGGGATGAAAACTCTACTTAATTTCACTCAGTAATCTGTCTCTCTGCTCTATAAACGTCTCTTTCGGTAAGGCTTTCGTCAAAATGTCAGCGTCTTGGTCAGCTGATCTAACCCACTCTAAAGTGACTTGATTCTCGATTACAGCATTCAAAATATAATGCATCTTGATCTCTGTAACGTGTTTCAACGTTGGTGCTCCAGGTTTGTTTGCACACGTAAGGGCTGGAATGTTATCTCCGTGAATGACGTATGGTCGGTAATCTTCTCCGGTGGCTCTCATCAGGGATGCGTTTACACCTACGCAATCAACTAAACATGAATTAATCGCGATATATTCGGCTTCACACGTCGAATTGGCTACTAAGCCCTGTCGTTTACTGGACCATTTGACCAGATCTCCGTTGAGTCGAATTACAATTCCGGCAGAAGATTTCTTCGTGTCGTCGCAATCTCCAAAACTTGCATCACAATAAGCATCGATTCCTTTTCCGGTTCCAGTATACACTAACCCTAGGTTTCGGGTACCTCGTAGATATCGAAAAACCTGCTTAACTTCCTGCCAATCCTGTTGTGTTGGATTTCCTTGCTTTCTGCTTAGCCAATTTACTGCAAACGCAATATCCGGTCTCGTAGCGTTGCTCAGGTACAATAAACTGCCAATCGCTTCTCTGTATGGAAAAGGTGCTCCGTCAAACTTCGCTTTTGGTTTCGGATTTTGTTGACGTCGTCTCTCTCGCTTATTCGGTTTATTCTTTTTCGGTTTCTCTGTCTTATTCTTTTGGCTTTTCGGCTGCATTGGAATCTCTGTCGAATACGCATTCTCCATGTTAAATCTCTTCAAGATTTCATCACAATACTCGGCTTGGTCTAACGTTAAAGTATTCTGTTCTTTGTCTCTCTGTATTCGTAATCCAAGGAATTTCTTAGGCTCTCCCATATCTGTCATCTTGAAAATACTTTTCAGTTTTTCTACGTACTTCTCTAAAATCTTTGCATCGTTCCCAGCAAATATCATATCGTCCACGTAGATAATCAGTATGCCTTGAAACTTGCCTTTCCGAATCCAAAATAGGCAAGGGTCATTGACATCGGCTTCGAACCCTAGTTCTCTCAGTTTCTCCGCAAACTTTCGGTTCCAACATTTGGGGCTCTGTTTCAAGCCATATAACGATTTTTCCAGCTTAAATACGAACTCCTTTTTCTCTTCGTCTGACATGTCAACACAGTCAGGGATTTCCATGTAGGTTTCCTCTTCCAAATCTCCGTTAAGAAAAGCTGTCGTTACGTCGAGTTGTCTGGCGTGAAGTTTCAATCTGTTTACTACTGAAAATACTACTCGTACAGTGGTCAATCTGGATACTGGCGCGTATATCTTCGAAATCGCCATACTCCGTTTGTCTTTAAATCCTCTGGCTACTAACCTGGCTTTATATCTCACGTTTCCTTTGGTATCGATCTTCCTCTTGAATACCATTGTGGAGTCAACAATCGTATGTCTCTTATCTCTGGTGTCTCTGGGTCTCGGTACAACTTTCCATACTCCGTTGTCTTCCATCGATTTCAACTCAGCATCAACTGCTTCCTGCCAATAATGTCTCTCTGTTGATTTCATCGCTTGCTTATACGTCGTTGGGTCAGAAATGATGTTCGTAATAAGCGCGAAAGCGTTTAAATCCTTCGTATCTTCGGTAAGTTTATGGTACTTTTTCAATTTCTCAATCTCAGCGTCGAAGTGTTCCTTTATCGAAAAATCTGTCTCAATTTCCTTCGCGGTGAGAGCTCCTAGATCAATTTCCTCTTCAATCCACTCTGTGTCGGAATCACTCTCTGTCTTATCATCTGGGTCACACAGGATCGATAACTTTATATCCGTTTGAGTTTCTATTGATTTCATCTCCGGTTTCGCTCCGAGATCTATTGGATCAGTTTGGACTTCTCTGGAGGCTGTACGTAGCCATTTATCAACGATCGTCGGTAACGGTCCTCTGCGGGGTTCATTTTCAGGTTTCCGGTAGATCTCTTCGAATTCTTTCAACCACTCTCTTTCAGGTATCTCTGGTACGTATTTCTCTGTCAATCCATTTATGTCTCTGTAGTTCTTAAATTCAACACATTTCACGTGCGTGGCTCGGATGATCTTATTGGACTGCGGTAGTAGGACTTTATAACCTGTAGCGGTAAAACCAACAAGAACTCCAAGAACGGCGCGCTGGTCAACTTTCTGTAGTGTTGGATCATTTCGGTGTACATACGCAATACATCCGTACCTTCTCATATACTCTGTTCGTAAAGTCACGTCCGGAAAAATCTGTTTTATTGGAATTCTGTAACCAATACTGGAATGAGGTGCTCGGTTGTAGATTTGGACTGCCGTTGCTAAAGCTGTATCCCAATGATATTGAGGAACTCCGGAGTCCAAAAGCATTACTCTGACTTTCGACATAATCGTCTGATTGAATCGTTCGGCGGTTCCATTGTGTTGCGGTGCTTTTGGCTCGGAGTATTCAATCGTAATTCCTCTGTGATCGCATAACTGTCTGAACGCAGCTCCGGTGTACTCTCCTCCGTTGTCACATCTCAGTGTAGATACTCTCGAACGTCCTCTGGTATATTTCTCAACTAAGTTAAGAAACATTAGAAAACATTCAAGAACATCTGACTTGTATTGCATCGTGTATGCAATAGCGAATCTACTCGCATCATCAACGAACGTTACTATCCATCTGTGTCGTTTGTAGAGCGTCGGTGTTTTCAAGGGTCCCATAACGTCTGAGTGGATTCGATCGAAGATAAACTTCGATTTGTCGCGAACTTCCTTGAACGGTTTCAATTTCATGTTCGCTAGAATGCAAACTTCACACGAACGAATCTGCTCACGACTTATTTTCACCTTCGCTAACGCTGGACTCGTCTTCTTTAACTTCATCATACAGTCGTAACTCAAGTGTCCCAATCTGTAGTGCCATCTCATGGCTGGACTGTTTTTAAAATCGACGTAGTTCATGGGTTTCTTCACCGTCGATAATCTCTCTACGTTGATTGGTTGTCCCAGTTCTTCGTCTGAGATCTCTCTGTTCAATTTGATGTCATCAATCGATTCCGGGCATAGGTAAACAGGTGAAATAATCTCACGATTTTGCTCCCTCCGTTCTTGAGATCGCTCCCTCCTACCTGGAGAGCTCTCCTTCGATTTCTTTTTCCCCTTCCTCTTCGATTTCGTTCTCTGTTTCACTTCCTTTGGTTCATTCATCTCTTGTATATTTTCAGTTTCAGCTGTCGACGTTGATGGTAAATTCTCTGTTTGAACCTTTCTCCTCTTTATGCTCTTCGACGTATTGGCACTGCTGCAACTTGGTCTCGTCGGCGAATGAGGTCTCTTTTTGGGTTTCTCCTTTGTCGTCGTATTCATCGCGATTTCACGATCTCTGGTTCGAATACGGAATTCCCAATATGGTCTCTTGTATTCTCCGGCTAAAATAACCTTCGTCGAAACTGGATCAATGATGGACGCGTGTTTATTGGTGAGTAAGATCTCATACCCAAGATCTACAAACTTCCTTAGCGAAAGTAAATTCTCTGTCAACCTTGGTACAGCTAAAACGTCTGTCAAATGAACTTGCGAATTACACACTTCACTCATTCCTAAAATCATACCTCTCTTATTCGAACTCAGTAACGCACTCGGATCTCCGTTCGCACCTTGAATAGGGTGTACATACTCTGTGGACTGGGTCAAATACTCTGGGTTGTTTATAAAATGGGAAGTAGCTCCCGTATCACCTAAGAAAGTGACATGCTTACCTTCCAATACGCGCGTGATCGCCATCGCTGCGTCGTTTAACTCCTCCTGTTGCCTGGTTAACAGGGCCCTCTCGGCATCCGGCATCGGCCTTCCCTCGTCTGCTTCATCAGGAACCTGCTCTCGGTGAAGGCGCGTTTCGATCTCGGTGAGCCTCTCGTTGACCTTCGTGAAGTTCAATTCCATGATCTGCTTCACGTACATGAAATTAACGGAACGATAATTCGCTCTCC
Source organism: Planococcus citri (assembly GCF_950023065.1). Lineage (NCBI taxonomy): Eukaryota > Metazoa > Arthropoda > Insecta > Hemiptera > Pseudococcidae > Planococcus > Planococcus citri. Next base: position 44,437,510 of record NC_088679.1, read on the forward strand.
GTCGATCAATCACTTCTCCGTCGCCAATTTCCCATTCTTCTTCGCACGGAATGTCTGGCCGAATTAGTAGGTTTTGCCGGATGATTTCGGGCGTGTGTGGCCGCGGCGCATTCATATCTTGGCCTAACGAATTTAAATGCGGCTTCTCTGTTGCATTACTCTGTGCTGAACTCGGGCCTGGCTTGTTCCACTCGTCGTCGGTTTTCGCCTCGGATTGAGCCGTTGTATCCATTTCGGCTTCGGCAACCGCTTTCGTCGATTTAACTTCCCACAACGGTTTTTCCGGCATCGGTGGCGGGGTTGGGGGTTTCGGCGCCGCAATTGTACGATCGAGTTTAGTCGGCTTCGTCGGTTTACGATGTTCCGGGCCTTCTCTGTTCGTATCCATTTTCTTCGGTGTCCTCGCGTCCCTGCGTGGATTATACACCTTTCCAAGATTCAAAGGCGATTTACCGGCGTTCGGATTCTGTTCACGAAACTTTTTGAAAATTTCGTCCGTTGAAGTGCCTTCTTTCTTCGCGGCTTTCGTTTGCGGTTTATTTGGGCTTGATCCTTTCTCTGTTTTATTCTCCGGCGCCTTAATACACCCAATCGGGTTCATTTCAACCGGTTTCTCTGTTTTCGACGTCGAAGCGCTGGTTCCTGGCTGCGGTGTGTTGGTAAACGGCAGCATCGTCTGTTCTTTCGTATGTTCCAGGTAGACCGGCTTCGGAACTGGTGGTATTGGCGGAAAACCAGGCGGCGGTTGAACCATTGGTTGGCCAATAATGGCTGGTCCGACGGTGTCCAAAAACGACGAATACTCGACGCCGCCTATATCGAATACAGGCTCGATCTCTGTCGGTTTTCTCGCTTCGACGTTAATCGCGTGAATTCTCAGTTCCACTCGCGTTCTAAACCAAGCCAACATCTGTTCCCACTTGGCGATGTGGTTGTAAATCAATCCAGCCTGGGTTCCGTTGAGCGAATTAACGTCGATGTCCGGTAGCTCCATCAGTAGGAAAGACGTGTACGGCGATTCCTCTTCGATGTGCGGGTCTACAAGCATCGCAGGAAAATTACGTAGACGTCGCGCTCCCTCCGGTCTCGCCATAGAGCGACCGCGTCCGGGCGGCGGTGATGGACCGCTGGCTGACGAATGCGTTGATGAGCTCTGTCGGCGATTCTCGGTTTGGGTTGCATCTCTGTCTGTTGCGCTCCGGCTACTCTTATCGGTTTCCCTCGGCGGGGATGAGCGGCTGCGATGTTGTTCGTCGCGGTTCGGTGACCGGTAACGGCTCGACGATTGATGTCTTCGACGATTTTCTTCGATATCGTTTCTCGCGTCTCGGTCGAATCTCGGTATACCCATAAAATCCTCCGGTTGCCGTTCACCGCTAATTAATTGGGCTGCTCCGTTAATTGTATCTCTGATCCGGTTGTCTCGGGAACTATCTCGGTACTTTGCGAATTCTGTAAAATAAATACAACTCTGGTTAGTGTCTCAACATTACACAGAAACTACTTCTTCGGCTCTGATTTGGGTGGGGGTTTGTTAGTAACGATTTTCTTCTTGGGCGGAGTCTTTTGACGATCGCGATTCGAACGAGGCGTATACGGCTTCTTATTGTTCTTCCAATTACTCTGGTAACGAGGTTTCCCTCGGTACGGTTGCCGGTTCCTCTTGGGAGTGTAATTCTGGCCCCTGGGGCGGCGCGAATTATTCCCCCAGTTGGAACGGCTGCGATAAGAATTTCGATTTTTATGGTAATTGAACCTCGGTTTACGATTATTACTTCTGTGTTTTGATTTACCGTGTTTGTAGAATACGCGGGGATTGTTGCACGTCGTTCCAAAATGACCCCACTCCGAACATCTGAAACACCTCGGTCCATCTTCCCACTTCGGACATTCGTAATCGTAATGATCCGGGTTGGAGCAGTTGTAACAATTGTGATCGGGCGGTCTCGGTAGGGTATCGGCGTTGTAAGGCGGTCTCGGTTGGGGCTTTCCGTCGCTCCGTCGGATAACTGGTCGGTGACTAGCATAGTTGGCCTGCTGCGGCCCACCTCTCCGTTCAGACTCCAGCTGTAACAACAACAACTTAAGGTCAGCGAGACTCGTATGAGGATATTCGCCCTTAGACTTAAGAATAACCCTAAGCTCTGTATAGATAGACTCTGTCGCCTCTACTATCCTATCAAAGATCTCTGGCTCGGGAATCTCTTCCCCTTTCGTTTGCATCTTAAAGTCGTAGGTGAGTTCGTCCATACGCCCAAAGAAAGCGTCGAGAGTTTCCCCTCTACCTAGCATTAACTTGTTGAACTCGGACTTGATCGTACCCCTACTCACGTTCCTCTCTACTCTCCGTAAGTCGAAAATGGCGTCGATCATCTTCTGTACAGGCGTAATATGCCCTACTCTCACAAAATAATATTCGTCTAGTCTGTGTAGAACGAGATTACGAAGCTGCTTCTCCTCAGCTTTCCTCTTGGTCCGCTTCGTGAGGTTAATATTGTAGATCTCAGCATCCAACTGTAGCATCTGATGCCACGTCTCGATTCTCACCTCCTTCGTCAGTACCTTACGCGTTTCATGATTGCTTCGCATCATATTCTCTGTCAGACGGTTTTTCCTACTGGAACGCGTTTTCTTCTCTTTCGACTTCTTAGACGATTTCTTCGGTTTCGTCTCAGTCGCTGGCTCACTCTGTGTACTCGTACTATTTCCAGATGGTGGAGGAGGAGGCGGAGGATTTTGGGTACTGTTCGACGTAGCACCTCCTCCAGTTCCAGAATCATCTCCGTTCTCCTCTTCTTCCTCTTCGGAGCTGGAATCAGACGAATCATCATCCGACTCTTCCGAGTCCGATTCGGAGTCTGAAGAACTACGTTCATTTTCCGAAGCGTCGGACATCGTTGGTTTTGGCGTCGGGGCGCGGGGTCGTTCAACTTGACGTTGCTGTTCAGGCGCGGGTCGCGGTACTGTCTCAGTTTGAATGGTGTTCTCGGTAGCTGGCACAGCATCCGGCATTCTTCTCACTAATATCGGTTTCTCAGTCTCTGTCTCTTTCTTTGAGCGCTTTCGTTTCTTCTTCAATGCTTTCTCAACCATCTCATCTTCGGCTCTCAGTGCAAGCAATTTACTCATCGCTTGGTCCATCGCTGCTCTCCGCTTCGCACCTGGTTCCCAATTCAAAAACGACAATTGAATTTCACCTTCACTCTGTACGTGCGAACTCGTAAACTGGTCCTGATTCGTGCTCGGATGCTGTACGGAACTCTGAGATGACGTTGAAGGCTGTGATAACGTTGCAACCGTACGACAATCATTCTTAGGTGGTAGCGGAATTGCTACTGGCACAACATCTCGATTAAATGATAACGGACTCTGTTTCTCCGGTGACTTAGACTTTTTCTTTTTCTTCTTCTTTTTCTTTTCTACCTCTCTCGTCGTATTCTCATTACTCACTACGTTCTCTGTGCGTGTCTCAGTGCTGGTTGTCTTCGGAGCCTGATTGCTATTGTTTCTAATAATTTTGTACTGAGTGACAATATCACCTTCATTGTACTTAGTCGTCTGTCTACTCGAATCTACATTACTCTGTGTACTTACATCTCGATTTGATCTCGACGACTCAGACTTATGGGCTTTTCTTCGGTTACTTTCTTCCCTTTCCTAGTTACCCATTGTTTATATCAATACTAATTACTCTAATTAAATATGCAAAAATTACTCTGAACTTGGTTCGTGTGCTTACTCTGTCTCTCTGGCGTTGACGTTCAATGTTGGCCTGAATCTCGTTCATTCGTCGCGTTTCAGCTTCTATATCTATCTCGCGTTCCTCACTGGAACGATGACGTCGGTGGCGGCTTCGGGAGTCTGATCTGGACCGTTTCTGGGCTTTAGACCGGTGATACCTGTCTTCATCTCGTCTGCTCTTACGGTCATCATCATCTCTACGATGTCTATCAGCCTGCACGAACAATTGACTCAAATTAGCGATACTAGGAAGGGCTCAGGTACTTCGTGACGTAAGAAAAATAGCACGCAAAAACAGCATCAGCAAAGCAAATTTTGAATTAATTAGTCACACTCCTAATTAATTCCAATTCAACACAGAGTCGTTCGGTCCAGTCGGATCACACTTCTCAGCTAGATTTCACTTCTCTGTGTCGCCTGATTTCTCTGTATGATAGGTTAGCGTTCAGCCTGAACTTACTAGCTAACAACAACAACGATTCTGAAGCCCAAGATTTTCAAAAATTTCCAAAATTTCGAAAAATTCTCTAAGTTTTCTCTGACCAAAGAAAAATCGGGCATGACCTTAGGGCGCTCTAACCGTTACGATCACCGAATTAACGTAAACGTACGTACACAAGCACAAACATAAACTACACTTCTCTGTGATGCTGCCCGTTACTCAAATTGGTCCAAATACGTAGAGAATCGTCGTTTTCTATCATACTAGAGGTGTGCACATCGTAACGAAAAATGGCAAAAATTTCTCTGTTAGGCAGCCGAAAACTACACAGCATCTCTGTACACGCTATGGCTATTTCAACACACACAATTTAAACTTTGTTTTGAATCTCTGAACTAATTTGGCTCGAATTTCATCTCTAATAACGGCGTATAACTACCCGCGAACACGTGTGTGGATCTTGGACTCACAGATCTCATTTCTACGTAATATTTTCATAAATCATAATTCACATCATCTCCGGAACTCTTTTATACGTATTATAAACGTCTCATCTTATTAAAATTCTCGGAAAAATTCACCACTGGAACTCTTTTTAATACTCTGACGCCGGTTTCACACGTGTTGCGTCATCTTTCCATCTCTGTAGCCAAAATCTCTGTGTGTGTGAAAATCGCCATTTCGAGTACTTTGATACTCAGAACGCATAATTAAGCCACTTTTAAAAGCATAATAAGCATAATTACTAATAAATAGAAATAAATACTGAGATTTCGAGGCATCCAGCAACATGGCGAACATGTGCTGGCCGCTCTCGTCACCATCAGCTCTGCATACCATGATATCGGCGAGAACTTGAGTAATTGATAATTACGAAATAACGAGTTGACACGGGGAATATTAATTAACCAATTAATATATTAATCAAATAAAACAATACTTCATCAAACAACAAAAAGAATACTCGGATACACGGAGAACACATCTAACACGTAGTATAACAAAACAGCAAGTGCGAAGAGTTACACGAGCGTACGTAGCTCGTAGCGCGGCAGGGCCGCGTTACACGGGCGGAGTATCTCTGTGTTGAGGAGCGCAGCCTGGCGGCTAACAACGTCGTGAAGAGTAATAAGTATAGGTACCTACCTACCTTAAAATCTCATTTAAAAAAGAGAAAGGATCATCTCATGCAAATTTGTCACATTTTATGGATTCAAAATTTTTTAATTTTATTCTTAAAATAATATCTTTAGGTAATAGGTAGGTACCTCAATTTATTGATGAAGAAAATTTTAAAAGTGAAATCATTTCTTGTTTTTTTTTCTTTGTGGCTTTGAGAGTTCTTTATACTTTAAAGATGGAATCATCATTTCATTAAATTTTACATCAGTGGATCGTTAAGTACGTAGGTAATATTTTGAAAATATTTTTTTCTAACACGTAGAATTAGTCATCTTACTTGTTCGGCGGACACAGGTATCCTTTGAATTTCGGCAAGTTTTGATAAAGTTTCACAATCATTCCTCAAGTCACTTTGGCACCCACACAATATTAATGGTGTGGTTTGGCAGTATCTGCGAACTTCTGGATACCACTGTAAACATAGTAAATGTTATTATATATCTTCGCTCATCTTTTAAATAGTTGATAACAAATATACGTTTCCTTACAACTGTCCCAACTCCCAACTATAACAGTTGGAATAAACCATTACAAATTCGCTATTAGCGCTTTACCACTGATAAAATAACAAGCCTACCTATAGCTTTTTGTTTGAATAAGCATGAAAGCACTTTTCAGATAATGAACATTTGGGAAATTTCTTTGAGTCGCATTTATTGTGGTACCAGTGGTACCTACCAAATAAATCTCGCAATGTAAACTTACTTTTGTAACAATATTTTCTAGCGTTGTAGGGTCACTAATTGTAAAACATAAAATGAATACATGTGTTTCAGGATAAGCTAAAGGACGCACAGTATCATAACCAGGTGTACCTGCAATCAGATAAAATTACTTCAACATTAATTTCAAAATTGAAAAGGTAGTTGGTATGTTGGTACTTGGTACCTCTACCTATACAGAAATTTGACCATGTGACATGACTCGGAAGTCGGAATTAAATACTTTCCTTATACTAGAGTGGGAAAGGGCAGAAGAGAAGTTTGATAGATTTTTCAATTTGAAGAAATAAGTACCTAGGTAGGTACTTAAAAAGATAGAGCAAGTATCATATCATTTAATATTTTTTTTTCAATAAAAATTATTGTTGATTTTGTATTTTAAGAATTTTCTAGGCACTTCAACGTAAATGGTCGAGTGGTTATATTTTCCAATTCAATAGATTGATAATTAATAATTATTTGTTATTTCACTTTATATCTTCTACAAAATAAACAGTTAGGTGCATTTAAAGAACAACCATAGGTACCTACGTACTCCAAAATAGGGACATTTTTTTAATTCAATTTGTTAAAAATAAATTTCACGTGAATAGTGAAATTATTGATATCAAAATTAAATTTAGATTTAGATTTCCTTGCTTTTTTTGTAGGTAGTTTAATTGTATAACAAATTTCGAGGAAAAATAATGCAATATTTGTCAAAATTTAAACATTTATTTTGCATTTTTTTATTAGATATTTAGCGAATTTTCATTTCATGGACTATGGCTGTTCTTTAAACGTATCGGCCGTTCAATTGCCATTTTATCACGTTGAACTAATCTAATTAAATTTTTAAAAGTTGACTCTGTTGTATGCATGGTACGTTTCTGTAATTTTTCTACTTTTTCATTTTTTTTTTCAATATTTCAAATTAGTTTGATACCAACATAATAAATTTTCATCAAATACATACGAAAAATCATATCTCGTTCACTTCGAAAAATTATTTCTTTTATTTTTTTTTTTTTTTTAGTAAGTACTCACCTACCTGATGATTGAGATTAGAATTAAAAATATTTATTCTGACCTACCAATTTGTAATCAAAATCATAGATAAGTACCACAACATTTGTTTAATAATTAAACACTTTTTTAACAAACAAAGAAAATGCTGATAAAATCAAGCAAGTAAGCGGGCATACCTACCTATATGTAAGGTACGCGTAACTTTGATGGCCAAAAAGGGAAAATTCAATTTCTCAACTCGAATGCATCATAAGATCGGTACCTTGCCTAGATCTAGGTACGTTCATTTAATGAAGTGTGAAGAGTGCGGCTTCGTTATTTAGTTATTTTTTTATTTTATTTTCTTTCGCCCAAGCTGCAGCCACACCGAAAAGAAAGAAAAGGATTCCTATCTTATTTCACGGGTTTTTAACTTGAAGAATACACCTTAGATTTGGAAGTGGAAGCAAAATGCTTTATTGCAGAAATGAAAAATAAAACCATTGATATAAGATTTCCTTATCGTACATATCCGTTGTTTTGTTATTTGTTGTTCACGGAGTTGATTCAATTACACAATTCGAATATTATAATAAAATTTATCGAACATCGCACATTGTGAAATTAATTTAATTTTCTAAATACAGCTTTATAATATAGTTTATGTAGGCTCGCATTCGAAGTAATTTGTACATTTTTTTCATCGCTAGAACGTAATTTACTGCTGGTTTAGTGTAGATAAGTTTTTCTTCTTTTTTTTTTCTTACTTTTTTCATTTAGCAAATTTCCTTAATGTAAGGTACATAAAAATGTCGTTTCTGAATTTCTATCTCACACGGACCATAAATTTTGTGATATGTAGGTTGATTTTTTTTCTTCGTTTTATAAGAACGAATAAGTAGGTAGGTATTAGGTAAGTATACTGTACTTATTATTTTGAACATAGCTTTTACGATGAATACTGCAGAACTAGGGTGCTTGAATTTTATAACTTATGACGTAATGGTCTTTATTTTTGACAAAGTTGAAATGTTTTGTAGCTCCGCTCCCTATGTTTTTTTTGTTTTTTTTTGTAAATTGGAATGTGCTGGAATGATGTTTATGGCTGCACATAATTATTATTTAGTGACTGGGTGTGGGTACCCAATTACGTACGTCGTACATACGTACCGTCACTGTATTGAATTTGAAAAATGCAGCGAAATTTTTTTACTGCAAATTCTCGTCAACAGTAGAGTAATTGAGAGGTGTCTAGAAAAAATTTTCCTTCATCCAAACTAAAGGCTAACCTAGTTATAAACGCATTTAACGTACACCTACCATAAGTAGGTTACCTATGTTTCAAGTTACCTTCTGGTATTTTAACCATTCTTACAAAGTACTCTGCTCTGATTTTATTATCACAAGTTTAGGACGATAGTGTTCTAAAGTGCTTGAAGCCATGTGCTTAATACAAGAATCTGAACGTATGTAGGGAGGTACTAAGTAGGTAGGTATGTAATGCACATAGAGAACTTTCAAGTGGAGAATGTACCATTCATAACTTTAGTTCGATAATTTTTTTTCGTAGATGAAGTCTGTAAATAAGTACAAACCTAATATGTAGTATCGATTAATTTTACATGCACCATCCACCATCAATAATAAAATTGTATTTCAATATAGTTTAACGCTTATAAATTATTAGAATTTACTCAGGTCTGGTACTACAGATGTCCATTTTATTAATTACCCAATTTCAATTATTTCAATTGCAGTCTAGTAGATACCTAACCTAAAGCAGATAAAGTATCGGAATTTTTGATAATGTACCGACGAGTACCTAAATCGTAATTTCATTTATTTTTCAATTGATTTCGCGAAGAAGAAAAAACAAGATAGGTAGGTATTGACTTTAAGCTTTCCTTTTTATTATTTGGTTATGTTTTTATAAAACGTTGTCACGTGGCGTCGTCGACGTGATCGTTTGAATGCGACCCTTAACTTTATTCAATGATAGAAAAGTTCAACGAATCCAAGTGTAGGTATAGCTCTGGTACCTACTCGCGTACTTACGTATTTTGTATCTTTTCTAATTTAAATAACTTTCAAAAGGTAGAAAGTAACTTCCAGTGCTATATTTTTTAGCTTGAAATACTGTTTAATTATGCAACACTATTTTAAAGTGAAAACTCATAAGGAAAAGAAGTAAGTAACTATAAGTAGCCTAACAGGCCGACTGTTATACGTGGACTTTATTTTACCAAAATTTTTCATATGATACTTAACTAAGTGAGTAGGTAGGTACCTATCTACCTACCTACCTACCTACCTACCTACCTACAGGGTGGACAGAAATATCGGGTACCCCTAAGAAAGTTTTTCATTAAAAATATAAATTGGCAACGTGAAATAGATGCATATGATTGGTGAAATGTTATCTCTCCAGTCTAACAACCAATCATGTGCTACCATTATTATCATTCACTGTGACCAACCGAAGTATTCAGCAGTAAACTTTTTTAGGGGTACCCGATATTTCTGTCCACCCTGTACAAGAAACCTGGTAGAGTATCCTAGAGGGCATATAGGTACATATCTATTGAATTTTTACGGAATTTTTTTCAACAAAAAACAATTGAACAGAATATTTTGCAATTTCTAATCTTGGCTGTATAACAAGCACCTGGTTGGTGGATACCTCCTGTTCAATTTATTTTTTTAGTGTAAAAATATTACAAGTTACCTACACACCATAAAGATGACAACATTTTTGAAAAGTTTAAGGTAAAAATTGTCTATTGTGTCAAAAGAACGGACTCGACAGCTCGAGTTGAATGTCAAAAAAAGAGAGCATCAGTCATAAAAATCAAAAATTCTGGAACAGAACAAAACAAATTGTTGATTTATTACTCTTGAAAGTGAAAATGATATTATTTTGTGAGATTCCGAGTCAAGCACTAAATCGTAAGGTCTCGCGACGGGTCACACATTCCACGTGCTCGACTGCGTATAGCCACGTATGTTGCTTTAATGTTTCTAATGAAACTTTTAGGTAGGTATATTTACCCGGTTGGAAACAAATTACTTAGCAAAATCAGAAACCCCTTATTGTATGTACATACTTGGACATTAATCGAACCGCATTCATTTGGCCTTTTACTTAATGTTTGGTGTAAAATAATTCAGGATCAATTTTTGTCGTTGCTGCAGAGAATTCGACAATGTTTTCATTCTTCGTGGTTGTAATTAAATTAACATTGAAATTTGGAAAGAAAGAGTTTCAAATTGGTAGGTAGGTCTAGGTACACTAAATTCCACGATGTTTTTCGTTTTGCTAGGTATTTATTTTTTGAAACAAATAAATGTACTCGATTGCGTACCTCAGTTTTATTCTAATTTATTACTACCAATTATCTTGCAAACTCACACGATTCCTAACGATTTAATTTCGTGACATTTCGAATGGATTTACCACCCGAAGAATGTAAATTTTTTGAATGCGCCACAGTCACCAGAAGCCAATCGCACGAAAGACTACGACCAGCAAAAAAAGACAACCGAGCTAATTTTCCACCGCAGCCACAAAATGTATCGAATCCACCTGTTCATCTTTCAAATACAAGACGTTTTATCGGGTCGTTGATGCAAAACCTGAGAAGCATCAGAGATTATTTCATGAATTTTGGTCGCGATCGACGAGATGCGCTGATGCAACAGGTACCAGAAAATTCGATTTCTAATCTAGTTAAAATGATCCTGCTGCCAATATTACTAGTAGTTATAGCCATAGCAATGGTACCCATCATAGAAAGATTAGCATATCAGACGTTCAATGCGATCTTTTACAATGACAAGATTTCAGATGACAGAAATGCGTCGCTTAAAAGAGTTTCGGTTGGAATAACGTTGATTTTCGATCACGTTATCAAGAAACTCTTTCCAGTTGTTAGATTACGATGGGCTAATCGAAAATTATTTAAACGTCGAGTTCAAGTATTACCACCTGTACCCTTACCTATTATACCTTAAAAATTGTATTAAACTTGAATTGTTTAAGACATGACGAATAATAAAAGATATCTTGACACGAAGCACGTGTATTTTCAATATTAAGGGTTTTCATACATAAATCATTCGACCAACTTATTTTATGCTAAATAGACAGGTAGGATGTTAGGTAGGTACTTGTTATTCAAATTCTAAATGTACGTACCTACCTATTGAAGAATTTTTCGAAAAGTTGCAATAGTTTGCTGGATTTAGAAATTGATTCTTTAAATGTAACGAAAATAGATTATCAATTACAAAGAGTCGAGTATAATCTCAACGTGAAAAATTTCACTCTTTAAAAAACTTGGTAAATATAAAAACTTGGAAACTTTGAACTTTTCGATAGCGAAAAATTTGAGACTTTTCCCATTTTTCTTCAACCTTTTCTTTAGTAAGTTTTTTTTTCACAGTTGGCGTTACATTTTCGGGTAAGAGGGAATAAGAAATCGTCCATGTGATAACCACAACGAATCTCTTACCGCGTTTGTTTCCTTTTAATCAATTTTATTCTGAAAGTTATATTAGACTTTCATTTTACCGCAAATAAAGAAAGTTTCCGCTAAATTAAATGTTGTATACCATGTTGGCTATTTTTAGTTTTTCTTAAATCTAAAATAGACATTTTCAGAACTATTTTTGGCGTGTAATAGATCTGGAGTTTATTTATACCTTACCTACTCACTAACTAGTAAGCTTTCTAGGCCACAATTAATTTTGAAAATCTACACATGATTTTAGGTTTCGATAAATTGCCAAGTTCTTTAACCTACTTTGCTATCTAACTACCTATCCAATCTTTTATCTTGCCATTAGAAGTCCCTTCAAAGTAGGCACAACCTACCTCATTCACCTATTTAAAGTTATAGGTAATAGCTTCTACTTACTTACATAGGTATTGACAGAAAACTTGAACAAAATTCTTCAGGTTCAAGTACCTACCTGCCTGGCTACCTACCTACTGCCTCTTATACTCGTGAAATTTAATTCCATCAATTATTGATGGTTTTTTCTTACAATTACCTATCTAAATAAGCACTTGTCGAGGGAATTAGGTATTTTGAGTAATTCTTTATGCAGAAAGTAAACGTTGACGCCGCGCCTATGTGTATTATCTTTCGCGATAAAATAATTCCTTTATCTCGAGATGTGTATCTGCGAATTTACCAAACCGTTGGTAATCATATACTTCGCTAGCTTTTGTTTAATAAGATTTCATCCTATTTTACAGCGCAATAAATTCTTATAAAACTAGAAAACTCGAATACCTTGTTTTTATACTTACATACATACATATACGATACATAGATAAAACACTGAACGTATACAACCAAATAGAGCAGAACCGCATCAACAGAATAACAAACGAGCGAGCGCATTTTCATTAGCTAATCTTATTTTATGGTACAATAACGTTACAGGATGCTTGTACAAGAAATGTTTTTCATCTCAAATTATCCAATTATTTAAAAACTATAATATTAAGAAAAAAAATTATTGCAGTGTTAGCAAATTCTTACCAAAACATTTTACTAGAATCAATTTTTGTTTTTTGAAACTTCATTTTGTATTGATTAGGCAGGTACCTAACTACCTATTTATTAGGAAGGATAGCAAAAAAGAGGTCGCTGGATTTCGACCGAATTCAGAGAGACCTTCATTTTGAGTTGAAGAGTCATTTTGAAAGTTGAACTTTCAACCGAAAAGTTAAATTAAATAACGAAATCAGTTTTGAGCTGACAAAGGAACCTTTACAACTCATATAAACTTCGATTGGGCTGAAATTTGACTTCCTGAAGGCTGAAAGAGCATGTCATGTCATTCACTTCTCACAACCAAATTTTTTTTCGATTTTTGACGGATTTTTAAAAATGGTTAGTCGGTATATTGATTTTCTACATAAAGAGCCAGTTAATATAAAAATTGGTTTGTTTTATGAATTTTTTGATTTTTGAAAAAAATCACTAAAAACGCTTTATGCGTTCCTAGATTGATTTCGACTTTTTTATGGAACGATCTGGGGAAGCAGAGACTTCAGAAAAATATGAATTTTCTCCAGCGCGATTTCAAATTGCTCTCTAGGTAAGACGTTGTAATAAATTCTGACAGCTGAAAATTTGATTCTGTCGTAAGTTTGACGGTGTGAATTTATTAGGATGGTTGAATCAAAAATTTGAAGTCACTGATCGATAAGTGGTCAGCTATTTTTTTCCAAATCCAAAATTGCTTATTGCTGCAGGAATTTACAGAAATCTTCCTGAGCTTTACTCCTCAGAGTTGGTCCCTCCTGAATTGATTACAACTATTTTTGAGCCAATCTGCAGCCTCCAAAAAAATAATTATTCTCGAGCGTACCTACTGAAAAGTAGTATCAGCAGAAAAACTAAATCATTTTGGATTTTTTTCGAATGTGAGTTTTTTTTAACTTTGTAGAAAAATGCACTTTTCAACCCACAATCTCAAATTTGTGATAGGAACACTTACTCGAATTGATTCAGAATGCCGAACTCGTGAGTTATAATGCGATTAAATTTTCAGCTCCCAAAGTTAGTTACAACTCCCTCTGGAGCAATTTTAAATTGCTGAAAAAAAGTAAACTCTCGTTGAAGGCTGTAGATCGACTCGAAAATGGTTGTACTTAATCGATTTATTAGAAGGCCGGCTTTAGCATATTACAAAGGGATTCACATTTTCATCTAGAGATTTACTCTTTTTATAGAAAATTCATAATATAAAAATCAAATTTCTTCCGGGGTGCAATGGAATTTACATGGAATCCGGGCCCTCTCTTCTCAAGATTCCATATGAGGAAATGAGAATGTGAATTATTATTCACAGGTTACAGGTTGATGCATTCTTTCAAAAGCCCTGAAAACTACGGAAAAATCCAGATTTGTAGATAGGCAACCTTATTTACATTTCAGTAGGTAAGCTTTACGTTCCAAAGCAGCCATGCAGCTTGTTTAATTAACATAAAGCAGCTTGCGTGAAACTGCCTATTAGTTACCTAAGAATTTTTACTTAATCTTTTTTTTTGCTTAAAAGAGCCCATAAAGTCCAAAAAATTATTTTTTCTTCTTTAATAGTACCTACCCATGATTTTTTTTTTCGTAAACGAAAAACAGTTATTACGATTTAAAAAAATCCTGTTCAAAGGAAATAACAAAATTTTCTTTTCAACCATTGAATAATTACATGCGAATATGTTTCGATGAAAAATGCTCACCTGACGTGTCCCATATCGTGCAGTGTACTCGATAATTTGTCACTTGATAAGTTACTGAATATCTTTCAAAAATTGTCGGAGCATAAACCTGAAAAAATAAATTATATAAGAAAACAAAAATGACAATTTTTCACTCTAAATGCATTAGGCTATAAAGTATACTCGTGGCCTACAACAAAGATTTATTTTACACCTAAAACTAAAAGTTGAACTTTGACCAATATTTTCAAAGTATATGTACTTGGCTTTCTACCTAATGAAAAATTATAGACCATTTGAAGGAAAAAGTACCCATAAGTATAGAGGTACCAGGAACAAAGCGAGCATGTGATTTGTTTCGTTACACCCCAACGATAATAGCACAATTAAGAACCTAACTTAATTACGTTTTGCAATTTTAAATAGATACGCGCATCTTTTTCGTAGTACTTGAAGAAAATACTCGAAAATTGAATTTATGAATTTTACACGTGAAACGACCATTAAGTTGTTTTCGTTTATTTTAGTCAGTATTCATTTATTGCAGGATTTGCTATATAAGTATGCAATATTCTATCGTATTTTTATTTATTTTTGATCAATTCTCAATCTTTAAAGACTCGATCAATTTTTGAATTAAAAAAATGTATAGGTTCTACAATTTACCCTAATTTTCGTACACAACTTACCTAATCCATTGATATTCGTCATTTTGACTGCTGTAAATACCTAGTAGATGCCTACTTAAAGATGCAAGGTATGAGACAATGTAGGATGTAGAGTAGGTACCTATATTTACTAAATACCATCAGGGGAACCAGGAAAGTACGTTTTGTTAACAAGTACGAGTAGGTATTCCGAGCTGGAAATAAATTTTTACAAGTTTTACGTGCTTTTTCTAGAACAAGTGGTTTAAAAAGTTTGCAAAAAATCATATAACTCAACTAGATACGTTACTAGCTACGCAAAAACAAACTTTTTAAGTTTTCTTCTAATAAGTTTCGTTCGCATTTTGTATGTTTTCGAAGGCTGAGAAAAAAAATGAAGAAACAGAAAGGGTTTCGGATGTTTTTTTTTCTCTTTTGTAACTTCTAATGGGTCTATACACTTTTTTTTTCCAAGTATACGATGTTGAGTTGTTGAGTAGCGGTAAATTTGTGTAGGTAATCATGGGATCAAATGTAGGAGAAAGTGATGAGGGAGTCATAAAAAAAGTACGTGTCTGGTGTCTGCGCTTGTGTGCACTAAATTCGTTTTCCGTTTGTCTGGAATCAGTGAAATGAAACAAAAGCTTGAGGAAACATTTGTCTTGAGAGCGTAAATATTTTCAGTACTTAACGTGTTCAATGTTATTTGAATAATGCAAAAGTTTATACAAACTTCCTGACCATTGGGGAATTGGTGTGTTTTTTTTGCACGTTTAAAAGAGTATACAACAATATTAAAACCGCAAAAACGATGAAACGTACTGGTATTGTACCACTAAATAATCTGCATTTACCAACACGAAGGGTTATACGTGAGGTTTGTGTTTGGCATTTTACGTAGGATAATAGAAATGCTGAAATAAGTAAGTAAACAAAATATTGATCAATAGCGCTAAGTGAATTTTTGGGTTTGAGAATTAATCGGCGAATTCTTTAGATTGCGTAATTTTTTAATTTGAAAAAACAGCTCATCGTGTTAACGTTATATGTACCTATGGCAGAAAGTAGGTACATATCTAGTTTATTATTCTTGAATGTGGCCTACGCTATTCGAATCTTACCTTGATTTTTTGTACACTTTTCCAAGAAATTCTGAATACCTACTTTAAAATGTTAATTGGTTGAAAAATTAATTTATCTATGATCTATCATTTAATTACCTATTTGGTGAATTAATACAGGCAAATGCTGTAACTCGAAATGACAGTAAATTTTACTTGAGCTGATGCTTCAGAAATCTAAAAAATCCCATGGGTATACCTAAACCTAATGACTTGAGTAAGTTTCTATTTAGATAGGTAACAAAACATTTTTACTGAATAAGCAGAAATATTGAAAATATTGATACGTAAATTGGCTGACATTTTTTCAACTGAAAATTTTGAATATCGATCTTAGAATATCAATATATAAGTTGGACATATTTCAAGAAATAATCGCACGGATGGCAATGCAATCGAAACTTTCTATCCCATGAGATTCGATTTTACTGCAGTAACTTGGACGATGACATAAGATATGGCAACAAGTACATACACATGAACAAGTATAATATCTGTTTCGAAGAACCAAGCGAATAAAAAACGCTTAAAATTAAGATTTATTCAGGGGCAAAGTTATAAAGCAAGTTTATTATTCAGTACCGCCTTTGGCAAAGTTTATTTGCTCCTAAAAAGATAAGAATCCGAGTAAAAATTTCCACTAAAGTTTATTAGTTGGAATTAGCTTTGAAAATGAAAATAATGAAAGCGATGTTCGAGATTATCCTCCCAGTTCGCGGATCTCAGTTGTAAAGTTTTATCCGATTGTACTAATAAATTACAGAAAATTTTGTTTGCTAAATTAGCGATTGTTGAAAGTTTTATGATGTGAAATGAATTTTATTGAATCGTCTGAATTTCTTATTTCACGTAAGTCTCCAAGCGTAAGTATCTTGGTACCTACTTCAGTTTCAAGTTAGATAATAAAGCGTAGGCATTTAACAATGTATCGTGTGTATAATCACTATAAAGTCATCTTGTTAGGTATTATTTATTCCCACTCATGATTCACGATATATTTGAAGTCATGCAGCTGCAAAGGTCCGTCATTAAAGAACGATCAAGTACGTAGGTATAGCTTTATTCTGAAAGTCATGTTATCACGCACTCATTTTACATTCTTTGCATTAATTCTTTATATTATTGTACCCATTGGGAGGATAAGGTTTGATGATGGTAGCTGCATGCTTCAAAATTGCTTAAGTATTTATTTTCAAGATGATACAATTTTTGGTTACGGTCTTCATTTCAAACATCTTCGCAAAAAGTAGGTAGGTAATCAATAATAAATTATCTCATTATCAACCGAAAAAAGTGCATGCTGAGTTGCAAAAAGCAAAAATAGGAAAAATATGATTTTGATTTGAAAAATCAAAATTAACTGGTAGGTACCTACAATTTTCACGTCTTTCAAGCTTAGCAGCGAAAAAGACATGAGTAGATTGGAAGAGTAATATGCATTAAAAATTGGAAATTGATGTACAAAAATTGGCTTGTCGATATTCGTCTTTCACATATCAATTTTATATCCAAAATATTATCCACTTTCAATATAAAAAAAAGAAGGAATAAAAAATTTAGCTGCAAAACACCATACAGAAAAAAGATTTCCATTTCCATTATTATTTCTATCGATACATCATTTTTACGTTAGGTAGCAACTAGCAAGTAGGTAACCCAACTTAAGTATGCACAATATGCCTACTCTACATATTTTGAATACTTACCCATAGAAGTTATTGGTAATGTGCATTTGTACAACGGCAAGGAGAAAGAAATCGAGGACGCATACGTTTCTCTAGCCTATCATATACGAGGTAAGTATTCATCAACTTGGACAGTTTTAACGTCAGCATTGTAGTAGTAGGCATGAGAAAATCTCGAGGGGCGAGATATTATCAATCTTTAAAAGTGTTGTAACTTTACTTATGAAGCGACTGATGTGATGATGTGACGTGACGTTTGAACATCTTTCATCCCAAAATTCTTGAACATTGACGTATAAAATGTATGCAGATATCTGGCCTATTATAGGTAGGTACTCCAGAGTATATGGTACCTACATATAAAGATAAGCACACTTAATATTTATTGAGCTTCGTGGCGTGGAAACTCGCAATTCCAACGCGAATAATTCGCATCGGAGAACATCGTGAAAATTATTAATTCAGCTCGACGTTCTTATCATTACGTTTCAAATTCAATAACTTTTAAATTCTCAGTAAATTTTAATAATTTATGATAAAATTAATTGGAACGTTTATCATCTAATTAGGTGGTGCAAAATTTTAGCATGACAAATCAGAGTGACGTTTCAAAAAACGTTGTGGGAATATACCTATACCTACTTATCAATCATGTTGGTGTCATTATGTCAGTGATACTTTCATCCTTCGTAACGGACGATCTTTTATCATTTTTATCAATAAAATCCTGATTAAATCACAGTTAGGTAGGTAATTATATTCAAGGGAGCACCTCGTCTCTATCCAACTGGTAAAACTGAGATTTAAAAAAACAAACTGTTACCTTTACCAATAATTAATAAATGTAGGTAGGTACCTAACATTTAGAAATGTGAAGAGCAATTTTTAAAAACAAAATTTTTTCATTGACTAATCGCCAACTGGAAATTTAAGTCAATTCATTTCAATGCCTTTATTTGTAAATTACTGCATGTGGCCCTTACATAATCGATACTTAACGCATACTTAAGTAATTTTATTGAACAGAATACGAGGTTTCTGACTTCTCAGCAAAAAGTTTCAACTTTCAATATTTTTCCAAATACAATGCATTTTATTATGATTCTTTTTACCTACGTTATCAAATTGTTTCTTCTCCACTCAAAATAAATAGATAGGTACACGAGTCATGTTTTACGAATACTGATTCACTCATTTCGGATGAGAAAAAAAAGAGAGAAAAATAAACATTACACTCTCTTACTCTGCAAAAAAAAAATAAAAGCTCTCTGAATCTATGACCGCGAAGAATAATTTCGCATTTCGAAAAACGTAGGTAAATAACTTCTGAGGTTTTTTTTTGTCTTCTAAGCCTGGTTTTATTATTTCATAAGACCTCTTTGCGCTGAGATTAAATGGAAAATACGAAGTTTGATCTATTCAACAGAATGCTTTCACGTGCTGGTATCGAGTATTATTATATTTTACTGCTACTTACCTTTTTTTCTCTCAATTTTACTCCGTAAAAAAGGCCATAAATTTCAAGTCAAGTTACCTACTAACAAAGTGTATGTATTTTATTTTCACAAGTATTTGTGTTAATTTTGCACTCGAACAAAATAATTTCTTTTATTTCTCCGTTGTTGTTTTTATATTCGTAGGTTACATGTTTGCTTTGCTCCTCGACAACAACCGAGAATGAAAACTTCAGTTGTTAGTTTAAAGAGAGGGAGTAAATTATCCTCTTTTATTTTGTTAGGTGCTGTATCTTTGTTCTTTTTAAAACAGTCCTCATATATTTCAACATTAGAGTCTATGAGTTATACTATATAGCAATAGTTCAACAAGGAAAACTACTCTATAGATATACGTACATTCCGAATATAGGTACCTGGTTTTGAACGGTTTCAGAGAATGAGGTGTAGAGAGGTAGAAAAGAAAATAAAGAAGAGGAAAAAAGTATCTATTAATTTCGATCGAACCATGTTGATGTTTTCAGTTCATTTATATACCTACTCGTAATATAAGATAGGTATAGGTAGATAATGAAACTTTTATTATTTTCATCATTATTATAGGTATCTAGATGAGTTCTATACTTAATTCCAAATCGTCTGTTTTCGAATTATAATTAAGTGCAAATACTTACTTAAGCTTATATTGATATTCGCATCTTATTTCCTCATTCATAACGGGCTCAGTAGAATACAAATTACTGGAGCGTGCTGAACGTTCGTCAGTAATTAAATTTTAAGTGAATTACGTTTGATAAATGTAATAATATTCCTATTGATTCGAATGTGAAAATTGTCATTGGTTTATAATACTCGATACCTATAGGTCTAACACATAAACCGTGTAATCGCCATATAATTCAATTATTATTACAGTACCGATTATCATGGTGCCAAAATATCCTTTCCTATGTTACATACAGAGTGTAAACAGAAATACCTCCCTAGTGAGCATATAGCGTAAATCTTTCAATTATGCGAGACGGAAATTGATGGTTTTTGAAAATAATGGGCGTTTCATCCGAAAAGTTTTCGCGCCATTGATTGAAAAAAAAAACGCGAAATATTATTATGATGTTGTATTTAATGTTTGATTAAAAATACAATAAAAGATTGGCGGAGAGTATTCATTTTTCACGACGAAAAAATATAATTATGATGAGGAAAAAAGTAAAATGTTCAGCAAACAGTACTAAAATACCTACCTGAGTATTAATCATGCAAACCAGAAATGGAAGATGGAAATTTTCTTTAACCTCCAGTTAACATTTCAAGGGAGAAAATTGATACCATACTTTTCGAGATAGGTAGGTAATAGGTATTTACTTGACTTGCCTTGAATTTATCAGTACCTAAGTACCTACCTATTTATTAGATTTTGATTCAAAATTAGATACGTATTTTTCTCAAAAATAAAACAAAAATTTTCATCCCCCCCCCCCATTTTCTATTTTTAAGGTAAAATTTTGCAATTCTTTATAATTGAGAGGGGGAAACATGCCTTGCCTATTTAAAAATGAATAAATTGTATGTTAGTTCACTTGAAGAATAATCACAAGTAAATTGAAAATCACCTAAAGTTGGCCAGCGATTTAAATTTTTAAATTAAGAATTCTGAAATTCTCAGTGCATCTTAAAATTGGTGCTAAACTTTATTAGGTAACAAAACTGTTTTATTCAGACACTTCGCTCGCACGTTTCAAAAAACTAATATTAGAATTTACCTGTCTAACTTTCGCACCTATATAGATATACAAATTTCAAAACGTCGAGGAAAAAAAATTCAAGAATACAGACAGCTTCTTCGTGTATTTTTCTTTGAACTAAAGTTTGAATAAAGCGTGGGCCTATCCTGTACTACGAAGGTGATAATCGGCGGGGATGGGATATACTACCTATAGTACCTATATCGGCTTCTGGGACAGATTTAAACCTTGAACGGCGCGACATTCAATAAAATACCTACGTTATATTGAAAATTCGTTTTCATAGCTCTCAACATTTTTATTAAAAATGACTAATAATGTCACTTGTCAAGAACCGTTGGTTGTTGATAACTGAACTATGGTACTCTGTTTTAGAGTTTTTCGATGCATAATCTCGACCTATTCGAGTACCTACGGCCTATAATAACTCATTGGAGGAAAATATGGTATTGTACGATGATAATATAAGGACGCTATTTATTTGCGTTTCGTAACAAATCGTACTAATTTTGTTTAATAGAGAATAATGGTGATCCCAAAATACGAGTAAATATACATAGGGGACCTCGAAAATTCACACAATTTCATCGAATACGCGTAATTGTGTAGTGTATAGTGTACATAATTATACGTAATACGAACCTATGTATTTACAATGCTTAGGTACGTATTTGTGTAAGTTCCTAATGTACCTACCAATATATTAACAATAGTTGCGACGATACACATGAAAAAAATAACATATACTCATAAATCAAGAATTTGAAAATATTTTACGAATTTTATGATAAACTTCGACCAAGGCATTTACATACTTTTTTTTTTAGCTCTCTGAACTTCGTCGGCACAAGTGCAGCTCAACATAGGTAGGCACCTATAGTGTTTTGTTGAAGTTATTGACCCGTAAATGTTACACTTTTGATTTAGATTAGTAACGCGTAATGTATATTTGTTTTCATTTGTGTTATACACATTAGCTATAACATTCTATACACGGTTTTCCTTTAAAAGGTCTAAAAGCACCGATGTATTCCCAGTTTTGACTTTTGAACGTATCATGTAGATAGACCTTTACCTTTGTATAATTTACATATATTATTTTTGCCTACCTACTCGTGAATTCAGAAAAATGGACTTTTTCAAAATTATCAATTCATTGTTAACTTTTCACGTCTGATGTCTCGGCAACGTGAAAAATGTTTTTCACAATAATGATACTGGCAGAATTTTGAGTTTCACAGCACATCAAATAACACCTGCATAAGTTTATTTTTCTATTTCAAAAGTAAACGTAGACATTAAAATAAAAACCGTGCTAATGTTCGTACGTATTACGTGCCAGTAGCTACCTAAGTAAGTACAAGGAAAGTTATTTTCAGGTAGGTACTTGGCGAAAAAATAAAATAGAAGTGCTTGGTTGGGCAGAAAAGCAAAAAATTCCCGACTAATCGAGTTAAAATTTGGCTCATTAAAAGAACAACCCTCTTAATCCCTTCAATTAAATATGTACGATCTCCATATCCTCAAATTCGAGTTGCATGTAAATTCGCGAGTGAGCAAAGCTAAACTTTGGTAACTTTTGGCCAGGCTTTATCGTTTGATGGATTTGAGGCTTTGAAAACACATTTTGAGCTGTTCAAGTTGATTTTTCGATTTTTAGCGATTTTTTTGAAAACGGTGAAAGTAACTTATTTGTAGGTAAGTATATACTTATTATATGTACCTACACCAATTTTATACAAAAAATGATGTTTTTTGATTTTTGAGGTAAAAATCTGAAGATCTCATTCGAGCTAATCTGGAGCTTTGACCGAAAATTGACTTTCTTTCAGCGATTTAAAATCACTTCAGAAGATGCTGCAATCATCAATTGTGAACCCAAGCCCCAAGGTGACGAGGTGGCGGGTTAAAAACTATTTTTTACACTGTGAATTTTTAAAGAAAAACTGAATTTTCTGAAGGCTCAAAATCAATTTGAAAATAATTTCAATTGATTCAGGAGGTTTACTTTAGTATAAAAATCGATTTCTAGACTTTTATCTCCAGATTTACTTAGTGACGTCGCGTCGTGACGTCGCGAAGGAGTTCTTCAAGGGGGAGGGGGTTGAACACACAAACTGGATGGCTGAAACATGTATTGAGAACGACTACTAAAATGGTATCTAACATTTGAAAACTGAAATTTTAGGAGTTGTGCCTTGTGCATTAGAACTCTCCATAAGATAGTCAAGTTTTAGTGCATTTCTTCAAGAAATTTATTTTTAAAATAAGCAAATTTCTGTTTTGAAAAAAAAATCAGAAATTTGTACCCATCTGTCGAAGAAAAGCGATTCAGTAATATTTCAAAAATAAATATGTTAAAAAAGAAGAATTGTACGAGTTTTTAGCGCATGAACGACTGACATGAGATGACTTGAGTCAACTAGGACGAAACGACAACATTTTCGTCTGAGCTCAATAACGATGTAATTGAGTGATTAGTATGTGCCTAGACCTACGTTAAAGCAATGCAGTTAGAATTCCACTTCTCCCTACTTCTCTATTCCATATTCTTTGAAAAAGTTCTGGTAGTTACGGAATTTTTCTCCGAACTTTAACAAAAGAATACAAGCAATTCGGAGTGCCTCTGCCTACCTATTATACTAACCTACATACTATTTTTGGTTGAATTTTGATACCTCCTGACACCGATATCATTATAAAATATTTTTTAATTGGAAGAAAAAAGGAACATGAAAAGGTGTGCGAAAGAAAAGGAGGCGAGTAAGGGCAGAATGCAATAATTATAAAGAAGAAAAAAAATGATAGAACTGCGAAAATAAAGAATGAGTAAAACAACTACAAAATGACAGAATATTTAACAAAGCCCAGCATCTGTGTCATACCTACGTAAAGTACTGCAAGCTATGACATCATAGTCTCCATCCCCCCCCCCCTCCAATATGAAAAAACCTGTGATTTTTTACAAAATGAGCTTTTATACCTTAAAAGTGCAATTTTAAGATTTTCAAATTTAATTACGGAGGTCTGAATGGGAACGATGAAAGAATTTTGTGAAAAAATTAGGATGAATAAGACAACCCGACTTCATTGATCGTGTAATGTGTGATGTAGAGTAGATCACTAACTGATCTTACTGTATTTACGGCGAACTAGTTATGCAAATCTATTAACATCTATCTAGTGTTTCAAGGGAACCAACGTAAAACTTGGAAATATCATTTTGAACACGTACGATGGAATAGGTGGTCAGTTCTCATCTCCTTCAATTCCCTTCTCTGGATTCCCACCCCCCCCCCCAAACTTCTTCAAGAGATATTGTGACAAGTTGCTCATCACAAATGTACCTATTCTGGCAGTACCTACTTCTGAAAAAATATGTACTTAGATGATGAAAAATTGCATCTTATTTTACCCAAAGCATTCTCGAAAACATTTTTTTTTTGTATGTAGTAGGCAGGTAACATTAAAACAATAAATTTTGAAAAATAATCACCTATATAAAACATCAAAAATCAATATTTTTCTGCTTGCGTGAATGAAAGGACAATGGTGAAATATCATTGATCTGTGAGTATGAGTATGAGTATGATCTTGCAATATTCTATCTTGATTAAAATTCTCTCATTGTCAGTCAACAAATATTTTCCATTCTTTGAAAATCACTCAATTTTCTAAAACAATGAATCATGAGCTATCAATCAGTACCTACCTATCTAAGGTTAACCGAACTAATTATTTTCATACCGAAGAACTTACCTATTCACAATTTTTTATAATCTACACACGAATTTGTACACAAAAATACGAACTAATCTATCAATAAGTTATGATTTTCGATACCAGTTCTTCGATAAATCGATGTCGAATTCCTACATAAAGTAAGTATTTAACAATCTCTTTTTTCTAAAAAAAAACAAGCAGATTTGCACGAACCCTGAGATAATCCGTTTACACCAACAAAATAGGATGCACAATGATTTATCGATTAATTTTTAACATAGAGCTAAAAGACAATTTACGAAGGAGAAAACGAAACGTTATTCGATAAAAATGTAGTATCCAGCATCACCAGCAATCCATTTCATATCAAATTATATACGAATACCACTGGCATTTTGATTTTCAGTACTAAGATTCAATTTGGATGGACGTCGGTTGAATGAATGTCACCGGGAAGGAAATTGAATAATTACTTAACTAAGCGTGAATATCAAATTTAGTTTCTTTGCCTTTGATATTCGTATTCTCCTTTTATCGTTAGTAATTTATTCTCACTTCTTTTTCGCTGTTCTTGACTTCATGTAACCGACAAAGTGAATAATTTATATGTAAATTTGCGCTTTGTTATAACAAATGCCCATTACTCTGCACCGAGTTGTGGTTACCTATCTGTATAGTTTTCGTTTCACCTCATTTAATTTCGAATTTAGTTTTGGAATTAACGATTTGATCATTCTATTTTATTTTTATTTCGTTTATTTATTTTTATAATTTTACTCTCAAGTACTTATATATTACGTATCACTCATTTTAGTGTGAAAATAGGAATCCAATTTCATCGCAAAATTCGTAAAACTGCTCAAATGAAATAAATACTTATGTGATTCGTCATTTATACCTACACTCGTCGTAATGTAACATAAACAATCAGAAATTTCTCATGGAGTATAATTATAGTGACATTTTAGAAATTTTTCTTGTCCATAATATACTTACTTCAAGACGTTTCATTGACATGAATTTAAGAAGCTCTATGACACCTTTTGAATTTTCTAATAATAGTCATTGAGTAAGTACAAATAGGTAAGTACCAATTTAATAAAATTGATTGTACAAAAAGATCTACAAATAGAGTTGGTACATATAAATTAGATTACGCCAGCCATCTTACGATGGGATGGGTCTATTCTATAATATCTTTTATCAATCCAATTTAACCCAAACTCAAATTACGCGAGTGAAATGTCACAAAATCTCATTTTCTAAAAAGTATAGCGTACCTGGTTACCTACCTATCACATTTCGAATTTTTCGTACCTGTCCGACTTTTTTCATCTCAATTGTACAATAAGAAAAGAAACAGGCAAAGCCAACAACACCGACTGGATAATTTACCTACCTTATCTATTTCTTCGTCTCATTTTTAAACGTATCCCGGAGTAAGCTACGTACTTACCTACGAGTTACTTACCCAAACTTACTAAATGTAGGTAAGTAACATAATTGGAGCAAAAATGATTTTAAAATTTTGATATAATATTGAACAAATAATCAATACCCGCATTATATGTAGGTATAGTGTTGAAAAAAAAATCTATGCCAAGGATCACGCTCTTATAGCAACTTGATAATTTTTTAACGCTGCAAAAAAGCACTAGTGACGATTGTTTAAAACAAGAGCTCCGGTTCGAATTCTTTTGTACTTATCACGCGCATTTATAATTTCCCTTAATTCCATGTTCGATCGACGAAAAATGTTCCACTTTTATCGAGCTTTTTATACAATAAAGTTTTAATTTCAAATTATTTCTGCAATGCTTAATTTTTCCACTATTTAATTTTTTAAAATATTACGAAGTAAGATGGAGCTGCACACTTGAGAATTATCTACGGATAATTGCAAAATTTGATTCCCTTCGTCAATGTTTTTCAACTAATACATTTGTTGAATTACATAGCTTGAAAAATTCATTTCAGTTATTTCTCTAATCTGTTCAAAAGATTGCGCAAGTTTGAACGCATTGTTAAGTACATATAAATAAATGAAAATAAAATGAAACAAACAACAACAGAGCTTTTCATTAAATTCTTACCTGCATTGTCTAAGTATGTACCTACAGTACCTATCTACCTACCTACCTAATATTTTTGAAAATTTATGTTAGTTTAGCTACGCTCGTGTACACTGATACGATTGAAATATAAATCATCATCTTAATGCTATTTTAAGCCAATATAGTTTATACTTTTTAAAGGTACAATTTACTTATGAATCTTATATTTAAAAATTCGTGTCTCTTCTGCGAATATTGCGATTTAATGTAAAATGTAGGTATACTTATAAGGACTCGTAAAAACAGATACGCAAGCAAAATATTTTTCTTTGATATTTGTAAAATAAATAAACGTTTTAATATTTCGTTTGAAGGAAGATTTATACTTAGGGGAGAGGGAGGATGTTTTGGACATGTGGATGTTTTGGACAGTTGCTGGTTCAACGAGTTGGTTTGCTTGTTTTTGGCCGGGTTTTCACTATTATGTGGCAACATCGCACCACACCTGATATTTGACAACATTTGCCGGCTATCAACTCCTGTGATAAAAATATTTTAGTTTTTATTTCAAAGTGCTGTTTTTTGAGAAAATTGTCCTCTCACTTTTTCTGCTCCAGAAAAATAACCAGGAAGAATTTCATCAAGCGCCAAAGTGAAATGAAATCTCTGATTCCTCCTCTACAATAATCACTTATCACCTTTTCGTAAAAAGCTGATACTTTTTTCCTAGAGCCAGTTGAAGTAAAAATGTCACGGGTGGATGTTTTGGACACTTTGATTAATTTATATTAATTCGATATGTTTGGGTGTAAGAATGCATCAGTTTTATCGGACAAATACAGGAAAGACTTTTAATGAGTCTGGAATGATAAATGCTAATCAAGAACAATTTGAAGTTGCCTCCTGAAAATATGTCGATTCGAGCAGGCCAGCACTGGCTGAAAAATATGGCATAAAAAAGTGAACTCTTCAACATTGCCTCACTAATATTAAAAACAATCCGAGTCAACTGAAATCAAGTGAAATTGTGGACAGATACTGACAATTGATTTCTAATGGATTGAAATTTGGGATTTCCAAAAATAAACATTCAAAAAAACGTCTTTTCTCAGCATGTCCAAAACATCCACCCATGGTGTCCAAAACATCACACCGTTGTCCAACACATCCACCCAAAATGGGTTTTCTTCAAAGTCCCGTGGTTGGCTCAATTTGAAACTTAAAAATTTTTTGAGTAGGTCAAAATGTGCGCGTTGAGATCCTCTTTCAAATAAGACCAACCCCACCTTTCTAGGTGTTTCCTATCGCTCGCAATTTCAAATCAAAGAAAAGTGTCCAAAACATCCTCCCTCTCCCCTACTTTACCTAAAATAGAAGAGGAAAAGCCAGCAATAGCAATGATATCTGTCCCGTCTCGTCAAACATACAAAAATAGCCGAAGAGAAATTCATGTTAAAAAATCTTACAAAGAAAACTTTGTCTGTGAAAAAAAAATCATGCCTATACGTATTTACGCTCCGGTTTTGTAAAAGCTTAGGTATAGTAGTAGGTAGGTACCTACTCGATATTTAGATGGCAAGTGATGTGGAAATGAATGCTTCTTGAGTAAGGGTTAAATCTAAAACGCCGCGTCAGTAAAAGAGGAAATAGACCGCATATTCAGATAATTACCTAAGCAATTTTATTTTTCCTAACGAAATAAACTTTTTGTAGGTATTGTGAATAATGAAAGGTCGAGCTTACTGCTTTAAAGGTCTACATTAATTTACAATGAAAAGTTGAGTAATTTGTGAGATAATCGCATTAAAAATATCACGAAATTAAAATCGCCACCGCATTTTACCCGATTGTTTTTGCAATGGAGATTTTCTTGTGAATAATTTAAAGTTACTTTTTACTCGTATCTATTAGGTAAGCGTATACAGTTAACTTCTCACTGTGAAACTTTCGCATAGCATTCGATAACCCTTTTTTTCCCTCTTCTATGAACTGTTGCCTAATGTGTCTATTAGGTTGTGGGGAACTTGGCTGGACAAAATTCGCTGAACCATATTTTATGTGTTTTAAAAGTCTTTATTTAAGTTTTTAAAACCACAAATAAAGAATTTGAAGTTATATTTTTAAAGGCGGGATTCTCTAAAGAATTTTAATTTAGTACTCGCTTAATTTATCATGTCACAAGTACCAATAAGTAGAAGGAAATAGGTACATTTTTTGGATCCCCAATAAATCACGACGTCTTGTCAATAAATACGATGTAGAAGTTCGAATTCTATCGGAGCAGCAAATAAATTCATGTAACGCGTATAGAGTGAGCAGAATTAACGTATAAAAAATGTCGTTTTCAGGTCTACAAAATGTCACGATGACTTTTATATTTGCATAGCAGATCGAAATTCTCGTCTTTTATGAAAACTACAAGCATGAGTAAGCAAACGCATCGTATGTTTCAAATTTAACGAATAAATCGAAAAAACAACATCGTCACTGGTCATCATGGAATCTGCTGTATCAACATCGGTTCCGACTCGTGACACCGAAAATATACCTACTGCGCAAAAATCATCTGTCGATAAAAATCAAGGCTCGAAACATTCAATCGAAATTTCAGATAAAGACGTTGAAAAATTAAAACAACACATTCGAACGCTGAAGAATCTCACACCAAGAAAAGAAATCCGCAAAAAAACACGCCATTTCGCAAACGAACCTGATATAACACCGAAATCAAATACTGCGGCATCACTACGAACAAAACTACAAGACCGATGGATCGAGTTGAATTTAAAAAGCTTGATGAAAAAATATTCTTACAAAGAAGAAGATCTGGATTCGAAATTATACAACGATTTAAGAAGAGAAGCGTTGACCAGACCGCTCAATGAATACTGCGAAGAAAAACAACGCGAAAGTTTCGAAAACCTCAAGAAATTTTCTCAATTTGTCAAGAATCACGACGAACCTGACTTTAGACATAATCGTAACTTCGATTTTCGAGTGAAGAATAATAAAGGGATACCAATTATTACGGAAACATTTACAAATCATTACGAGGAATTTGAAAAAGCACCTTTCATCAATCCAAATAAATGTACGGCGCCGAAATATTGCCATAAACCACCAATAAACGAAGAAGAAGAAATATTTTTGTATCCTGTTGATGAAGAAGATGAAATACCGTTGCATAGAATTAAGAAGATTCAACCAAAAGATCAGCGTAGTTGGCGAGAAAGGGCTAGACCTCCACTGAAGTTTCCTTTTAAAAGGACTCCTATAGAAGAAAGAGGATCCATAAAACCATTACCTACTAAAAAACCACCCTGGCATTATGCATATTCGTGTAAACAATTTGATTTAGGAAATAATTAATAGTTATAGTACAAAGATCTTTTTAGAGTTATTTCAAACCAAACTGCTTATAATTATTATAGGCACAAAAAAATAAAAAAATTATGTCAGTCAAATTAAACGTTTGTAGAATCATTTTGTTTCGAAACTGTTTAACGAATGCAACGAAATGATATCGGTAGACATGGCATCTACACGAAGACTACAAGCGATGTAATCTGATCCTTTGAACAAGTCAGTTGTGAAAAAAAGATTGCAAAAGGGTTTTAAAAGAGTTCAACCGTATCTAAGTTCGGTTCATTTTTAAAAAAGAGTTGAAAAATCCCATAGTTGAGATACCTACTTTAACCCAAAAAGATTTTAAAAAGGATACCTATGTTCAATCTGTTACTACGTATGTGTATTAACGTCTATCTTAAAAACTGAATGAAAGCAATAAAAGTATAGGTAGGTACCTACTTCGTCAAAATGTTCAAAATATTTCATTTCCAATTACTTTTCACCAACAGAAATATTAAACTGCTCATTGATAAATAAATAAGTCGTCCGAGTGATTTTCCATCGTAAAATGACAATTTCATTAAACGATAGAATCTCTAAACAATCTTTTAGTGAGCTCTACTCAAGTGGCAACACTCCTTGAAAAAGAAACGATACAATTTGATTTTGATTTCAGAAAATATTATCTTTCAATGAAGAAAATATGATAGGTATGCTAATTTACTGAAAAGGAGAAAAAGAAGAAAAATAGATACTTACTTTCACTTTTTTCATTTAAAAAAGGTACCTACCTATGTATTCTTATGCTCTATTATGGAATTTATGGAAAGTTACCTACCTACACTTGAATGTTAGTTTAAGAATAACAAAATAAGTAGTTTGTAAATAAATTTTTGTTCTTAGTGGGACATAAAAGAAATGGGTCTTATTTGTCATAGGCACCTTTGAAATCATATAAATTGGTTAATTGCATCATTTTTGTGTTTTCTTTCAAAGCATTAATGCGATTAGAGGGCACAAGACAGACATTGATATGAAAAAGGAAGTGCATTGAAAAATGTAAGATAATCAAAATTTTACCAAATTGACCTGGAAATTTTAAATTTGATACGTACCCAATTTTATAGCTGTTGCATGGATTGGAAACAGGTTTGAACCATTCTTGAGCAGGTTCCAAACTCTTCATTAGATTTTTGAAAATTGAAATTTCTACAAAATTTTTTCCAATGAAGTTTGAAAGCTAAAAATTATTTCACATTATCCTAATTTCAACGTGCTGAATCGATTGAAGTTGGTTTCAAGCTGTTCTGAAGATTTCAGTCATATTTTGAAAATCCAGGATTGTCAAAAAATGCCATGCTTGATGAAGAAATATTGCCCAAGTAATTGGTCAAGCAAGTCACTAACAAACAAGTTCAATTGGACAGTTTTTATGGCATTTTTGGAACATCTGGAATTTCCGAAATATGACTGGAGGCTCCAGAGTGGCTTGAAAACCACCTGCGATTGACTCAGCATGTTGAAATTGGGATATAAAGTCATTTTTAACTTTTAATTTTTGTTGGGCAAAATTTTGTGGAGATTTCGATTTTAAAAAATCTGCTGGTGACTCCGGAATTGCTCAAAACGATTCAAAACTGTTTCCAATCAATTCAGGTGTTCGAAAACAGGGCGCATACTTAATACACCTAATTTCAACTTTTTAGGTCAATAATTTGAGAAAATTGTGATTTTTTCGTATTTTCAGTCTAAACTCAATTTTCAACATTCACAAAACACCGTAAATTTAAACATTTTTAAGCCTTGTAAAACATACGATAGATTTTTGAATGTTTCCAATGTTGAATCTGTAAAAACTTATTTTTTGGCAATGACTAATTCCATCATTTTCAATCTTCATAAATTTTACTTTTTTTCGAATATTAGAGTCCCTTGCCCTCATGTAAGGTTAGGCAAAATTAATCATTCATTTCGAATTATTTTTCCAATTTTAAAATTCTTTAAAATTAGGTAGATTATTTTTTTTGCGGATCAAAATATTTTCCTAGTAGGGAAGAGATGGGGGTGGAACTTTTACGGAATGTACTTAAATGAAATACCTACAGGGTGTTCCAGAATAACCTTTCACATTTTGGTAACCACTGATCTGTGTTCAAGAGGAGCTAGGGGAATGGTAAAGGCGGTTCTAGGTAGCCAAAGCATGCCGAATTATGTTTCAATAGTTATTTTTTGCCCTGGAGAAGTAGATGGCTGCACAGTGTACTTTTACTGTGAGGTCCTTTTTTAAAAATAAAGACTCCCGGACCCCTTTACTTTACTCATCAGTAACAAAGCTCATTTTTAACTAAACAGTGAAGTGAATATACAGAATGTGCGCTTCAAGTGTACAGAGAATCAGTTGATAATACTCGAGAAACCTCTACACTCCGCCAAGTTGACTGTTTGGTTGGGCGTGGCTAAGTTTGGTGTAGTGGGACCATGTGTGTTTAATGAAACAGTAACGGTGAGGGGTAAGGCAAAATGTTGAACGAGTTTCTTGTTCCTGAACTGAAAGGCAGACGATTATATAGTGTATGTATAGTTACTTACTTGGTTACAACATGTTGGAGCTACCTATCATTCAGAGACCAACACAATATGTTTAGCGCGTGAGCACTTCGGTCATTGAATAATTTCGTTGAACACAGAAATTTAATGGCTACCTCGATCCCCTGATTTTTCCGCCTATGATTTTTTTTATGGAGTTACCTCAAGTTAAAAGTGTATCAGGATGAATCTAGGACTCTAAAACATCTTCTAGGTGATATTAATCGTGAGTTGAGACTGATTGGAAGAGAAGTGTTCAATAATTCGAAAAAATGTTTGGTTGAATGTGTCAAAAATGATGGAAAATATCTCGATGGAAAAATTTTTAAAACTTTATTTTTAATGGAAACTCAAATATATGGTCTAAAAACGGCATGTTTCTACTTCATTTTGGTTGTAAAAGAATTTTTGTAAACATTTTTCTCTCAGAGTAATAAGAAAAACAAATGTGAAAGGTTATTCTGGAACACCCTGTATATATAGCACTCTTATATTTCAGTAGCAAATTACCCTCCACTTTACCCTCAATCGCCAAAAAAATGCGGTATCTAGCAAAATTCTACACAAAAATTTAATCAAATTAAGCACGAATTGCAACAGTTACGATTCAAACAATATCGTAAATGATGTTGACGTTAATTCGCGCGGTTATTACGTAATTCCGTCGAGACGTCGCGGTGTCTGAGCTAATGAAAAATTAAATTCCTTCAGAATTGCCATCTTAAAGTGAATATTAATTAAAAAGTTCCACATCCACATTTGATATTGTTTAATTAACTTTTTCTATTGCTGATGAAGCATAGCTCTGGAAGCCTAGAATGCATAATTCTGTTGGGTTTGTAATAAATTATAATGGAAAACTCCCTGGTGACTGGTTAACCTCGAGTCCTCGATGAATGCAAAGCGTATAATTTTCCAAAGCAGATTAAAACTTCCATAGAACATAGTTTTGTGAGAGTTCATTCACATGCAGCGGTAATTAAAGATTGGTACACCTTTAAAAAAAAGTCGCCAAACTAAAAGATAACAATCGATAGGTGGTATCGTTTTGTAAAGTTTTTTTCTTCAACGCGAGTAAATTTACACAGTATAGTCTCTTGATTCGCGAATTTTCCTTAATTTTCATGCGCGAGAGTTTTTTTTTCCTTCAGATAATAAAACCGTCGCTGATACGTGATGTTGTTAGTGAAGAAAGTTATATGAATATTCAGCTGTTAAAATGTGGTGTATGTACGGTATACGAGCATTTTAAATAAAATTTTGAGATATTTTCTGGAAATATAAAGTTTTTTCATAGATGTGTCAAGCACTCGTAGTACGAGTATATTGCAGCATTGCACGTTAATATCATTTCAACTTTTTAACGCATCTGAAAAAAATATGAAATATTCATAATCGAATGCTTTTTGCATTTAAATAAATCAACGAATCGAAATTCATTCCATTTTCATTTAAATCTTATATAAAAGGATACACTTAATGAGAAAATTTAAATTTCAGATTCATCCGAGGTTTTATTCGACTGTAAATTTTTATCGATTTCGTTTCTAGTTTTGAATGATAATAAACTTAGGTATAGTGGCGATAACACTTAAAATTCCATAATTTTTACAGAAAAGAAACTTGTAGCGAGTATTCTTCACCTCGTATCCGTTAGATAGAAATCTAAACGATGATGAAAAATTTTCTATGTTCTAAAGTTGGTAGGTACCTATCTCTATCTACAAAGCTCCTTGTTAATTTGTAACGAATGATTCCAATTTTACAGCGAAGAAATGTTAGGTAGGTACTCACGAATGTAAGAGATGGTTAAAAAAACAAAACCAAGAATGTAGATACGAATTCTTATTGCAAAGACGAAAAATACCTAATTCATAAAATAAAATTACACGGCGAAAACTTACAGACGGCTCTAGAGGCGATGAATAATCGAGATCAAGTTACCTGCCTACTTGACTGCTTGAATATTTTATGAATTTTGAACCCCTCGTCATTTACCTTGGAAAATTTAACTTCATTGCACACCTACCCATCACTTAAGTATCAAGTAACGGTTCAAAGTGTTTAATTTTCAGTAGGTATCGCTTTAGCTTCGAAACTGAATGAATTTGGGTTTCATTCGATGTTGTTTTTTTCATAATTTTTATTTATACAAATGTGTTTTCAACCCCTTGATACCTATCTTATCGACTTGAGAGACGATAGATAACGTAAGTAGAAAGGTATAGATAGAAATGTATAATGTAAAAGTACCACACTTCAAAAAATAAAATAAAATGCTTCGTACATTTCATCAATATGATGGACATTTTTGAAGAAGAAACCAACGTTCAGCTGTCATTACATCATTAGTTGACGAGTGTTCCATTTTTCAACGAGAAATATTTTTTCATCTCTTTCTATTTGACTCGAACGTTTCAATTTTTCATATTCTAGTGCCATACTTAGTTATAAGGACGATCTGTGTAAACACCCCCCCCCCCTTCAAATCACTTTTACTCGAGACAAATTCTATTCCTCAATATCTATTTTAAATACTCGCAACACAATAAAATAAGGCTTGCTGACTTGAGCTTTACGACTACAATCAGTTTCTATTCAGATAATTAAGAATAAAGGGAAAACGTTGTAATCAAAGAGAATTTCTTCACTACGCACCTACCTACCTACACTTCCGCTATGTAAGCTCATTCTCATTAATAATAAGTTATTACTGCTGCCGAGTTGTATTTGTATGCAAGAGCATACAAATATTTGATACGGTTATCAGTACTTAATAAAGCCTATAAGACTCGTGTGCAAGTACAAACCTGGGTAGGTAGTTAGGTACCTATTTATGTAGTAGGGTTTCTCATAAAAAAGAACCACTTTTCATCAATAAAACATAGGAACCTACCTATCGTAAGTTCATTATGGTAAACGGAAAAATTTCAGTCGTAGGAAGGAATTAAGTAGGTGTCTAACAAGGAAATGTATCCCAACTTGCACAAAAAATTTTGAATCAGACAAAGGGGAATCGAAAGAGAACCCCAAAATATACCATCAGTCAAAATTTCAAATGCTGAAAACCCCAAGAAGACAAATTTAAGGCTCTCCTTAAGTGTAGTGAAGTTTCGAGTTCTCAAGTCGTTCATGAAAGGCTTTAGCGATGATAAAAAAATGTTTAAAAATACATTTTTTTCTGATGGAAAAGGAGAGGTGTGGGGTTGAAAGATTAAAATTCCCAAAAAGCACGATCAGGATGCGATTAAAATATTTGTACATGCATAATTTCAGCCACCCAGCTCATTTAGGGAATGTCTCAGCAATAAGACAAAATCGAAAACTGGAGGGGGGAAACAGACCTTTTTTTTGTGTCTGAGAAGGGCTAGAGACTGGTTGAAAAGTCTGCATTTCTAAAGGGCATATCTAGAACACCACCCAAATTTACAGGACTTACGTACGTGCACTACTGGTCCACGGCAAGAAAAAATCAACCTGAAAAATCACCGCCGCGGATTCCAAACACAAATGTAAGGTAGGAAAATCCACAGTTCGTATTTTCAAACCTTGACCAATCGTTTCAAGCTCATAGCTCAAGTAATCTCGAACGTGGAAATAAATTTTATATATTTATGATACAAGAGCCTTTCGAAGAAATGTTTTCCCAATAAAGAACGATATTTGGTATTTTTTTCGTGTTCGGAGAGAAAAAGAAAAAAAAAATGGAAAAAGGTTTCATTGCTAACACAAGGGTGGCGAGTAATAATATAAACCGAATATTAAAATATTCAAAAAAATATAACGATTCGGTCCTTTAACCGTTATAAAACCTCTTTTCAAAAGGTCATAAACATTTTTCACCAATTGAAAACTTCTGTAAGTACAACCAACGATGCTACAAGCTGTTTTCAACTTCTCTGTTACGATCAATAACATGCTTTGGTTTTCTTATTTGGAAATGTCTTGAAAATCAACAATTTCAACAAATG
Organism: Planococcus citri; assembly: GCF_950023065.1. Classification (NCBI taxonomy): domain Eukaryota; kingdom Metazoa; phylum Arthropoda; class Insecta; order Hemiptera; family Pseudococcidae; genus Planococcus; species Planococcus citri. Next base: position 44,474,152 of record NC_088679.1, read on the forward strand.
AAAATAAAAGACAATGGAATACGTTCTTATTTACAAGATAATGACGAGTGCGAGTTTTAAACGCGGAAATCTTCTGGCTTGATTCACGGAAATGTTCCGTACTCGCTACCTAGCATCTAGGGCCTACCTGTACCTATATACTTATGTAAGTATCACAAAAGATACCTGTGTAGCATTGTATCTATGTACTGTACAGTAAAGGTGTATTTTTATTACACCCCGTAACGTTGCTCGAAAAGACAACGTCGTTGGTGGTGTTGTCGATGTTATTCGCGCGAAGGTATTAATTTAATGAAATTTTATTGCCCTTAGGATATCCGATAATGTATTATTGCCTGGCATATATTTATTTTGCTTAAAAAAAACTGCGATGATTGTGATTTTAAATTAGATAGGCATATTTTTTCAAATATCTCTTTTACCTTGGGGTAACTTCACTTTCGTTTTCAAAAATAAATATCCATATGTTACGTCAGCATGAATTTCCCAACTATTTTGAGGAAACTCTTCTCATAAAAATATCTAGGTGATTTATATACATAGTTACTTCTTGTCATTGTAAAACGTAGTTCTCTAGTAAATTGATTTAAAAAGTTTCTTCGTAAATTTCAAAGTAAGTAGGCACTCTATTCATCTATCTTATCTATATTTTAATCATCCCCTCTCCAGAATCCTTCTCTCGGTAAAAACCTCATTCTTTTTTCCAACATCCTGTTATTCCTGTTCTCTTTGATGTTTTCACCCAAATAACTTTTAAAGAAAAGGTGTGACGGTCAAACAGTTACTCTCGATTTCATCAAGGATTCAAGTCCAAAAATGACGTTATTTGACATTTTCCTCTCGCTGTTTCTTTTTCAGTTTATCAAAATTTGAAAACAATTAAGTAAAAATCAATCTTTTTGTACACAAAGTATACCTATACTGTTTGTCGATTTTCAACATTAGGTAGGTAAGTATAATTTGAATGTACATTATTTTAATTCGAATGAGTATAATCTGCAGTAAAAGACACCCATCGATTACGCGAAACAAATAAACGATTTACCAAACCTATTAACTGAAAAAGTCGCGAGTTGCACGACCAGACGTAAATTACATTTTGTCATATTACATTCCATATCATATTGCATATGGTACACCGTATACTTCAATTTTCTCCACGCTCAACATTTTTGGCTGGATATTTCATATCTTCGCTTGTGATTTCTTTCAAAATAGCTATTTTGAAGAGATACCAGGCTATTAAAAAACCGAGTAAGTTATACGCGGGGGATATCTATATAGTAATGTAAAATATACCCCCGGGCGTACGCGTGCTTGTTTGCTGAACAATGTTTCGTTTTCATTTTCTCGCCGAAAATGCGGAAAATTCATTTCAATGTTTGATAAAATTTGAAAAATCTGATTTAGAAAATATACCACATAAAAGCAGCTTATAGTTATATACCGGAGGTTTTGATTCTACAGCTAAAATCATGGCGTAACTATCTTGTGATGAAGCTGCTACATAGCTGCTATTCAAACGACGCAAATGTAAATAAGTTTACCGATGCCAAAATTTAAAGGAGCAAAGTTATTCAATTATCGGACGTTATTTTTTTTCTCGCATAAACGTAACGTAACGATGTTCTAGAACTCAGATAAGTAAGTAAGTTGAGTCTACACTTTGTTGAACATGGTGTAACTTGTTTTATAGGCCGTTAAAAAGTTGATAAAATAAGTCATTTTTTTTAAATTTCCCATGGAGTCGTGATTGAAGAAGAACTGGCTGTTTAAGCTTTGAAAATTAAAAAAGTTTATCGAGTTGAGAAATAACTATCCTATAAAAATTCTACAAAAAATTAACAAATAAGAAAATTTCAAGGCTTGACAGATTACGACTGAATTCCGACAAACATCTAAACATTGCTGATGAAATGATAATAATTTAATCATATGTACAAACGAGTATTAAAAAAAAAAAAAAAAAAAAAAAAAAATGGTTACACTGTTTAATTACAAACGGCCTTTGAAATCGTATGATTTGTTGGGGTATACAGGGTGTCCCTCCAAACTCCTGCTGTAGCTGGGTATAGGTTGTGCGTGTAAACGTGATTCAAGAAATATGAAAATTTCATGTGACGAGTGCTTTTACCTACTGGTAAAGAAAATTGGAGAAATCATCTCGAAGAAATTATTCTACTAAACTAACACTAAGCCCCTTTCTCTTGGACACAAATCTGGTACAAATTTTTGGGGAAAACATGGGAATGGACCTCAGAAATGAAGAATTGAGGTATAATGAAGTTATAAACTTGTCAAGATAGGTAGTCAAAAAATTGTATGATCAAGTAAATGGATGGAAAAAAAAACGAAAAACAAAAAACGAATGATCAGTTGTTGTTCTGAACGACTTAATTTCTAGTCCTTTGAAATAGATACCAGAAGGGCAAATATTGTTTGATAAAAAATGAGTTGGACTGAGTTTTTTAGCACAAAAGGTGAGTATAGTGCATCGAAAATGAAAAGACATTGATAAAACGAGTTCTTACCCACGTACCTTGTAAATTGAAGGTACCTACTTGAGTACTTACTTAAAAAAAAACAAGTCAAGTGATAAAGGAATGCGTAGCACAATATACATATGTAAATAAATGAACAAAGTTCATTGCAACAATTTTTCCTTACAATTGAAAGCTATTAATGGTATCTAATTGCCTTTTGGTGGAATTACCTACAATATTACATGTCTAGGTACCTATTTTTAGAAATTTTAAATTTTTTTGTCTAGTTACACTGAAATTCAAAGATCACGGCAGATGTCAGGTGGGACACCATTGTATTTCTCTTACTTAATGCTTGAAATATTCAACTCGACAAACCTGTTTACTCTTGTACTGTTCAAATTTGCTGACTCATCAAAAAGAAAGATTTGAAAACTTTGAGAAAGTAACCAAAACACCTGGTACCTTATAACTTTATAACGTGGTTTGTAACCGAAATGAGAAAGTGAACAGAAAAGAACTGTTTTCCCTTTCTCAATAATGGAAGTGTGTAGTGTTGTATAAATTTCCAAAAGTCGCGGTGATACCAATAACTTATGGTAGAAATTAATTTTGTACTCATCAAATATGTAGATAAAGCTATAAGTAAGTATACGAAATTTTCATCGGGATAACACAAACTAAAACTAATAATTGGTAAAAATCTTAAAGTTTGATTACCCTCACAAGCAAACATCTTGCGGGCAAATCGTACGCTGAAAATATTTCAATGTGAAAAGTTATGTTAATCATTTTTTCCCGTAAACTTTGATCGTCATTATTTTGACAAAATCGAACACCGAAACTGATTGTAAACATATTCATTCTACTGTAGGTACAGTAGATAGAGAAAATTCATTCCTTGAGAATTCGTGTAGAAAAAACTCGAGATAGGTATATAAAGCGTGCCAATTCCAAATTCGTTTTTTTTCTTCAATCGAAAAACTTTCACAATTAGGGGACTTTTTATTCGTATGGTAAGAATTTTTGACTCACCTGTAAAAATTCTTCATTGACGAACTGATGAATGAGCGCTGTTTTGCCACATTTACAATCTCCAACGAGCACAATTTTACAGTGAAAGTCTTCTAATTCTTCGGACGATGTCGATGGCAAAGAAAGCATATTAAAAAAAAAAAATTGATTCTAAAAAATATCCAGAATGAAGTCGAGTTGAAGCAGTTTTTCTGAACGAGATTCACGTTAACATTTTGAATTGAGAAATAATTGCGCGGATTTTTAAAACTTAAATGAGCAAATGTTGTTACTTGAATACAACACCGAACTGAAGCTATTGAACTCCACAGGTTAGAAGATGTAGCGACCCTTTTGAAAATGAAATCGGCGCATGCGGTATATTTGAAGCCGCGCGTTTTTCGTCACCCCAATTTCTTTAAAAAAGAATCTCGGATACACTTTATGAAAAGGTTTTCGAGTTTTTGTTTTCGACTATTGTGATCATTAATTCGAATGATTAGCTCCTGTAAATACAAACAAAAGGAAACTGTTTCATTTCAGCAAAAAAAGAAGTCTTAAAAATAGAAACGCTCTGTTATTGTGTTCGAAATTGAAAAGTTATGTACATCGTGTTCATTTCACGCGTTTTGTAATGGAAAATTTTTGAACTTAGGAAATGGAAACGATAAAGATGGCAATCTAATGTGTTTTTAAAAATTCAAAATTTTACACTATTCTCAAAGTAAGAATAAAATAGCTAGGTGACTACCTTTGTTGAATAATTATGGCTTAAAATTGTTAAATTTACATAGGTACGGCGGTTTATTAATCTAAAAACATTACTAATACGTAATTGAAACAATTAATTTAGATATGTAATTTAAAATGTACAATGTCAATAAATTGCTTCAATGACTGCACGGTAATTTTTTGAGTTCATCAAACTGTGTAGATAGGTACGTAGGTATATGTACCTACTTACACCTCTATTTATTTAATTTTAATGAACCGTCCAGAGACATTTGCTACCTATCATTCTTATAATTGCGTACAATTCTCGAAGGAGTAGCACTAAGTTAAGAAGAGAAGAGACGTCGTCTTATAATTCAACCATAAGGTAAATTGCAAATTGAATTCATCAGGCTAATGTAGCTAAGAAGCGCATGATGACATTAGTAATGGATAACTGGTCTCTGATAAAATTATATCGCAATGCACCTCGGAAGCCGGAGTAGTCAACCCACCTTAAAAGTTATTTTTTATGGTTTTGCCAATTTCCTTGAGTTATGTGTTTTTGAAAACGACGTACGTGCTCAGCAGACCAATAATCTCAATTTAGATCGGTATAGGTATCATTACACAGTTAAAAGGCGAGGAAAGAAAAAAACATATATGAATCGATAAATTTTGAAAATGAATAAGTATCAAAGCGTTACTAGCATGAACATTGAACATTAGTTGTAGTTTTAATTTCACAACACTGAATCACTTTTTTTCAGAAATATGTTGACAATACTTGAATAGGTACCTAGTTACTTGGCTCGTTTAAGCAAAAAAAAAAGAAGGAATTATTAGTACCTAGTCTACTAATAAGATTTTCTAAGTACAGAAAATGTAATCGTTACTTGCCTTCTGCACCAGTATACAATGTTAAAAACTAAAAAAAAAAAGATCAAGAAACTAAATAATTTTTGAAATAATCATATCACTCGTATGTTGTAGTGTTGTTTTTTTTCAGTACCTTCAGAAAAATTTACAGCAACTGTGTACCTAGCTCTTTAATACAATTACTTAAATGTTTCAGTTTCTAATGCTTTCACAGTTCACACACTTCAGAACTTTTTTAGTTGGGTAGGCCTCGTAGACTTAATAGACCTAAAAGTACATATATGGCCTAATGGAAAAGTGTAATTGTATTTACCATATTTTTGGGTAAAGAATAAAAAATGGACCTTCCTTATGTTCGTTTTTTCAAGTTGTATCGCAGCTTTATAACCACATTGTCCTTTAACGACGTATTTTACGAGTTTAAGAAATTGCAAGAATGTCTATAAGGAAATAAAACAGAGAAACTGCGAAATTTTATACCTACCTACTCACTATTTAGTAGATAAAACACGTAAACTTTTCAAATGATCCAACAATATCATTTTTTCCCCAACCGACAAGCTATAAAAACATTTTACTTAGTTCTAAAAAATCAACGGATATCGCGAAAACTGATGAAATTTCGGATAATTTCATAAATATGTAGCCCTATGAGACCGATAAAAAATGATTTTAGGTACGTGAAATTCATGATGATTAAAAAAAATCTAGCAATTTATTGACTCAGGCACTCTCGATGGGGATCAAAATAAAACTTTTGCGTACGAAATCCATTTTTTTTAAATAATTTTTTTCAACTTAAAAAAATGTAACCATCCTACTTGCGTGATATGGAGCAGAAAATATTCTAATTTTTTTATCTTTAGAATAGAATTTTCGGCAACGTTGCAATAAAACGAATTGAGGACTATCAAATAATGAACTCACTAATTCCAAACAAGTAAGAAAATAGTAAGAAATTAAAAACTTTATTGTCATTAAAAGCACCTACTATCTAATATTGAGTCGAATACGAAAATACTTTTTTCTGCGCCCAATTTTTACGTTACCTCCTTCTTTTTATCTTTTATCTCAGCTATTGCAGAGAATTATGCAAGGAAAAACATTTGAAATTTGCATAAAATTTTCATAAATATTCTAAAATAAAGTCGGGTTAGCAATTAATAGCATTGCTAAACATTCCCTCGCAATTAATGTAATTAGAAAGTTGTGTGCAATGAAAAACATGAGAATAGGTACCAACCTATGTATTTTAAAAATAAGTTCGTTTGGCGCAATGTTTTCCAAAAATGTAATTATATTTCTCTGTAAAGGGGAAGGGGGCATCCGATGGGTAATACGTAGGAATGCTCACATTTGATACGAATACACGTCTTATTTCTACCCTCGTTCACTCATTATCTATCACCGATGAAAAAAGACTAAACAGTAATTTCACGTTTTTTTCTTTGAACTCGTATGTGTTACCTACCCTACCTACTTATTCTTATTCGGATAATTTATCACGAATCTCAATTCAGCCTTGAAACAAAACATCATTCATTAAAATAGATTGAGAATTCTGTTTCTTAAAAAAAATCCTAGTCACGTAAATATTTTGTATTATGGGGTTGTTTTCGTAAAATGTTATTTTCCTATTTTTCAGGATGAATGATAGCATTCATAAATTATTTCTTTTACACTACCTAATAATCTTTTTGAATACTTGGAAAATGAAAATTTAAGGGAATGGTATAAGGAAAAAAATGGATATAAAACGAGAACGTTTCGCGGTAACTTATCTAAATAAGTGGCAGTTTTTTATTATTTATATTTTTAATTCAATTATATTTCGTCATTCAAAAATCCAATCCCAGAATTACGTCTCTTCTTCGAATATAATTGATGCCAGTTAAGTGACATTCAGCCTTTAGATCAGAAAGTTGTCTCAAATTAGCTGAAAAGAAAAAGTTTTATGATTTGAATAATTCGTCCGTCTTGGAAAAATTATTTATTATGAAATATAAATTTTAAATGAACGACAAGTAAATGTGCCTGCGAAACGTTCTGTACTTCAATATTTTAAAATGAATGCTTCAAATGAATAACAACTCGAAAGTGATTTTCTTTGATTGTAGGTAGGCAGGCCATCTAGTTTATTATTTGTTTTAACGCACGATTAGTTAATGGTTTCAGGGTCTTACATAAATTGACTTAAAATTCTGAGTTTTATTCGGTATGGAAACAATTCAGTTAGCTTCAAGTATAAAATTCATCGCTTCTTCACTTCACAACTTTTTAAATGCAGCTAACATATGTAGATCAAAATTAATGGATAAAAATGAATGTATTCGTATCATAAGAAGCATGACATAAATTAAATTGTTGAAACTCCAGAAGTATCGGTTCATTCAAAGACTTCAAATATATTAATACATACCTAAATCAGATAAAATGAGTATTTCAAACCAAAAAATTATAGTATAAATGTCGACATGCCTAATAATGAATTCTTACTAAATTCGAGGCCAGTTTAAAACAAAAAGACCAAAAAGTCAAACACATGTATTCAGTACTTGAAAACTTTGACCGTTTTTTTCTCTCGTGCTGAATAATTACGAAAATTATCATCAAAAAAACATCATGAAGAAGTATGCGAAATGAAAGGAGACAACTATTATCATTAAACAAATTATGAGTGGCAAAAATGCTAGTAGAATAAACAAAAAGGATTAACAATGTAATCGGTGGAGTAACTCTTTTCACGAGTATAAATTATAAAAGAGCTCGACAAATACTCAGCTGCACTAAACGTTAGCCATTAAAGTTTCAAAGTTTTCTATAAAATGAAAAAATATTCTTTATTTAACAAAATATGTATATAATTATTCGATATTCAAACGTACGTGAAACCATACATCATTGCGGTAGAAATTAAATGAAAATAGCGTCCGATGTGTAAAATGGGAAGTATTGAATACGACCACTAGACCAAGCCTAGAACAGAATATTATTATTTTTTTAATTTTTCAATAAACGAATATGATACTCGATTGAAAACATTCAATTCAACAGGACTTACAATAGTTAAATTGGTTCCATATTTGACATTTTTTTGAAAATCGATACAGTTAGGAATTTCATTCAATCGCCCTCGAATTAAACATCTATAATAAAAATTAGGTAATTCAAATTCAGAAAGTTAGAACAAAACCGCTGAACACGAATAGGTACACTACATACCTAGGAGTAAGCTGAAGAACTTTGGGTCTCGAACAGATGGTAGTGCTAAACACTGGAATTAAATTACTATCCTTGAATATCACTGCTAACAGCTTTCCACTCGAATCCCACGCCATATCGATAATATTGCCACCAAGTCTACGATAAAATATTTCGTTTCAACAAAAGCGCAGTGAAAGAATGAATGAAAATAAGTATTGAGCTTACATTTCGCCATTTGATAATTCTTGTCTAGTTAAATCTGCGACACATATTGCGTTACCGTTTCCAGTCGCAGTATCAGCAAAAATATTGAAAGCCGACGATACTGTTATAGCATAAATAGTTGGTTCAGCTGTGGTAGCGAATAATAACACCGATCCGTCTGATGACCAACATGCACATTTGATTCGATTCGAACCTGTATACCAATTCTCCGAGCTCCATGATACACTTGACCATATGCTACACAAAAAAAAATCAATTTAATCATTAAAATCTTCCGTGCTGGTATTGGTATTGTTCGAAAAACGAATTGAAGTCGAGTATTACCGGAATAAAATATTTGTAGTGCTGGCGAAAATATGTTCAGATGTAGGCGACCATTTGACCAATACAGGAATACCACCACCGTACTTTTGCAAAGGTACTGCTCTCTCCATCGATACATCCCATACATACATAGCACGATCGCATAATGAAGCGCTTACTAATAAATTGCCCTAAAATCAAACGCAAAGAATGAGATTCGGTTTCTCAAAACATCATAACGAAAATGAAAAATTTACTTGTTGATTCCACGATACACTAGTCACATATTTATGACCTGGTCTGGATAATAAAGTAGCACATGTGATTGATGGTTTCGTCACTATTGAGTTCGGCTCAATATTCCATACATAAACACCTTTTGAACACCCAACAGCTAATTCTGACGCGCTAAGGGGCCTGACAGAACGATCGAAAAGAATTAATATGTATATCAAATAGGAAAGAATCGACGTTAAGAATCGCAGATGATACACACCTCCATGCAACACAAGTGATGAATTGTTGAGTTCTATGTTTCAGAACCGATGTGATGGTTGAACCAGCTGAGTAAATATGAACATCGTCTTTGACGGTGACAACAGCAAATTTACTGCAATGTGGATGCCATTGAATATACCTAAATAAACCATTCTTCCAATTTTTACACAGGCAATATTCTGGCAGAATAATATCTTCTTCTCCCTGCGAAGCATTCAATAAATAATACTACGTCAAAAAACACTGGATTTTCGTAAGTTTGCTCGTTTACCTCTACGTTAGCTCGATTGGAGTACTTATAAGCCAATTTGGTAACATTCTGAATCAAGTTATTGAAGAAAGAAAATTTTAAATTTGTTTCTAATGTTACAAGGAGTGCTGAAATAAATCCTTGTTCGAACCTGCAGAACATCACATAATAATAAATATTTGCACGAATTAAATGCAATCAACCAATCATACGAATAATACTTTACCAGGCAGTTTTAATTCCATCCCATTTAGTGCCTTCTACTGAAAGAAATAATTCTTTTGGGCTGGCTGAAGTGTACTTTGCTGATATACTATTAATAGAAGCTTCAGAAAATGTTACATTAGGCAGTTCTGCAACCTAGACAAAGTTTGTTAAGTTAGACTGAGTAAGATGTTCGAATATACTTTTCTATTAAGGTACGTTATACTCACGAAAGGGATCAATCTAGATATTACAGAATCGCACTCAGAGGGCAAAGAATACCGAACTTTTCCATCAACTTCACAAGTGGCAACCTGACCATCTTCTTGAAATTCAGAAAATCTACTCAGAGACAACATCCTGAAGAAAATGCAGCGTTTCTTGAAGGATTCGTCGAAACTTGGTGAGGATGTGACTGATATCATAAACTGAGCACCTTCGAAAAAAGATTCATCGTTTTCCTGGAGTGAGGTGCAATAGATATCTCGAGCAGCAGTGATTCGAAAATAGACAGCGCAGTTAAATTTACTAGAAGTAAGAATTAAAAATGATTTCACATTCCTAAAGTGAAGATTCAAGAAATTGAACAAATTCGATCAATTTTTGTACCGGCTGTATGAATCTGCGACTGCGGCGTAGAATGGATAGTGGATGTTGCTTTTGTTGCTGTTGCGTTGAACCGCAATATCTTCAGAATTTTCAATTTCAATTTTTTCTTTCTCATTCGCATTTTTTTTTCTGAATCAAAAAAATACTTTGAAAATTCAAAAAGACGTTGGTAATAAAATATTTAAAATTACATTTCGTCCTCATAATTTGGTTATTTTGCTTTTTCAAAATCTTTTGCAATTTGGTGACCTATTCCCTACACGAAGCTTCATCGTTGCATTTTATCCAGTTTGTCAAATCTTGATTTGTGAAGAGTGAACTGATAACGAAAAATATCAACAAAAAATTCGCGGCAATTTTTTTTTCTGAGACAGACTCAGAATCACTGATAGAAAATGAATGAAACATGAAAAAAAGTTCAAACTGCTCAAAGTAGAATACGTCTAGCTTTTACTTACTTATAATCATTGTTATTGTGATTACATTATCAACTGAAATTCATGAAACAAAAATATGTGTGAAAATGTAAGTATTCGTATTCGACTTTTACCATTATAGTCAAAGGTATTCGATGTACATGTCGAACAAATACTGCATTTTTACTCGTATCTATACATATAGAAACTACTCTGTTAACTAAAAATGTAACTTGCAATTTTTCGCAGATTTGAAGTTCAACTTGAGTGCTTGCTTGAAATCCACCATGTCTGAAAACATAGCATCTGAGTTGAAAAATTGGTTTCTGTCTCTCGGATTTCAAGATAAAAACTTATCTCCTGAGCAGATTGAAGAAGAATTTCAGAGGTTGGATGAAAAGTGAATTTTCTCTCTGCCTGTGCGTATTTTCTAATTAACCCACGGCCATTTACATTTCAGATTATCTCCTCCGGAATTGAGGGATATATGGCGCAATGTTATGATTCACGTAATTCCATCAAAGGAAGTTCGTTATATAAGGAAAGTCTTGATGTTACACGAACTGAATACGTCAAAAACGACCAAAAGGAAAAAACTGTTCATAACGGTATTATTTTTTTGATAAGTACTTCAATTCATGTTCGTTGATTTACTGAACTTTTCTCATATGTAGAAAAATTCAAAAACCCTTCAAGAGCTCGAACAACTCAAATCCTTCAATGAGCTACACGATAAACTGAGACAGCGTTATCAAAATATTGCAACTTGCGAAAATGAGATCGCTTCATTTGAAGTTAAAGTGGCTGAAAAAGGTAATTACATCGCCTTTAACATAATTTTTACGAACTGAAGGTGTAAAACTGACAAATTCTGATTTTTAGAACTCGAACGTAAGGAGTTGGTGAAAAAGAAAGAAATGCTCGATCACACTTCGATCATGATCGATTTGAAGTTGAGCGAACGAGAAAAAATGATCAAAGAGTTATCGGAGATGCATTCCTATTTGAATTATTTGATTTCGTTTTGGCAAGCCGAAAAGAACACTCAAGGGGTATTTTATAACATTTTTTATCAAATGTAATATCGATTCCACGTTTTAATGTTCAATTTTTTTTCAGGATGTTATTAAAGATCGCGTAGAAATTGTCAAGGATTGCCTTAAAAACGTTCACGATTTTAATAAACATCAAAATATTTTATCAGAGATGGATTTGCTGAAAGAAAAAGCGAGTTTGATGAACGATGTTATACGATTAAATGCGAATATTCCAATTTCCAGTTTATACAAAATTGTCATTGATATGCTGAAAGAAACGCTTAGCTCTTCCATAAAGTTAGCAGATTATATCAACTCCAAGCAAAACTCAGAAAGCTCGTGGTTAGTAAGTTGAATAATGTGGAAATTTTTAAAATTTTTCAAAATAAATTAATTCATTTGATACTCAGGTTGAACGATGCGAAATTAACCGAACTGAAGAAAAATTGTGTCCAATACTTCTTGAAAAATGTAAACAATGAAAAAAATCTTCAAACCCTTCGGGACAAAGTACAGATTGCCAAATTAGAATTATTCAACGTATTAAGTGACGTAAGTAATCAACAAATGTAATCAGCATAGACATGTTCAGCAAAATTTATTTTGTGTTATGTTTGAAGAATAACTACATGGGCTTTCAAAAAGAAACTTTCAAAATATGGTTGGAATCAGAATGCCAAAAACAGTGTATGGTTACTAGAGAGAATTATCTTCGCAATGAATTCGATTTAATTAAAAATAAAGCGGATAAAATTGTCGATTACTCGTGCGAAGATGACAAGGCAAAATTTTTCGCCGATTTTTTCGACATAAACACTCAAACGGTAATTATAGTTTTAAAAATTGACCATGCACGAAATGAAACTAATGTGTAGTACATTTCAGTGCTTATCGGAGCCAGACGCTATGAAACATATCAATCATTTATCCGACGAACCAATAAATATGTTTATTAAATGCCAGAATTACTGTATTAAAAAAATAGAGCTTTTTATCGAACAAGAAAATTCGGAAAAATTGGCGCACTTTGCCGATTTGCCTTCGCAAAGTTTAACCAATGAATTGCTAGGACTTAAGCAGCTCGAATTACTGAAGGTTTTGAATAATGTTTGGTAAGTTTGAATCATCGCAAGATGATCAATGATCAGATTGTCTACACGATTCTGCGAAAAAATAACGTAATTTTCGGGTGTAAAAATAAGATTGAGCTAATCACTTTTTTCTGTTGAATAATTTCAGGTTTTCTGAAGTAAACGAATGCAACAGTTTACCTGATTCTTCCATGAATATTTGCATCGAGCAGTGTTATTATTTAATTTATTTAGCAAATCTCCACGAAACATTGGTGAACCAATTCAACCAGTCTTCCATAAAATCTGGTACACGAATTTGTATTCTATGTAGATATGTGCTATTATTCGATGAGCGTTTATTTCTATTTACAACATTTTTTAAATTCGTTTTTCTCATCAGTTTCCAAAGTCCATTAAAATATCAATAACGAAAGAAAGTAAATCTAAAATTTTTAATGTTTTATTAAATAGTACATTTACAAAATTTTATTTGCAATCATTTTTCATTTTCTATTCGAGCTACTGTATGTGTACCTACACCTACTCGTAATTCATGAATAAGTTGGGTAGGTAATAGGTATCGAAGTTCACCTCGCCCTATGACTCATTTTAATGGATAATGAATTGATGATAAGCAAAATTTTTCAGTATACTCGCTATCTCATCGTCATTAGAGTTCTGCGGACTAAATGAGTAAATGACTTAATCAATGTTTTTCTCAGTGTTTATAAGATTAAAATATAATTTCCTTGCGTTGGAATGTATAATCACGAGCGTCGACTCCATTTTTGATAAATGACTCGATAAGAAGAATTGCGAGTGATATGTGAAAAAATAATTTTAACGGTTTTGTGTTTTTATGTTCACAGGTTCTCTTATCGACAAAAAACAGCAAATAAAAGAAGACCAAAGAGAATTTTTGAACAAGTTGAAAAAAACCATTCATGAAGCAAAAACAAATTTGAAAAATGTAGAGCAATATGCGTCTCATTGTTCCAAGAATGTAGAATTATGGTGAGAGCGAATAAATTACACGTGTTTTTTTATTCTATTGTCGTAACAGTCCATTTTCCTTAACTTGTACAGTTCACAGTTTTATTTATGTTTATTATTGACAGATTTATGAATAATATTGTTATTGTTTATTTAATTTTCAGGATCAAGTTATCCGCAAATGATATTGTCCCGAAAGGAATGATGGTGGCAGATCGAGAGTTTGTTGATTGGATGAAACGCTACGCATCTGTTATTCAATGCTTACGCCATAAAAACGTTAATAATAACAAAACTGTTTTTTAAGACGTTCGCAATCTCGTGAATCAATTTTCGTACGCGTGTAAAATATTATTTATTCTTTTTCTCCCAAATACTCGATTTTATATCATTTTATAGGTATTTAAATTATAATAATGTCATTGAGTTATACAATGTATTTCTTTTGTCGTTTACTGTTATTAACCTCTCATGAACTTTGCACTTACCAATAAACACTGAAAAAAATTTGATAAATCAAACATCAAAGTACTGATAAATATCATGTCCTATATTGGTTTAAAAATGTCAAAATTTCCTCTTCGAAAAAAAAAACAAATGGTAAGAAATTGAACTCAATGATAAGCGCGCGTTTTGAACGGATTAGGTGTAGGTACTTAGGTAGGTAGATATCAGGTTACTATCTTTCCTGATTATTATTGAAATTTTTCCGACCAAAAAAGTGTACTGTGAATTGTGATGAAGGAAAAATCTATTTCATCATTGATTCTGAAAAATGTGAAATTGCAATTATTACACAGGCTGTTGTAAAAAAAAACATCTTACTTGGTACTGATTTTAGTAAATGAGTTACACGTGCACGCACAGTCGCTTATGTATGTAGGTACTAGGTAGGTAGGTACCATAAATATAGAAATGAAAATGAATCACTTGAATTTGTATGCGTGTTTACTGTTTACAAGCTGTTAAAAAGAAACAGTTAATTGCTTGCCAAAATTTTGTCTGAACAAGTTCATAAGTACATTCATCTCTCATTTTTATATTTTTGTTCGAACTTATTATGCCTATACGCTAACCAACAACCGTCATCATAATTGGATAAATCTATGACTCAAAAGTTCTGTTCGACATCGCATATTTTAGTGCTAGCGCAGCAGATTCAATACGATCTATACGTGTGTTGTTCGTGTTACAATAAAACCAATAACCTTCATTTTGAATATCTGCACATTTTTATAACGTTTAATGTATGTACTTACGGTACTTCTACTTGCTATATTCGCGACAGGAAATAAAAAATCTAGAAACTGATTAGGTTAGGTACCGGTTTGTTTATCGCATGATTCATTTTCCTTCTTACGTAGATATCTGTGTAAGTTGGTAAAATTCGGATGAATAAACGGGAAAATTCATGATGAATTTATTGTACAATTTGGTTAGGTATGGTATATCTATTCGTAAATTGCCGACGACGACAAAGTAAATTCAAAGATTTGATATTTATTTATTTATTTTTATATTAACTAGGTACCTATCTGAATTTTCTCTCGAATGCACGATCCCCAAGTATACTTCAGATGTTCCATGTTCCAGTCCTCTTTTTAAAATTCTCATCTAATGACTGAGTCAGAAAATAGGTGAAATTTTAAGAGATTAGGTTTTGCTCTTTCTAATAAAAATGAACTGAACGTTTTTTTGCACATTATTCATTTAAATTCGATGTCAATATAAATAAGTGAATCTGTTGGAAACGTGTAGATATAAGTATTTACAATTTAGGTAGGTACCTATATTTTTGAGATAATGATATAACATCGAGCAAATTAAGCAAAAAATATTTCCAATCAGATTTCAGTTCATGGATACAATCAATTCGTTTTAGAAGTTGTTAATACTGCTGAATGTACGCCTACTTTACCTACCTGCCTTGTAGGATACCACAGCTCGTAGCCATATATAAACACAGGTGTTTCATTGAATGATGACAATGAATATTGTATACTCGTACTGCGTCGCAAAGTAACATTATTCTGTTTTTCTATCTGTATTTTTCAAGCTCTGCAATGTTTTCGTCCTATTTTTGGTGCATTTATCAAGTGCTAATCGAAGATGAGTTGAATAACATGCTTCTAAATTTTAAATCTAAAATTTTCATTTTCTTATTCGATAAATGCATTTTCATACACTCATTGCGATGAAGTATTCATTCAATACAAATATATTAAAAGTATTCTTACCTACTCATTGCATATTGATCGATCTTTACATGGCTTATAATTTCGAGAGAAAAAAAACACACTAACTAATGAATTTGAGTTGGTAATTTGCAAATTTTACCTACATAATATTTGTGAACCAAGCGAAGCAACACTTACCTAGGTATGTCACGTTTATTACCTGCTTACCTGTGTTCATCTACCTATCTATCAAAGCCAAGTCACGGGTGGGTACAATATCACTTAATTAGTTTGATTTGCATATTAGCATCATTAGCATAATTGCTAGTTTAATTTTTCAATTTCATTCTAACATTGTTTCATTTTTAGTCAAATTTGTTCTGGTCTACAATTACAATTTATTACTTCTTTTCCTAAATATTTTCATAAGAACAACCTTTGCCACGTGATGTACTGTACGAATGTACGATACACAGGAAATTTCGATTAGATAAACATGCCTTTTGAGTTTTGATGACATTAACTCTATAGGTATGTATGCTAAGTAAGTATGTACATAAACCTCTATGTACATATAGACATACGTAGATTTTGGCACAGAAAATAAAATGTCCCTTTATATTGTCGAAATGTTATCACATTTATAAAATATTTAATCAATTTTTGATGTAATATTGTCACTTTAAAAACAATTAAACGAAAGGAAATATGCTTACTAATTTTGCCTAGGGTTTCTTTTTCATTTTTTCTGTAGACGATAAAATATTACCTAGTCATCAGCTACAGGTAAATCTACATCTAGATTACCAACGTACGATAAAAATTCGCGGTATTTCGACTCAATCGCTTGCTATTTCATTCTACCATATACATAGGTACCTACTGTACTTACATTTATGTATACCGATAATGAAATAAAATTTCATATAAATAGTTTTTGATTTCCATCAACTATTAACACGTGCATGTGCACGAAGCTGTTGTATATTACCAATATCAATTCATAATAAAAAGACCATTTCAACTCGCCCAGTAGGCAATAACACCGGAATTGATAAAATTTGTAGACTTTATTTAATCGCAGTATAATACCTATTACAATGCCTATTACATGAACCAAAAGGGAAGATACAGCAAGCAATTTTAAAAAATTGTACATTTCCCTGGCCCCTACTTCAAGTGTCATAATATGATAGAGGACGAGTGTAGTAAGCAATGTACTCTCTTATCGTTTGTATTATTTTTGTAAACTACGATTATACCAACGTCGTCAGTATACTACTTACTACAACCACATGAATACAATGCAATAAACCTAACGTGTGTAGCTTTTTACTCATGGGATACGGGTACCCAACGATTCCTCGAAAGCTTAACCAAACAAACAACCAGGATATCAATTTTGTTTCATTGTAATTTCAAGAACGCTATAATAGGGCTAAATATAATATAGATTCCCATATTCAACAAAAGCAGGCTAATAACAAAGAGATATTTCTCAGTACTGATAATCGGCGAATAGTTATCCACCATGTTACATACGTTCATGCTAATCCCCTTCTATACGAGACCGAAGTTTCGAAACAAAACCAATTTAAAATTATTAGTAAATTCACACACGGGAGGGTACTTTGTACATATCAGTAGGTACCAACTATCAATTCAATAACCAAAGATGATTCATGGAGATTCGTGATTGCAAAGTACAGTACGAAGCAATTATGTATGTAATTCATCTTCCAATTTTACATGCTCATCCACAAATACCTACATAAATTAACACCATATATGATTTCCTTTGTCAGCAAAACATCGCAATAATTCAGTTTTTTTCCTGTTTATGCGAACTCGCAGACGTCAAATAGATGAACGGTTGTGTCTCTCACGCAGTCAAGAGTAATTTTCAAAATGATACGTTCGTGAAACCAATTACACAGAGCAAGACGATAAAATGAAAAATGATCAAATTTCAAAATTTTATTACAGGAATGAGATTAATAATAGCAACATTTTCGATAAATGATAAATAATATTATACAAAAAAATTCGAATAAACTACATCACAACATCATGCATATTAAAAATACATAAATAAACTAATCAAAGTAAACGGGAATCATATTCAACCATCATGATACATATAGATTAAATCCGAAACCATAATGGTAATATCAACGTTTAGAGTTTGTGCAAAATAATCTTGGGGTAAAATTTTACGATGTTAAATAGGGAATATCGAAATACACAATTACATATAAAAATGTGGACAATATCGTAAGGTAGATAGGTAAGTAAATCAATTCAGCAATTATAACATAATCGAATCCAATATCATAAAGAAAATATTTGCAGCCTCTCGTATTAAGGTAACGTTGAAATGAAACGAAATAAGACCAAGTCAATTTGATTCCTATACATAAAAGGTGCGTTACGAGATACTCGAGTTACATATATTTTATGACACGACTCTTTTAAATATTAATAAAATGTTGACACCTCGCTATAATACAAAATATGTAACGTCGAATAAAAAATAAAAAAAAATACATAAAAATATTACCATCACTTAATTACGACTAGGTTGGTCGGACTTCCACACTCTATCACGACAATATTCTAATTTATCACAAGCAATAGCGGTTTCATTTCCGCGACACCAGAAAGATTCTCCGGCAGTACAATCTTCGAACTGTATCAGTTCGGATTTATATGGGCACAAGTGAACTTTCGAACAATAGTACCAGCTTGGAATACCTAAAGCTAGTCCTTCGATTTGACGTCCCAAAGTAAGCACGGCCATGTCGCAAACTTTACGATTTTTAGTACTCACGTACGAACAGATTTTATCCAACTCGAGGAATTCGGAATTCATGATGTATGGATCAGCTAGCACTCCTTGTAATGATCCCAACGTGACTTCGCAAGAACGGCATTTTTGTAACGAACTGGTACTCGAGAAAGCCGGACAGATTTTAGCTAATTGGCAAAGCTCTTTAGGAGTTACGTCTTTTTTAAGTAAGTCGAAGAATTTAGGGACGTATTTATCTACCATAGCGGTGCAATTCTGTTGTAACTCTTTATCGGTCAAATGATCGCAATATTTAGTCATCAATTGCTCCAATTCTTCTTCGGTGGTCTTGGAGGTTAGCTTATTTTCGTATAATTTAACGAATAATTCGCAAACTTCGCACGATGGTTTCGAGACGGTGTTCAAGATGATGTCGTTAGGCGATGCTTCGATTTCGTTGCTTTCAATATCGCCGCCGATTACAGCGTCGTATTTAGGGTACTGATTACAATATTTCAAGTAAGTACAGGATTCTTCGGCGGTAAATTCGGCCATCATCATATCGACGATTTCGCTAGAATGTTGAAGTTGTATTTGAACAGCTGTCTCGGTTAGATGTTTCGGGACAGATTTCACCATAGATTTTAAGCCTCTGTACACGGAAAGAGAATCGCGTTCTTTGAGCGGACTGATTAACGTATTCATGGCTTGGGTGCAAGATTGACATTGATCTTGAACGGCGTTCAAAGTTGGACATAATTTCAACGCTGGGCAGACTAACGAAGGATCGATTTCTTCGGCTAAAACGCTGATGACTAAAGCTGAATATTGACTCATGAATTCGTTACATTGTCTGGCTTCGGCTTGTGGTACAATAGCGCAGACTTTCTTGAGAGAATTTTCGATTTGCTGCTCGGTTTTAGGATCCTCGAGTTCCTTTTGGATTAGATTCAAGGCGGTTTGACAAAGAGGACAAAATTCGAATTTAGAAACCAGGCGTACGTCAGGGCAGAAGTCGATGGTAGCGCAGATGATACCAGGATCGGTTTCTTTAGCTAGTAGATCGATAAGCACATCGGAGTACTGTTCGACAAATTTGTTACATTTATCTACATCCGAACGCGGGACCAATTTGCATACTTTTTCGAGAGCTGATTTCACGTCCGCTTCAACTGTTGGGTCTTCGATTTCACGTTGCAGAATTTGAATAAAGTATTTGCACAAACGGCATTCCGTAGAGCTACTCAAATTGAACGATTTCTGCGGCAAGATTTCAGCTTGGGTGTTGATAATGGGAGTGTATTTATCTTGAATGAGATTTAAATTGATATCGCTGACGAGGTTTTTTCTAGGGCAAAGATTCACTTCGGCGCAAATTTTAGGCGGATCTAATTCGTTTGTTAAAAAGTCGTAGATAATTTTGAAGTCCTCTTCGACCAAATCCGTACATTCTTTTTCGAATTTTCCCGTCTGTTTGCACATACCTTTCAATACTTGTAAAAATTCATCCTCGGTAGTATTGGCAATGAGAACGTCTCTGAAATGAGTCACCAATTGTTTACACAAGTCGCAAGGTAAATCGTCAGATTGTTGTTGTAACATAAGTTCAGCTTTTTCATTTAATTCTACGTCACCGGGCTGAGGATGGAAATGATATTTGTAAGCGCACATTCCAGACATATGGCAGGCACTCCACGGTTGCAGATTCAACAAGTATTGATACAAATCATCGAAATGTCTAGCCAGAAGCGTCGAGCACGAATCGGAAAAACTACTCAATTCGCCGCATACTTGCAACAATCTATTCATAACGTTGACCTTGGAGTTTTGTTGCAAAAATTTTTCTACGTTGGTAAAAGCCACAGTACAATTAACGCAAGAGTCAAGCTTGAGTTCGGAATTCGTACCAGGATTGGCAGCGATCAATTTATCGATACGAGCGCTATTACATAACCCTGCGACGGAACAGACGGCAGTTGGGTTCATAGCGGAAACCAACATTTCGGTGAGTTCAGGAATGAACTGATCAGCTACATTGATACATTCTTTGGAGACTGCTTTGATCGGAATTAATTTACACGATCCTTCGAAAACATCTTTCAACTCTTGCTGAGTTTCGTTGCTTTGTAATTGATCTCTGGCCTGTTTTACCATATCTTTACAGATTTGGCAAACGGAGTCGTTATCTTCGGGAAATTCGCTGGTTTTCCATACATTCTCGAAACAGTAATTGTGCGCGTCGCATTCCCGAGCCGATGTCAAGTTACCACACCATTGCGAAGGTCCCCACGTACATTGACTAGCACCAACAAATGTGTTCATGTCAGGTAAATCTAAAAGTTTGGCTGGAAAATGTAATTCGATATTGTCGAAGCGTACGACGGCATCGTCTTCGTACGGAGTCTCTAGAGAAGTCGACGAACAGAATCCCAAAAGATGGCATATTGTTGTAGGATCTACTTCCGAAGTTAATAAATCTAATAATTCGTTGAAATTGGAATCAACGTATTTATCAATCAAATTCTCGCAAGTTTTGCGGAAGACCGAGGTTAAAAATGACAGTTCGCAAATATTTTCAAGTAAATCTTGCATCGCACCTTTCGTAAAATTACTGTCGATGGAGTCGCGAATGGACTGAATTTCAGCTTCGCAGTTTCCACAGCTGCCGTAGACGGACTTCTGATTCTGCCAAACTACTTGGATACAATGGTTGACGGCATTGCATTCGACTGATGTGGTGAAATTAGTACACCAGTAGCTCGAATCCAAACAGTGTTCAGGACCCAATAAAGCGGAATCGAAATCATTTCTTATAGACGAACTGTCCACGGCCGAAAACACAAAAAGTGCGTACAGCACACACGAATAAAAGTACATTTTGAACGTTTTAGTTCACACTCATTACAAAAATATTAACAAAGAAACTGAAGAGATATTTAACTAATTAGTTAGCAGAATGAGTAAGGAAAAAAGTACCACGTCCGATAACACTATAGCACTCGAATAAATTTACGACGAATGACGAATTACAATTAAATAATCGCACAATCGTAGTAATGAACAAACACAAAGACATTGAAACGATAACAAAGAACAACTCGAATGTTGTTTTGAAAAACAAGACAAGCCATGTTGCCAAGTTGATACGCAAGGGGTTCTTAAAATTTGGGGATAAACAATAAACATCAAAACATCCTTTTTTTTATTTATTGAACGGTTTTTTTACCGTTAGTTATGAATTCGTGTTGAATTGATGAAATAAAAAATCAATTATGATCAAAATAATTCAAAAAATTCAATTTTGAACCCATGGAAAAAATAAAATTGAAAAATCAGTTTTTTGAAAAATCGAAGTAGTGTCACTTTAGCTGGATGTCTCATCATTTCTCGACGTGAAAACTTTTTTTTCGGAAATTTTTACCGACATTTCATCGTTGAAAATGACCGCGAGAATCGGCGATTAATTTACTGGTTCTTTACTTTATGCTTTTAGAATACCGATCTTTCGGCCAACTCCACGATTTTGACAATTAAATTTCTAATTTTCACGTGTATTTTATACACGTTTTTGTTATTTAGTTAAATTATAAATAATTTATATCACTTTAAGCGTTTAGCTAGTTATAATTCAGTTGAGAAAATCCAAAGTTTTAAGTCCTTTTACTTCTTTTATAATTTTATTCTTCGTTTAAAGTGAGTATTAAATAGATCGAGATACTATTAATTTAAGTCAATATTATGCTTTTAATTGTTTTATATTAATGCTTGAACATCGTAACGTTCGAAGTGAAACTAGCGTTTTGATTCGGACTTCGGTTATCAATGTTTTGTGTGTTTTTATCTTCGTGTCGCAGTCCGTACTTTTGTTTCTACGCCTACCTGATGAACTGCATCTGTCGGTTCAACTTCCATTAGAGAAATGAGATTTGCTGTCTGGTACTAATTTTCGGTTTGTTTTTCCATATTTTATAGAACTTGACATTATGGCTGATATTGAAGACACCCACTTTGATACCGGAGACTCTGGTGCATCCACTACTTATCCTATGCAATGTTCTGCCTTGAGGAAAAACGGTTTTGTCATGCTTAAGGTATGTGTTTTGGTAACATATATTTTATTAGATTAGGAAGAAATATGCTAGTTATCTAACGAATACGATGTGTTATAGGCCCGTCCCTGTAAAATTGTTGATATGTCTACATCGAAAACTGGAAAACACGGTCACGCTAAGGTCCATCTCGTCGGTTTGGATATTTTCTCTGGAAAAAAGTACGAAGATATCTGTCCTTCTACTCACAATATGGATGTCCCACATGTAAAACGTGAAGATTATCAGGTAAATTGATTGTAATGAAGTGCTGAGTTGACAAAGTGTTATCTAACGAATCTGTGTTTGATCCAGTTGACCTGTATCTCTGACGATGGATATTTGAGCTTGATGTCTGATAACGGAGAATTGCGTGAAGATTTGAAAGTTCCGGATGGCGAATTGGGTGCTCAGTTGAAATCGGAATACGACGGAGGAAAGGAATTGTTGGTGAGTGATAGACGCTCCTATCTGTTGCGGCGAGATTCGCAATTATGCTTTATTCATATTATGATATCGATTGTTTGCAGTGCACTGTTTTGAAATCATGTGGAGAAGAATGCGTAATCGCTATTAAAACCAATACCGCATTGGATAAATAAATCAATCTGTGAATAGGGGTTTGAAATGTAGCTGTCCCACATTTATAGGCCGAATCTTAAGCTCCAAACGTGTCAAAGAATTTCGTTCGAAATCATGCTTGCTGTATGTACGTTTCATTCCCCTGCAATCGATGTTAATGTTAATTCTGTCGTTTAATAACGTTTCGAGAAGTTATAATTAAATTTTTAATTTTTTTTTTACGTTAATGTGGTTTTTCTATACTATTTTTAAATTTAATTTATACATTTGATATCGTCTAATCGCTGGGAGTATGAAGTACACGATATTCACATTAATTTACCCAAGTTGCGTTACGCGTGTCTCTAAATGTATCTTTGAATGTAATTCTCAATTCATCGTTTATGTTCTGAACATGGTTAAAAAATTAATACAAAATGAACATGTCTTCGTCGTATACAATTTAAGTAGTTTTTTCGATGTAACTAAAATTCTTTTTTGGTTGATATTTATTTTTATACGTATTTGTATTCGTTTCAGATAAAAAATAAAAAAAATACTTGTTAAGCATATTTAAATTACAATATCTTTGTTACGAAGCTTAAAAAAATACAGGATATCGCAAATACTTGCTTTATTTTTAATTCTCATGTTGTAAATGTCTTTTTTGAAACTTTTTCTCGAATAATTGTAAGATCTAAACATTTTTATTTAATCATCGTTGTTCGGTGAAACGCGAATATCTAGACGTACGATTCGGAAGGTGTATCGAGGTGATAATTTTATTTTCGAGAACGATGTGCGCATATTATCTGTATTTGTGTAACAATTGTACGTTTCAATAACTTACATATCCTCCAAAATTTCTAAAAAAAATTTTGCGTAAATGTATTGTAGCGGGACCAAGCATGCGTAGATATCTGTATTTTCATATCCGTGGCGTTAAATAAGCAAATGTGCCTATGTATCTTAATGGCATGAATACATATACATAAATTGACTAAAAATATTTTGGTTCTTGGATTAAATCTAATGATGTCTATCGATAATCGAGAAAGAATAATTACTTGAGGTTCTGTTGGTGTTTATAAAAAATGAAAAATAAGGAAAACTATCGACTAGAACGCAAAGTTTGATTTGGTGCTTTTTATAAGCTTCTCTTGTTATTAATTGTTTTTAAACGACATGTATTACCTACTTCTTGTTTTAATATCGTTCTATTTTCTTTGAAAAATTTACTGTAAATTAATTTTTAAAAGAGTACGTTTTCTGGTCGTGATATTCGCACTGCTCTTATGCAGTGTAAATGAATTGAAATTGAATGAAAAGCGACTAAATGTACCTTGCCTATTGTATTTTTTAAAGGAACTGGATATTAAAATGTATCATTAGAATTCGTGCTTTTTTATTCCGTTTTTCGAAATGAAATGAAACTCCTTGATTTTTAATTTTTTCTGCGTATGAAATTTCAATAGGTATACATATGTATCTACGCTCACGCAAGCAACGTTCTAAACTAATATTTTCCCTTTTTTTGGTGTAGGTATTACTTTCTTTACTCAAATTTGGATTTCATTTTGAATTAAATTCATTCGTTCTATTCCCTAGAGTAGAATTTGTAGATAACTGAGTGAGATGGTAACATTTTTCAAGTTTTAGAATAGTATCTACAAATAGTTACGCCCTATGCACTTTCACAGAGTCCGTTCATTCAGGAACATTAGATGAATAGTTTTTTTTTATTTACGTATTATACTCAAAATAATTATGTAAATCGCTTCATTGAATTTTTTTTTTTTTTTTCAATTTACGTAAGTTCTAAAACTTATCTTTTTTTAAATCCTCGTAAAAATTCATTTAAGTATATCTACCTATTTCAAATATTTCCATTCTAGAAAATGATATTCGATTCGATTCGATTCAGTAAGCAAATTCATCTCTTATGTTGTCAACTTTCTTAGATTTCCGGAGAAAACTAAATGAATTATCGAAATTCAGGAGGCATTTCAACCGAACATAAATTACCCATTATCACGAAAAAAGATTACTACCAGTAAATAAATAAATCTCACCCTTTGCTCATTTAATGACACCGGTGAGTAAGTTATAAGCCAAGTACAACGTTTTAGTTTTCTTAAGACTACTAAATAAAGTTGTACGTGAGTTGTTGAGCCTATTTTGGCTAAGATCCAGCCCAATTACATTTCGTATTTCGTCAAAAATGTTATCTACAACGGATTCGATCTGATGATTCGGTTTTGGTAAGGTGGTTTCTCTCAATGAAAACAAAGAATGTTCAATTTGTGAGTGATGCTGTGATGAGAACGTCTAGTTATCATCCTAAGGAATGCATACTTACCTACTTGTATCCTTTTAATCAACATTAAAAGTGTGATGGCGGCTAGTCGAAAAAATTGTGTTAAGGTCGCGTCTAATTGTGAGAAAATTCGTTTTCTATCAAGAATTTTGTCAAATTAGACTCGTTTTTCCTTTTTCATTGCATTGTTACGATTGATAAATGAGAGATTTTCTCATTCAACTGGAAAACATTTTGGAAAATCGCCAAATTTTCATTTTGAAAAATCAAGTATTTTTTTTCTTCAATTGTGTAGGTACCTAACATTTACTGGGATAAGCGAGACTTTTTGCTATTTTTGACAGAAAAAGAGACTTCGACAATAATTTCAGTAAAAGGCAGGGTTTCTGACTTACCTACTTCACATTTCATCAGACCAATTATATTTTTTTTAAATATTCTAAGAAATGGAGATCAGGCGACGCGGTAGTGTTGCCACCCCGCCCTCCCACGGTTTCAAGCGTTATAAATTTTTGAAATAATTATGTACAAAATACTTGTTGGGTATATGAATATTTTTCTTGGTCGGTAATGTGTTGAACTTTTTCATTGAGAAAATTCAATTCAGCATCTATCAAGCTTTTGCGAGTACCTATTTATTATTGGTATTTCACTCGCATTCAAAGTACCATAAGGCACAAAGGCATATTCGTATCAATATGTTAAAAAAATGAGCACTTTTCCACATATTTTGAAATAACCACATCTCTTACTGTATTATTGTAGTCGTACCGTGTCGGCATTTTACTAAATTGCTCGAGAGCAATACTCCTTCAAAGCAGTACTCTACCGCCTGTTGTGCTAACACGTTGTACGTTTTGCTTCTCTTTGGTGCTTTCAAACAAAAAGACGTTATTGTTCGCGATTTTGTATTTTCATCGTTTCAATCAACGAAAAGACGGTAATTCTTTCAATTTCTTCATACTTATTTATTATTATTTTTTTTAAAAATGAAATGCTTTTGTAGAACAAGATTAGCTGATTATTAATTTTATTTTATTTTTAATTTTATGCGTGTTATGAGTATTTACTCAGGTATCAAAATTTTCAAGTTTTACCCTGCGAGAATAGTAAATCTAACATCAAAAATTATCCATATTATTTAAAAAAAAAAAAAAATTACAAAATTACCTAGTCGCGAATTTTAAATGGTATTTGAAAACTATTTTTCGTCAAAAAATATTTTACGCGTAAGTAGGTATAAGTAAGTATTAGATCCCGTCATGTATTTCAATTATAATGTACGTCGTTTCCTTTCGCTATAATTCATTTTTGATAGAAGATTTTGAAAATATTTTAAAACTTTGATCCGGTTATTATTTTAAACAAGAGTTCTTACTCAATTTTAAAATTAAAACGATCCGATGTGGAAAAGTTTTATGAAGTTTACTTTTCTCATTTTGATGCGTATTTATTGAAACATAGGTACCTACTTTTGGAAAAAAATTAAATTACTCGAAGAGCCTTTTCCTTTACCTAGGTATGTCTGAGTGGTTATGTTTTTTTCAAAGTTTTATGAATTTTTGAAATAAAGATGATGATATTCGTAAATGAGCCGGTATTGTAGAAAATGCAGAGTGTGATTTTAAAAAATATTTAGGTACCTACCTAGGTATTCAGAAAAAATTTGTTAATGTACTTTTGAGTAACTACCTATCTATTTATATAGTGCAACTGCAATCATTTACCGAATATTTTTCTTTATGGTAGGTTCCGCATTAAAAAATGTGCTTCAAAATCGATAATCTATCAATTCTATCACTTCCACCATACGAAATAATGTATATTACGATTTATCGATTGTTGGAAAAATAAAATCAGTAAGTACTTGAGAGCAATATGGAATTCATTTTTCGATAAATGAACAGATAATTAGGAACTTGCACAATTGGCAATAGGTATAGGGTATACGTATAATTGAATTTCAAAATTTTTTTGATACCTATTTGAATAAATAATTTTCATTCGCTTAATTTATTTTAAAAAGTGAAATTTCAAATCTCGCACGAAATCTTGATTAAATGAAGAAAAAACCCAATTCTCGCTTTTGTATTTTTTTTCTTCTTTCAAGCGCAAACTTTCAAGTGTAAGTAAACGTTTGTAAAGACATAGCTTCAAGATATCTTGACTGATTAAGTATAACTGTTTATAAAACACTCTATTACAGAAGAAGAAAGAAGCAAATTTATTTCAAAGTGGAATCGAGTACGCGTTCATTTTTTCATTTTGTTAAAAAAATAAAATGTATTCTTAAGTATATCGCTACTCATAGTTTATTTTTAAAATTGAAATTAAGCTAGGTACTTCATTTTGTCATTTGTTCAAATAAGTAGGTAGGTATCACATTTTGCATTAAATCGCAATTCGCAGATTATAGTGATCGTGATTAGGATCCATTGGAAAGAAATGCTGTATGACGAGCAATATTCCAAACGATTTTTCAACAAGGGGAGGAAATGCAAAAAGGCCTGGTTGTTGAATTGAAATTTCAATTCGTTCATACATTTATTTTTGATTGCTTACTAACAATACTAGTTGTGCACGAAGGGAAACTCAAAAAATACCCACTTGATATTAAAAAAGCTACCCCCTTTTTTCTCTCTCATCAAAAAAAGATTAATATCTATTTCGAAGCCGAAATAAGTATTATCAAAATAAATTAAAAAATTTCATACTCAAGTTGAAGTTGCGTGCATAAACTTTGCCATCAAAAATATACGAATAGCCAAAATTCAAACTCAGCTTCGTAACAATGAATTTCCAGATATTATATGATGATATTAGGTATAACTTTAGATTCCTCACATACTTTTCAGCAGAAATTACGGTAACTTATTCTCAAATTCTCGGTTTTCCTATTTCAAGTATCGCGAGGTCCAATTTATTATGTAAATATTGGTGTTCACTTATCTACTTAGTCGAAAATTTACATTTTCAGGACGGAAAAAAAGTTACCTACGTTAAAAATTGGAAACTGTATTCACTAGAAAAGTAAGTAGGTACTCAATTAATTACCTACTAGCATTTCATTCATTTATTTAAAAGCCATTGTTTTCATTCATTTATTTCAAGTACCTATATTGTAAAATACATATGTCTACCATCTACCTACCTACCTATACAATTATCAGAGTGGATCGTGAAGAAAAAAACTGAACGAATCTACGTAGCCCCTATAGATCGAAAGCTAGGCAAACCTACGTACGTTACCTATACTATAGACTCGATGTATGAGTTGCATAGCTGCTCACAAAAATCTTTCTTTTCTAAAATAATCCATTACTTACTCGTCAATTCGTCATAGAATCTGAAGCTGAAAATATGTACCACTTTCATTTTACAAAAAGCTCTGTTTTTTTTTGTTTTGTTTTTTGTAAAAGCAAAGGTTTTTCTGATTCTGATTTGGGGACCTCTTGTTAAGATATTAGTAAAGTATTAGGTAAAATAGGTACCTCTAAATAAAATTAAGAGCTCGTAGGTATGTGGAAATCCAAGGCGATGAATTGTTTCACTCACTTACAACTTTTCAATCACTAGCGAAGGAATGTTTGTGATAAAATGCCAATGTAATTACAGACACGACACATTGTAGGTAGGTACTCGTCGTAAGAACAAGATTTGTACAATGAATTAACCGCGTGTCAAGATAGCTCGCGGTAATTTAATCGTGATAGATTGCACGTTTGATGTTTGGAGAACAAAAGAGAAGAAGTAATTAAGGACGAGTGTTTCGGACAGTGTATTTGTAAAGAAATATAAGGATTTTAAACGGTGCACGACCGAGCAATATTTCAAGAGATCGAAGCTCCGAGGGGTAAGACCATGAAAGCTGGAAAGTTACTAATTAAAGACTTCCTTCGTGATTACCACCACAAGATGTTATTCGGTAAACAAAGGTATACCTTGGGAGCTTTGAATTGTTTCACAAAGAACATTTCCGGTTACTTTAAAATTTTGTAAACGAATGGACCAGTAGAGCGAACAAAATTAAGGCATTTAAGATTGAAAGTTGAGACGTCAGTGGAGGTCGGAGGAAGTATTTGTATTTGTATTTAACATTATGTGTCGAGTTTGCTTTTTAGTGATTGTTGATCAAATTAACGAAACGTGTGGTTTTTTATTCAAACGTTCGTCACTCGCTCGCTTGTTTATATTGAAACCTATATAGGTAGCTTTTCTTGTTGAAATGTCAAAGGAGCCAGGAGGGAAATTTCTCGACATTTATTACCGCGTACCTACATCAAAATGTAAGCGTAAATAAGTCGAATATGAATCCTTTGGAAACACTTTCAAACGTAGGTACTATAAATTTTGTAAATAATTTTTATCCCTACATACTTTAGGTATTTCATCTTTCAGCGTAATTAATTATTGCTTAATCCTTCGTTATTCCCTTTGGACCAGAATTGGCTACACATTTCATCAAAATTCGTCAGCTGAATGAAACTCATATTATACATTTTTAACCCATTTAAAAGAGGAGTAAACGAAAGAAAAATGCTAATGTAATTAAATTTCAAAACAAGAAAACGCCGCAGAATCTGACACCGCGCCGTATTTATTTAAAAACGAAAATCTACAGCTTTCAGTAGGTACCATTTTAATTCTACATAAAACTCGAACCGCTCGACAAAAACACCTAAAATCCTATTCTGATTACCGTAAAAACGCCCAGTAATGAATACGCGCGTGAAGAAAAATACCGAAAAACGTTTTAGAATCCTAAAAGCTCTACACATGGTACATTTTTACTACGTCCAAAGTACGAAAAAAAAAAAACTCAGCTCCAAGTTCATTGTAATCGAAAAACATTCCGTAACAAACCTTTCGAAATCCTTTTAATCTGACCGTGGACAAACAAGCCGTTCATAAATCACTTCGGTCGACTTTTTCTTCAGTAAATTCCAACCCCATTGGAGCAATACATTCGCTAGGAAAAAAGTTTAAAATATAAATTGAATCTCGTTGTTCAACAGTTACGTGTACGTCGCAATTTTCATAATTTTAATTTCCTTCAAAGCGACACACTTGTTCTTTCTGTTAACAAATGTAGTTGTTAAAAATTTGAGGGAAATCTGGGGATACGTATTTACCCTTTTCTCCAGTTTTCCACAAGTTTCTCAATTCCTCATGTTTTAAATATTCTATGCGTGTGTAGACAAATATATTTTTAATTTAGACACAAATCTTAAAGGCTTCTGAATAACTGCTTAGATGAATTTATATAGTTCTTGAAAGTGTTTGGGGCCTTCTTGGGGTCAAAGTTATTCTCTGAGGTTCGCTTTTCTCATAAAAGGTACACATGCAATGCTTTCAACTTACGTGAGGTGTAGTAGGATTGTTAAGAGTGGGGGGGGAACTTATAATTTAAAGCCACTTTGGCCATAGTTTTGGAGCAGAAACAGTCGATTAAAAAAAGTCTGAAAAGTCTACAAGACCAAAATTTATGCATAGGTAACCCCCCCCCCCATTAAACCGCAATTTTAGTGGTCTAAACTTCTCCTCAACAACTCGGCCGGATTAAAAATTCGTATAACCTAATGGAGTAAATTAATGTAGACCAAGATATATTATTTTTAGGGTTTTAAATTGAAAAGAGTCGTTTTGAAATTGTCAAGTTTCCGGTGGGAAGAAGATGAAAAAATACATATGATTTTACCCTGCTTTTCTAGTTTCTAGATGTTAATCTCGTAGAAAAAAAGGGCTTGTATACCTATTGAAAACGGATTAAAATTCATCTTTCGAGCAGAAATTTTTAGGGCCTTACTATATTTTGCAAAAATGAATCAAATTAGCTGTTAAAAGCTATAAAATTCCAAAAAAAAAAAAAAAATGCAACAAGTAGGTAGGAACTGCAAATTAGACCTCAGAATTTGAACAAATTTCGTCTCTATGACTTTTTGCTCAAAATACAAATTATTGAGAGGGTCATTTCAAACTGGGAATAGGTGAACTCCCGAAAAACCATAAATTCAAGTAAAGGAAGCATGTGTATCTTGGAACATTTTTTTGTTTTTGAGCCAATAAACCATTTGTACAGACTTCAAATCAAAAAGCTTATGATGCAGATAAATTCGGTAAACAAGAAACAGGTCGAGAATGGGTCACAACTCGATTCTTAGCTGCCCAAATTGATTTCCACGCCTTCTTGAGAAATCGAAAATCACGCATTGGA
This sequence comes from Planococcus citri, assembly GCF_950023065.1. Classification (NCBI taxonomy): domain Eukaryota; kingdom Metazoa; phylum Arthropoda; class Insecta; order Hemiptera; family Pseudococcidae; genus Planococcus; species Planococcus citri. The sequence continues at coordinate 44,506,196 of NC_088679.1, forward strand.
GGCTCCAGAATAGTCAGAAATAGTGAAATTCATTTCGAGAGAGTGGTAGTTTCAGAATCGAATACCAACATTTTTAAAAGCATAAATCGCCCAAAATAGTCAGTTTTGAATTTTAAAAAATTCGCCCAAAACTGAAAAATCAATTTGGGCAGCTGAAATTCTGGTTATGGAGGCTTCAGACAGTTCAGACCATCAAGGAAACCTCGTCTCTCCCGTCGGTCTTTGGTTTCGTTCATTTTTTTCTTCTGGAACATGCAGTAGATTGAAGAACTATATTTACTTACAAAACTCACAAAATTTTCAGCTGCTCAGTTGAAAAGTTGAGGGTCATGCTGGATATTAAATTTTCCAAAATATTCCAAAAATTGTTTTAATGAATAAAAATTTAAAAAACTGTACTTACAAGGGAACGGTCAGAAGTGTAACACGCCGGTTGGGATGAAACTGCGCCTGTGTGTTGGTGGGTATGCAACTACCAACGCGCTGTATACCTTTTGTCTGAAACACGTTTCCTTCTGCTAGCGGATTTGAAACAAATTATTTTTCAGACTGTTCTTTGGCGGGTCACTTGATTTTTTCCACGGCGCTGTCGTGGGAAAATTCTTACTAACCCCCCGCTCGGTGGGTAAAATTTTTATATGCAGATGAGTTTTCTTTTTTTCAATATAATCCCTAAGTAAACTAGTTTTCAATCAACGTCGATCGCTTTTTCCTAATATTTCATCATTTTGCGCTCCAACTTTCTGAAAACAAATTTTAAATGCCTGAACTGAATTTTGCGTTGATTGTTAATTAAATAATTCACTTATAAGCTTCAAAAAAAATTTTGTATCTCAATTCTTGAACCAATTTTATTTAAAATGAAAAAAACTAGCCTGGATGGACAATTTCCAATCAAAGATTGCGCATTAGGAAGAATTTTAATACGACAGTGCCATAGAAAAATTCCACTTCATCAGTCAGGGGTCAGTAAGAATTTTCCCACGACAGCGCCGTGGAAAAAATCAAGTGACCCGCCAAAGAACAGTCTGAAAAATAATTTGTTTAAAATCTGCTAGCAGAAGGAAACGTGTTTCAGACAAAAGGTATACAGCGCGTTGGTAGTTGCATACCCACCAACACACAGGCGCAGTTTCATCCCGATCGGCGGGTTACACTTCTGACCGTTCCCTTGTTAAATTAACACGATTGGAATCATCCATGGACATTTTTTTTTGCGAGGTATGCTGCAGGTACTTATTTTTACTATTGTAGTTTTCAATGTTACCTAAATAAAGCACTACGAATACTTAAATATTACGTTTACTTACCTACGTTGCTTTTTCAAAAAAGTTGTGTAAATAAGTCACCTAAATAAAACTGAACATTTGTTTTATCCCTTCGTCGTACTTTTATTGTTTACGAACTCCACAACCGAACCTTTTACGTTTGATTCGTTAATATTACATATTTACTAGGTACTTACTTACCTACCTACTATAATAATTTTTTTGTTTGATATTTGTGAGGAATGTAGTATGAAAAAATGAACATAAGAATTAGCATTCCGTCATCCGTGTATGGAATTCGAGTTCAATAATAATTATCTATCCTACTCGTGTTTCGAAAGTCTCCAAACCTGGAAATGTAAATTAAAAGTATAGGTAGGTGTACTACAGGGTGCCCAGAAATATCGAGTACCCCAAAGAAAGTTTTTCATTAAAAATATAGGTTGGCAACGTGAAATAGATGCATATGATTGGTGGAATGTGATCTTTCCAGTCCAATAACCAATCATGTGCTATCATTATTATCATTCACTGTGACCAATCAAAGTATTTTAGTAGGAAATTTTTTTAGGAGTCAAAAACAAATGTTCATTTTAGGTACATTGAATTTTGAATATGATAGATACAAATAACTTAATAGTCTGGAGAGGAAGGAGGAGACATGAAAGAAAAGCGTTACTTTCCTCATACCTAAATGCACAGAATCGTAAACAATTATGAAGTCATCTAGGATATTTTTCATAAATGCATCGATGGAATATAAAAATTGAAAATAATTGCACAAATTGAAGTAGGTATTATGCAATAGTTAGATTTTCACGTATATACCTACTGCTATTAAAAAGATATGTTCACTAAATCAAGAAAGTCGCGTCGCTTCATCGTAGCCATAATGTAAGGGACTGTTTTCAGTAGATAACTCAGTCAAACTGATGTAGTTCTTACCTATGACCTGTTCCTATTAATCATAGTAGTACAACTTCACGACTGTATTAGGTAGTGGGTAGAGATACGTAGGTTAGGTATACACAGCAAAATAATTTAAGAGAATTTATTCACGCGTGGTTCTTATATATGTTGTATGTACGAAAGGATGTACGTACATTTTCGAGATGATATTCCTCGCGCATGAGAGCAACTGATCCAGAAATGATTAAATAGGTACCTACCTAAATCCAATAAGTTTTTCATCTTGAAATATTGTTAGTGTTAGATACTTGAGTGTTCATGTAGAATGGCTGAAAAGGACGTTCAACTTTTTATTAACCTTAACCTAGCTGGAAATATGTAGATATAGATAGTGTATTTTTCCTTACATTAGCACGTTATTTTCCCAATAACTGGGAAAAATTTCCAGTAAAAATATATTTATGTACGAGTGTTCGCATTAGTGATAAGCATATAGGCTAGGTAGGTAGAGGTACACAATCGTCTCTATGCAGCCCAAAAGATACTCAGGTATCATTTTTTGTTTTTTAGTGTTGGGGGCGTTGTGTCCGCTCACCTCGGCTTCGCCTCGGTTGCGCGGGTCGCTTTGTTGTTCATACTATGTCCGTTTACTTCCCTCGGCCTTCGGCCTCGGTGAGTACAATTTTTTTATAAACAACCGCAGTGCTTCATACACGGTAATGTCTAGCCTCCGTCTGAACTTACCAAGGGGAGTAATGCTCATCGAATGAAATGTAAATTTTAAACGGCTCGGCTTCGCCTCGCCTAATTCGGCATACAATTCGAAAAATAATATTAATAAATTTATTCATTGTTTGAAAGCAAAAAAAAATAATTTAATTACATTTTCTATAAAAATTCAACTCGTAAAAATAAAAATCGCGAAAAAAAATTTTGAAAAAATTTGTGCCCGACGCGGGAATCGAACCCGGTACCTCCTACAATCCAATCCGTTACCTTATCCATGCAGCTACCGGTACTGCTGACGGAAGTGCGTTTTTCATCGCTTTACATGTTGACATACTAGGTCGAAAACTACCCCCCCACGCGCGCGCGCACGTATACGCGTACATACGTACAGAGATACCTGAGTATCTTTTGGGCTGTATAGAGTCAATTGTGTAGAGGTACCATGAGTTAAAAAATGCACTTCAATTATTTATTGTCAATTCGATTCAAATTAAACTGCGAAGTGCGAACCAGGTTGCGAGGCAGCGGATGTGGGTATATAACTACATAGAAAGTAGTAACATAGTACGATCGTGCATAATGTAAACTTTTAAATCTGTCATGTGTCATGTGGCATATTCAAAGTCACAGTTCATTTTATATGTTTCCGCATCAACCAACGGCAAAAGTTAACTAGTAGGTAGTTCTAGGTATACAATACCAGTTCCTAAAATAAAACTTTTTACACACTAATGTACGGAGTAGGTCATTTAAAACGCAAGTGAAACTTTTGAAGAGAGTTACAGGAATGAAGAGCAAATCCAGCATTGAACTATTGAATCTGGTGATGTTGCTGTCACCATTCTGGATATTCCTTTATAAGCTCTGAAACTGTCCATGAAAACATTTTCGTGTGATCCATTCCACCAATGTAAAATGCTTCTAGGTACCAAAAGTTGTTACTGGTACATCTCTGCTACTTACGTACGTGCTATAGTGCAAAGAATAAAATCATGAATGATGAAATAGATAGGTATGCGCTTTCACACCTCTTACGCCAGTGTTTCGTTATAGATAAAACATTGCAATTCAGGAAAACATCAGTTAATTGATGTACAAAAGTTCCAAAATTGATTAGAACATTAGCATTTTCTGTTAGCTATCTATTTGTGTGCTTTCCTTTCATTCATGACGTATAATTGCCGTACATCGAGTCTATTTAACTACCTATTCGTACTTCGTAGCGTATTGTTTGCGGTAGGTACTTACCTGAAAACAGTAGGTATGTAATTAAATCACTTGAAAGTAGGCATATCGAATGATCACATTTGATAAATTAACGTAGTACCTACATATTTTTTGGCGACCTCAAATCTGAGTAAAATAATGTTTTCATTTTTATTGTCTCCTTTTAGAAAAACTAAATGAAAAATATGTAGATACTTAACTATGAGGAGATGGACAAACAAAAAAAACAAAACAAAACAAAATTTTTTTTAGGCAGACAGGGTATGCTTTTAAAATGAGAAATTAAGGACTTGAAAAAAAAGATTCTATCGTTTATTAATATTACGATGCATCAAGCTCTTTTATTACCTACTTATAACTTTCCAGAAATACAGGGTGCGCCGAAATATCGAATACCAATACTTCGGTTGGTCGCAGTGAATGATAATAATGATAGCACACGATTGGTTGTTGGACTGAGGTGATAACATTCCACCAATCATATGCATCTATTTCGCACATTGCCAACCTACATTTTTAACAAAAAACTTTCCTTGGGGTTCTCGACATTTTTGCGCACCCTGTACATACTCTACCTACTTATGTACATACATTTTACCTATTCGAGCAATGATGGAAATTTAACCATTCTGCTTTCAATGAGTAGGAAAATCGATGGGAAAAGGATACTACGGTGAATATTATGTGTAATATTCGACATAAATCGAAGTCTGCGACAATGGCGAAACGATTGGTGAAATTATTACGTGATAGACTAATGAAACAACATTGGATATAATGAGGGTCAGTTTAACATCTTTTCATGCATTATTCCATAACAATATTTCGCGTATGAGCCTGAGCGAGTAGTAAACTTTGTCGCCCAATATGCCATAAAAATGCTTATAGACTACCTACCTATATAATATTTACAACTGCACAGCATCAGCTTGAAAATTTATATGAAAAAAAATCAAATACCTACCTACTTCGTTCTTATTTTTTATTTTAGCTAATGCCTGCACCATGCTCAGATAAGAAAAAAATTGACATTATTGACCTTTGGAATGAATGTGACGATAGACTAAGTCTTTGAATTTTTAAATAACAACGAAGAATTTTTAACTGTAGGAGATGAAACACTTGGCATATTACCTTTTTTTGGAGTTTTCATTTCAACGTTGTTAATGACAATAAAAACCTCGTCGAAGGAAAAAATTCAAAGAACCTCGAGGGGAAAAATATAGAGAAAAGAAAAAATCTCAGATGGTTGGGTAAATTTTTACCTCCTTTTCCTTGTCTGGTTCCAAAATTAAACATGATGCATTACATATCTGTTCTTTCTAAAAAAAAAAGTACATATCTAAGCCAGTCGGAAGCTTTTACTCTACTGCCAACATTTTGAACTTTTTTTTAACGATTTGAACGTTCAGTTAGGTAAATACTTATCAGGAAGTAAAACTGTTCGCGATTCTTGACAAAATGTGAAATTAATTTGAGGCAACCCCTTGGAAATTTTCAAGCTCGAGGCTTTGATTAATTCGCTGGTAAACAGATACAGAATTGTTTGACGCTTTCAACTTGTAGGTATCTGGTACAAATTTGAATATAGAATTCCTAATACTGATTTCATCTTTGAAACGAACTTGAAGGTTAATTCCTCATAACTTTAACGTTATTAACTCTCACGCTCATTGGTAATAACATTAGTATATAGGCATAGTACGAGTACGTGGAGAAACTGCGTAGGTACGGTAAAATTTCATGCATCGTGTAAGTTCACATATAGATTTATCATTGAATGAAATTAATGGCTTAAATACAATAGCCCGTAGGAATTTCGTATACACTTTGAATAATATCGATTTGCGGCTGACGAAGAATTCAGCCATAGTGTATAAGTTTAACTTACCGAATTACCTATCTCTGTTAAAGTATGCAAAAACTCGTATAAGTATGTATAGGTATACCTATTCGCATGAAAAATTTTTCAACGTAAAACTCTTCTTAACAGCTAGACTAGTTGATGCCATTATGCATCACCAGCGATACTGTTCAGATTCATTTTTCACTTTTTTTTCTCACTTGGGTGAGTGGTGTATTTTGTCGATGACTGCTTCAGAGGTCTTCCGTCCTTTTTTTTTTCATACAGTTGGTGAGTCTTTTTTCTAGAGAGGTCTTTTTGAGAAACCTTTGTAATATGTAGTTGATACCGTAGAAATGTATTGGTGTGTAGACCTGAAACCAATCAACCTGAAAATAAGACGTAGGTACCTAGGTACATAATTTAAGAGTAAAATGCCTTTCTAATACGATCTTTTAGTACCTAAAAAAGTACATATTCACATTTTCAAGACCTCTGAAGCCATACACAAGGCATGACCTCTGAAGTAGGCAAACCATATGTCTTATAGTTGGTGTATGTATCTGTGTACGAATCCGAATATATCGAAGTTGAAGAGCACTGTATAATGTAATGCTTTATAATACATATATCTTCATGTGATAAGAGGGAAACTGCAATACAATCGTGTTAAGTTGACGTATCAGCAATAATAAATGGCAGCACCTTTTTAAAGATATATTCGCGATAATTTGTACGAGCAAAGTCATCGCTGTCTCGTTCGACTGTCGACTTATTTGATTCTTTCAGGGCACAATAGAGGATGATTTTTCGAGATGATTTCTCCAGCTAAACATGATCTGATTAACATAAGTAGCATAGGACCCATCACTACAATGTCATCTCGTTTTTCAGAAGGAAGTTTGGAAGATAGGGGAAATAGGGGCTACCATCGTAGATTTCAATGCTGCATTTCTATGGGTCACGAAGTGATTTTTTTGAGAGTTGCATCAATGCTGTTTCGGTACACCCGGGATACGAGTATCTACATACAATTATTTGGGATCAAAATATGAATTTCACGCAATAATACCTCACATACATATCTATACTTAATTGGTATAATATTAAAGCGTCAAGAAAATCGAAGTACCGTACGACGATGATGCACGAATAGGTAGGTAGGTACCTACTGAGAAATGAATCGAAAATTTAAAATGTATAATATAAGAATGATCGTTTTTATAATCTTTTAACCCTCTCTTAGGAAAACTTTTGCCCTGGTGGATTATTTTTTGATACTTTTACGTTATTCGTGCATCTGGTTTAAAAGTAGAAATGGAAATAAGGCGCTGAAACTTCATTTCGATTCAAATTACTACCAACTGCGGGGTTCGAACGGCGACGCGAAAATCTTTTATAATTATATCGGTTAATCTAAAGCAACGGGTAAGAATAATAAATACATTCTGACGAAATTATTTCACGATAGATATTATACCGAAACCACACAAATTCCGCGGTATTGCACGTGTTGTGTGAGTATTTCAAGTGTAGGTAAAAAAATAAAATTAACTACTCCTCGCTCTTTCCACAACGATACCTACCCATAGTGTCCTCGTGTTTACGTAGAAAAAAAATGTATGCTAAAAATTTTGGGACTGACATGCTTACGATGTGATAAAAGTTCAAGGTGCATGGTGTTAATTGGAAAATATTGTTAAATTTGTTCAGTTTAGAAAAAGGTGAGAGAAGAAAATATACAACTGATAATTATTTTAGGCACGTTTTAATTTTAGTTTTTATTCCTATGGATTTTCGTTGCGTTTCTTTTGTACGAGCTGAGATACCCGGACCTACCTATACCTAAATATACTTCAGAGTGAGTTTTCACTTTCCGTATACGTATACGAGAGGAAACAAAACTACGGTTGTCGTATTAAACACGAGGGAAATCATCTCGCTAGGTTTTCGGGAGTTTTTTTCACTTTCATATTTTTCAGAGGGGTTGTCAATTTTTTTCGCCAGTTTTTTCATACCTGGGAGAAAATTTTCTTGATTCGATTTGAAAATGTGGCTTAAAATGGGGAAAAGCTTTTATCGCGGTGTAAATTGAATTAACGCGGCTGGTGTTAAAGTATCGGCGGTGGGAAAATTTATTATTCACGAATTTCATACGCCTATAGCCTACCTATAGGTACCTTACCTATATTGTAGAATTGGGGCGCCATTTCTATGCGGAATTTCTTTACTATTATGACAAAATTACCAATCTGCGAGTAGGTACCTAGTTTACCTTTTATACCAACAGAGTCTATAGATGAAATTTCCATTTTCGTTAGTAGATTTTCAATACCTACCTGCGTCGATGGGAAAAAATTGATAATAGGGAAATATTGCTTAAAAATTGGACTTTCAATTAAATTCGCCATCAACGGGATCAAATGAAAATATTTTACTTTACAAACACCGAGTGATTTTTTTTCCTGTCAATTTCATTCGAGCGTAAAATTTAATGAAAATGCCTACTTTTGTGTCAATACGAGCGTCTTTGTTGAAAAAAAAAAAATCAATTAATAAAAGAGAATATTACATTGTATAAAATTGGTTGGTAATTGCATTACGTTTGATGCAAAAATCCAGGATGTTTAAAATCTCCGTAAAAAAATATTTTCTACAGTTATAAAAAGAAATTAAAAAACATGATAGAAAGGTAAACTTCTAGTCGTATTTTCTTTTATAAAAATTCATCCCGACGAGGTGAATTTTTACTGGGATTAATTGGTATTTGGTTGAATACGAGAACCGTTAACGTATTACAACGATTACTTTTATGTAGAATAAATTATTTTAAAAAAACGACAGGGAAAAATTTTTAAAACATAAACGAGCCGTATAAACCGACAACCAATTACCTACTTGGCATTTTCTTTCCTTTTTTTTTCTTCGTTGTGTTTCCTTTATTTGTAAAATTTCCATCGCTAATTGTACAGAAAAATGAAAGTTGAAGCAAGCGAAAAAGTACCTGGTAACGATGGCTTATTATAGAGGTGAAAGCGAGCGTAAAATTGCTTCGGAAAAAATCGCAGAAATACCTCGAAATTAAGATATAGAAATACTGCTTGGGCGAGAGAGTGTACCCCGTATATCCGAAATAGGAAAACCAAGTTGACGATTTTTTCATACGACAAGAATTTTTTCTAGATGGGATTCAATTTTTTTCCATTCAATTTTTATACACCTGAGCCTGAGTATTCTTTTTTCGAATAAATTTGAAATCATCGAGCATTGAGAAGTTGAACTTTGGAAGTTATTAACGTGCTTTTGATAGGGCTTCATTTCCGAATAGCCCCACTGCGAAAAATTGTAATCATCTCGAAACCTTTATTAAAAGTTCATGATCACGAGAAAAAAATCTCCAAAAAATGAAGGCAAATAATCAAGTGTCGAACACATTTCACAAGAATCATGAATGATCAGTCTTGAACGATTTTGAAATTGAGAAACCTATATGCAAACTTGACAAAATTTTTAATAAGAAATTTGAAAAAAAATTGAAACAAAAATTGAAAAACTTTTGGAGGCTTCCTAAACGACAAAAAATTTCAGACTGGACAAAAAAGTTGAAAGAGAATTCAAAAATGCTCCACCATCGATTGATTCAGACACAAATTTTCAAAAATTATTTTTGCTGGTTCAAATTCACACTTGAATCGGAATTTTTTAAAAAATGAAAAATTAAAGAATCTTGCATCGATTCCAGATTAGTCAAAAATGGAACCAAATTCAAGTTTTTCATGTTGATGCGTTGTAAACAAAACATTTTTATTTATTCATTTTTTCTAAAAAATTTCTGTAGCGACAGAAATTGATTTTGAAGATTTGACCCTAAAATGATCGAAAAGGTCACTCACAAAAATAAAAAATCGAGTCAATAGGAGCTGAATTTTGTTTGACTTTTCAATGGTAATTTTTGAAGTCGATTTGAAAGCTCAAAAAATGAAGTTTATATCTATGTATAAACCAAATTTTAACTTTATATTTAAATTTAATCAATTTTTGAGTTTCTATTCTCGAGAAAAATAGGCAAAATTCTTCAAAAAAAAAAAAAAATCGAAAAATGAGATTCAGCTCTTCAAAATTTAGCAGAAGGATGATGCTCTTTCGATTTTTTCCGCTATGAAAAATTAGTTTCTCTGAAACGTGAGAATCCGATTTGCTAAGGCTCCAGAGCGGCTCAAAACTACTACGACTAATCAATTTTGGAAGTTAAAAATAAAGCATGAAGTAAACAGCTTTCGGTTTCAATTTGATCAAATTTTAAATAAAGAAGAAATGTTGAAAATTTTCAAAAAATTGAAATAATACCTACCTACTTATTTTAAATACATATGTGCCTACTGCCTACCAAAAAATTTTAAAGTCTCGAAATAAAGTATAGAAGATCACTGTCATTAATCCCATCAGAAATTTGAAACTTTTATCACGTATTTTTTAGATCATGTCGATGGTTTTTTCGATTCGTCTTCCCTTGTCCTTCCAAAAAGCTTATGAATATTGCTGCTATTTTGAATTATTACCGATTTTACTTTCATTTTTCAAAAACTTCAATTAGGTACATAAATTTACTTTTTTGTATAATTCGCATAAAACTTAATTTCTTAACCCTTCTCGTCAAATTTCCATTCTCTTCACCTTCCTATTTCCAAAAATGTCTATTCTATGGCTCGTTGATCGGTGTACTTGCGTATATAAATTGTTCACCAAGGAGGAAATTTCAAGTAGGTACACAGACAATTGAGAAAATTAAAAATAAAAACACTCCTGCAGCGAATTGGCTAAAAATTTACGTGGACATTAAAACACATGCTTTAAGCATCGTGAGATTACCGTATATATACCTATATGATGAAGTTATACGAATAATAGGAAAAAGTGAAATGTGTAGGGTTAGTTTTTAATTAATTTAAAAAAGCAGGGCAAAAATAACAATTAAACATAAGCGAATACACATTAATAATGGCTCTGTAGAAAGGGTTGGTATGAAGAGGTAGTTAGATTCTACAGATACATACCTACCTACCGTATGTATTCAGGGATTAGCTTGTTTTGCAAAATATTGGTAATTTAAATGTGTACAAGTAAAAAGCTAAGGGTGCGTTAGTTTTTTTCTCTGTTTTATCAGCTCTCGCTTATGTACATTATATTCTCGGTGAAAAAATTAAACATTCGCTATATGGTGTAGAGTATAATATACGTGAAATCATAAAGTATGATTTTTCATTTTATGCGGTCGTCACCTATTGGAAGTGGACGTAGGTGGCGCGTCCGTGCTTGTTGAATTTTTTAATTAAACAGTTGGTTGTGAAAAATTACTTTAGAAATTGTCCTCGTTCGGTAGTTTAAATGTTTTTTACGACCAATCAGATATATCTACCTACATATAAACCGTGCGGAGTTTGGCTTTTATGAAAATAAAATTCAATTCGTGCTTCTATTTTCAGTTTTCACAGAAATTTCATTAGATTTGTATTGTAATATGTGTAGCTTAGCTATGTACATATGTTGCTTATAATTTATTCTATTTATTTATTTATTTATTTATTTATTTATTTATTTATTTATTTATTTGAGGGGTGCTTTGTTGAGAAAAGAAAAAATGATACTATACAGGTATATAATTACGAGTACCTACCTATCTACCTACATATGTATTTTTAAATAGCTAGTACCCCGACTGAGGATAAGGAGTAAGTATGGTATTTACATATGTCACAATCACATTGGTTGTTACTTAGATGATAATGGTGATGTATACCTAATTAATATCGACATACTGGTTCATCGAATTGATCATGACACAGCTTCAGAGATAAGTAACTAAACCAGAATTCGCAAACTAACCTAACAAAAAAGGTAGGTAGGTAGTTGGTACCTATCTCAAGCATCAAAAAAATTTCAGTTGGGGAAGAAAAAATTTGAAGATCGTCAGAAAAGACGCCATCATGCTATAAATATAGGACTAAGAAGATTAAATTAATTTTTTTTCATTTTTGGCACCTTTATATTTTTAAAACACAAATTTGTTCAATGAAATGCAAATTATCACAAAATTTCTATATAATTCATATGAAATGCTGATACAGTCGGCCCCGCTTATTATGGATCCGCTTAATAAAATCACCCGTTTAATGAAATCAAATGGCTTGGTCCCGATTTTTTGTACCTAATTACACAGAAAATCACTCGTTTAATGTAATCAAACTCCCCGCTTAGCAGAATCATTTTGTGAAAATATTGAGGTGTTTTTGGGAAAATGGCTTGTTTTTTCATACTTTAAATCAAAAATTTTGGAATTTTTCACTTATTATTCTCTTATTTTTAAATTTTGATTTTTAACAACTTTCTCTCTAGTGATGATAAAGGGAAAAAGGTCTAAACATTTGAAAATTTGAAAAATAGATATGTTATGTACCTAAATCGCGAATTTGGGAGTACCTATCGTAATTTTAATCCATCTTTTTAGTATGCATGTACATTGTGAAGTTATAGTAAATTTTTTTATGTGAAAATTGTGTTTTTTCAAAAGTTCGCTTTATAAAATCACCCGCTTAATAAAATCAATTTGCCTCGGACAAATGCGACCATAATAAGCGGGGCCGACTGTATATTATTCGATACCTACATGATTTCCTAGAACAATTGGAGGCCATTTTAAACAATTTTTGGGCTTTTTAAAACAGATTTTTTTTCAGTTTTTAAAAAATTTCATAAAAATCTCATTACTGAAGAAAAACTCTCTGACTTGACAGGACAAAGTAAAATGACATTTAAAAGTACACCATCAGCTAAAATTTCAGATGATGACACAAATCAATCTTTCAAAACCAAAATATTCAAACAATTTTTTTATGACTGAGTTCCCTAAATAGGTATTACCAACCTATAAAGTTAAAGAACCACCATAATTTCACCTCTGACCTCTTGGAATGAATTGAGAGAATATTATTAATTTTTTTCGTAAAGGTCTAAATTGGTCGAAAGCCTCCGATCTTTTGTTTACGATCAGTCCCAATAAATTTCGTTTTGCATTAAATAAAACTAGGTACTGAGTACCTACGTTCCATTCTATAGAAGCTCAGTTGACTTTGAGTAGATGCGCTTCCTCAAATGTTGACTAAAAAAAAATCACCAACTTCAAAAGTTTGAATAAACTATCGTAACCTATGAATTGGATGTATTTGTTTTTCAGAAAGGCTGATCTCAATTTCAGATATGAACCAAACTTTACAATGAAGTTTAAAATCTCAAAAAAAAAAAAAAAAATCAAATATTCGGATGATCTACGGTTTGCTGATTTTGAATTTTAATCGTTTTATCCATTCTAAATTTTGACAGTTGATTAAAAAACATTCAAGAGCATTAAATATTTTTTTCTTTCTTTTTTTTCAGAAAAAATCGAACGAATGATGTCTAGGGTTGTAAAATTTGATATTTAGAGATTAATAGGCTAAAAAAATAGGACAAAATCAAAAGATTTGAGAACATTTTGAGAAAAAAATACATATGTACCTATACTTTTGCTTAGCTATAGGTGCTTACTTACTTGCCTGCCTTTATTCTACAGAGATCATCGTAATATTTTGTTTTTCCAAGTAAAAAATTTAATATTAAAAACTGCATATCAATTTGATTACCTATAGGTACATATACCTATGCGAATTAACTTATAAAAACATAAAGCACTTCGGCGGGATCAAAACGTTCTTTATTTTAAAAAGGTTTAGTTCATTTGAGAGACGACCAAGATCGTTTATATTATAAAAGTCTGAGAAGCACGAAAAAGAGCAAACTTTCTTTTTGTTTTGGTTGGCGTTATCCGCATAATCCCTATAATACCAGAGATGGAAGGACATAAAGACCTTTTACTTTTTAACCCATTATATAAGGCTGTCGCTAAAAATATGGCAAAATATAATCTTTGTTTTTATTTTTATGATCTTCCTATACATAGGTATAAGTATATTTTACGATTTTTACTCAACACATACCACGAACGTTTGGTATTATTTTGAAAATATAGTCCAATAACTCGTATAGCCATCATTTTCGAAAGGTTGGTCTATTATTAAATCGTGAATTTTAGAGGGAAAAAAGAGCAATACTATTACAGTAGATCGTATTGCGTTGTTGTATAAAATTTGAAGTATGATATTGACATCTATAGGTATTCGTCTTTTTATCCGATATTTTTTCGTACCTTTTGGTGTGAGACTATAATGCCGATCTATGTATAGAATTTTGGCAGGGAGGTGGTCTGAGTGATTCATCAACCAATACGAAGTACAATATTGAAGATCAAATACATTTATGTAAGGTAATTTATACCTACAAAACGGCTTTAAAAAGAACCAATCTATCTTTTTATCTGTGGGTATACGAGAACGCAATGGTATACTCAGCGTCATACCACATTTAATTTTTCGGTAGGATTCAAAACTATGTGGAATAAATTGAGAAAAATTTTGCTCGGGACAGGGTACATTTATCATTTAATACGAGAAGAAAATTCGAAGGAGAGTGTATTCTTTTACAAAAAAAAAAAGCTCGAGAGAATTCCATCGCTCTGTTTCACGGCAAATAATGAATAAAGTGTTATAAAAAAAAAAAAAGAAAAGGAATATGACTCAGGTTCATAAAAAGAACTGTAGTAGGTATATGACTTTTATATACAGATAAAAAATCCGTTGGTAGCTACGTATCCAAAAGTTTGAAAGCTTTTTGTAAGCCATAAAAAATGTTAATCGCCGAAGATACTGATTAAAATTTGTAATTTTTCTTTTTCTAAAATTCTTGGCGAGTTTTAAGAGAATGCCTAAGTAAGTATACTTACTAAAATGAAAGCAGCGTATTAGGAGGACTGTTTAATTAACAATGAAAAACTTATAATTACACGAAGATTGGTGGAATAATTTTATATAAGCATCTTGAAAAAGATATTACTTACTTTTAGACCTACCTATATACCTATGTGCGTTTTCATTATATAAATATACCTACACTTGTAAAGAAAAGTAGGTAAATACGTTGATTGAAATAATTTAAATTATTAAGTATTTTTTTAGGAAGAATGTTTTATAACTTTTTTCATTCTTTTTGGTTTTCATGATACTCTAAAAATTGGACTTGGGCGTTTATTCGTTCTACATCGAACAATTAGTAGGTTTTATGAATAAAAAAAAAAAAAAATACTGTCGACTATAATGAGCTATTTAACGTTAACCCAACAAATTATTTTATTTTTTCATTTTTTTTTGGTTTTTATGAGTGGAAGAATGATTCTGTTGTGTAATGTGTATCATATTTCGGTAAATATAAAATTCTGGCAACGGTTCTCAAAATATTCTATCTATACGGGGGGGGGGGCAAAAATGCACTTTCGCTCTTGAAATTTTAGTTCGTGATATATTTTTGTATCTTTATGCTCTTTCGACTTAGCTTTTCATCCAATTCAACATTTTTTCTAGATATCAGTGACAGAGGAATTATCAAATCAGAAGGTTCAATAATACATTTAAAAATAGAAAAAAAAAACAACAGCAATAATATGATGAATGCAAAGAGACAATGATACGAAGCAAAGTGAGTATAGACGGGCATCTCCATTCTTCAACCTTCACAATTGATACATTTGATGAGAATAAAAACTACGAAAGTGGTTAGACTGGATAATATTTGATTTTCGAGAGCAATAAAGTAATTTCCAATGATAATCGATGGCAATATGTTGCCTGCTTGTAAGTTAGAGCCAACTTTTCCCTATACCATACAGATAGGCGCGCATAAGGAAAGGGTTTTCGTTATAATTTATCCATTTCGAAGGTTTTAAAAACTTGTCTAGTACAATTTGGACGTCGGCAATTTTTTCAATACGATATCTATACCAGAAACGATTTTCAATTTAAATGTCGATTTTCAACATTTTCGTTGGCTGGGCCATTAATTTGTTACAGATGACACTTATAATAAAACCATTTCTTAATCTTTCTTGCAACGCAACATAACACACAGCAAAAATTCTCCGACGAAATTTCACATTTTTAGCTTCGCAAGCGTTTCGAAATGTTTTCAAGTCGAATGCAATGAGATGTTTTGTTTCAAAATTGATAAATTTTCTTCGTTGACACATGACGGCGTATTTTTTTTTACTTTTTTTTTGCTTCGATAGTTGTCAATTGATAAGTATTGAAAAAATATTGATGAAAGTGTTGCCTAATTTTCCTTCTGTCAGTTTTTTAAAAAGTTAACTTTATTTCTTTTTTCATTTTACCAGAAAGAGAGACTTTTTGTTTGAAAGTCACTCGAGGTAAAAATACATATGAAAGAATTTTCGAATAAAATAAATCTCGATCTTTTTCAAACATCATTTTGTAGACAAGCCTACGACTATACGAGGGTAATGAGTATACGTTAAATCTCATCTAAAGAAAAAAAGTCGTAACAAAGTCTGGTAAAAAAATTTTAAAACAAAGGCTTTCCTCGTTGCAATTTTCATTATAAAAATTATTCTTGTAAATCCTAAAAGTCGGTCAATTGTTGTTGGAAAGTTTAAAAAGAGCACTAAACATTTTCCTTGGTTCAGTGACACAGAAAATTCGATGAACGTATATCACTCTTTCAAAATATTTTTACCGCTACGTTTAACGTAATGTAATAAAGTAGGTAGGTAGGTAGGTACTTGCGTTATGTCGATACAAACCTACTTAACCAACAAATACACTTTCTTTGTAAAGTACATAAGTTGGTAATGTACAGTTATGCTGCCCTGGCCAAATATTTACCAGTATTTTTCGAGATAGGTACTATGTATAAGTGTCCAAATGTAGCAGTTTTGCTGCATTTTTGTGTTTATTGTTGTAAGAATGAGTAGTGTAGGTAACTCAAGTAAACTTGAAATATACGCGCGTAAAACGCGAAGAAGAATAAAAATAACAAGTTTTAATCTTATTTAGAAATTAGCTAAATTATTTCGAACGATTCGCTAGAGAACGTTTTATCATTAAAGAAGCGTTTTAAAGGAAGATATTCAACGACGGAAAAATCTTTTTGTTATAGTCTTACATAACTTAAAAACATATCTAGTATCTGTGTTCAACTCGCAGATATTCTCTTCAAGTTCGTATACTTGTACTTCCATTTCCGCCGCAGTAGTCTTTAGTTATTATATGAAGTTAGCTCGACGATTGTTCATACGCAGGGATATTTGCGGTATAAATTCAAGCTAAAAAAGCATCCAAACTTTTTCCACGAACCGTGACAAGAAAGAAATTCAACTTTCTAAATTAAAAGCAAAATGTCAACCGTTTAAACGCTCGCAATAAGTATTAATTATGCGTAAACTCGAAACATATGCTAGGCCAAAATACTCGTTTATTTAAATGCAAATAATCTGTAATAATTAAAGCATTTTAAAAAAACGCAAAGATTTCATATTTTCATTTTTCTGGGTCAAACACTTGATGATAATAGGCTTTTCCCTTCATACCAACTATACCAAGATGAAATATTCGACGTACCTTTGTGTAGGATACATTATCAACGTATACAAGTACATATAATGCCCAGGATAATGTACCTACTAGATGATGGTAGGTCGGGAGCAAAAAATAATATATTTACGTAGGAATTTAGCTGGTAAGGTCAATTACCCAATTATAACGTGAGTTATGAGGGAAAAAACAACGTTTTTAAAGTTTCTCCTTCAGAGGCTAGTTAAAATATTTTTCGTTGTACCTAGTGAAATATTTTTTGAACTGTGTTTGTCTTTAACTATCCCCATGCGTTGGCAAACAGCCTTCTTAGTTCTTACCTGCATTGTTTGCAAAACTTCGGCTCGAGAAGAATAATGGGTTATAATCGTAGTTATAATGAAGATAGGTTGGTATTAGGTACATGTTTAGTGCATAAGTTTTATTCACATTTCACCAAAGATGAAGACACAGTTTCGTTTAAAAAATGAAATTCTTAGCGCTTGGGTGGCATTTTCATGCATTTTCAAACTGTGAAAATTTTCTGCATCACTTCTCCGAATTTTTTGTTTTATACTCGTATCAATAAATCGAAAGAAATCTGATGGAACGAGGGGGATGAAAGGTGAGGAAAAAGGGTAGAGGGGCATAAAAACCTGAAACTGAATTCATACAATTAGGTATGCATATCAAAGTATAACTTCGTAGGTCTGGTTTTCTATGGGCACTGGTTTCCGTTTCAGGACCCAAGATGACCCAGACATCAAAATACGGTTTGATTCAGAATCCAATTTGGGATCTGTTTGCACTTTTACGAATAGAGGTCGAATCATACAGGGTGTTCTGTAACAAATGACCCTCCTTCAAACTGGTGAATAGGCAACTCATCTCGAGTACAAGCATATATGTTTGCCTAATCTGGAATATGAAGTGGCCAAGTTATACTTACATAAGAAATTTTGTGATTTTAATGGCAATTTTTCTAGTTGATCAGTTGAAAGGCCACCTAACACCAAATACCTGTGTAGGGGGAGGGGGTATTCAAAAGTTGATCATTTTCAAAAATTTTCTTGAAAATTGACAGAGGGCAGATTGGCCCCACTGCCGAAGGTAGTGCTGACGTAACATATCCCTTATCGTAATGTAGGTAACGTGTGTAAATATCTTAAAAAGAAGTAGGCTAAGTACACTACGTACTCGCGCATACAAGGCGGCACCCTTCTCGAAGAGAGAGGGTTCGCGAGCCGCTAGGAAAGGGCTCGCGAGCCGATGACAGTTATAGCTCGAGATAGGGATTCTTGGTGACATTTATAGTCCGAGATAGGATTTTTGGGCATAAATTAACAAAATCACATAAATTCATTAAACTTATGTGTACTTAGCAATTACGCTATTGGTACCCCACTAATAGGGGTGGAGACTTGACCATCGCAAGTCTCTTTATAATACTGATATTCGCGCCAATTTCCTCAGATTTCGGAGTCTTCTGGTCGAGTAATGTAGTCGAATCGCCGTTAAGCAGGACTTCGCAGTTCTTACTCTACACTCTGAAAAAATGTCTTGTTTCTTATTTCGATGATTCGCGGTTGTCGGTGAGTATTTGAGACATTGATATAATTAGTCCATGGGACCTCTTTACTTAAGAGTAACATGGTATAGTCCTTTTGTTTTCCCCATCTCGTTAGATGGTAAATAGCCTGTTCCATTTAGTTAAGATTGATCACGCATATGCCCGGTCAATAACAAGTGAACCTTTTTGATATCCTGGGCTGTACTCGAGCACCACTGGGATAGGCAAAGAATTAAAATGTACCTCGTTTAGTTAAGTTCCATCGAACGCCTTAGTATTGGTTAGGCACCCGAAAGAGATGGAAAAACAAGAACAGTTGGCAGTAAGTGGTGAAATTACACTTACTCATTGATTTATTCGTAAGTATAATATTTGTAACCTTCGCATGGATTTCGAGCAAGGTGTCGTAATCCATGATGATTAAATTCATATTGTTTTCTTGTGTAATTACTAGCAAAACTACTCATTTTCGCATATCCTTTTCTTCACAGGTGTTTAGGGTAAAATCTCAAGTTAGATTATCATTTCGATTTTTATGATCTACGCCAACACACGCATGGCGAGATCATCACAAATTAAATTCATTCGTTTCATACTTTCTACTAGGATTAGAGAATATTGCGTATGTCGATGAATTTTGTGTGTATAAATGTAAATATACCTTGTAAATAGAGCAGAGTCTTATTTCATAGGTATGTTTTTTAAATGATGTATAGGACAGAATAGTCATTCTACGCCCTTCTGAGCTATCTAGGTATTGGCAAATATTCCCCGCCTAAGGAATATTTCTAAATCTCACCCATAGGGTATTAATTCCACCCAATATCAATAATAGTAGGGAGGCTTTTCCGCCCTATATCAAAATCTCAAAAAATTGCACTTCCTTCAGGCACTGAAATAACCTAATCAAAAAAAAATCTTGAATAACTGATTTTTCTTACATAAATTTCATTTTTATCATCGGAGGTGTGCCTGCATTGGAGACGAGGAGATCCGTCATTTGGAAGTGGACTATTTATTCCAAAATAGGTATAGGAGAAATTCCTCCACTTTGGGGGTTTATTTATCTCACCTCTCGGAACACACCTCCGGGTTTAAAAAAATTTCTGCACTTGAACTCAAATTCCTCTATTGAATTGGGTCAAAATCGTTGGAGAATTTTCATTCGTGACCCATCGCAATTTAGGTATATAATGTCAATATAGGTAGTTAGGTACCTACTTGTGTGGGTTATATAATATGAAAGAAAATGATGGAAATTATTAAATATTATTGCATTGTGAAACGTCGATGCAAAAAAAAACTTCGTGCTGACGTCATCAGTGGAAATAAATTATGCATGCAAGTATAGCTAAAATACCCCGCACCTATCGCTAGTAGAATTTTTTTAAATACTTGGGATACCATGATTAATTTTTTTAAAAAATTATACGCTATAGGTACCTTACTTTCCAGTTACACGTATGTATTTGAAAAATATGGAACCCCTATTGTCGTTAGGCTGGTATATCGGTAATGTAGCTCAAAAAGGAGTCGATTAGTCGTACATAATTAATTGAACAATAAAAATATGTATGATCCTTCGTTTCATTCTCCCTTGGGAATGGCCCGCTCTCTCTTCATCAGCATTAGCTTTATAAAAGGTCTATATTGTTGGTTTCGAATGGACGTTCGACGCCTTACACGAGTATTCGAGCTCGATTAATATTTTAAAAATCATTTCAGCAGTGCAGTGAATTTTTTTCTAATTATTGATTGGGCTATCATATACGTAAGTAGTGTTGCCTGAATTTCCCATCTCGTAGTATAACCAGAGATGATGACGAGCTAAACGTAGGTAAGTAGGTATATGTACAATCTTCATAAAATACTCGGGTGTTTATAAATTGCATCTGCTCGTACTTTGCACTCATAATCCAGTCTACAAACCAAAATTATTTCCAAGCAATTATAAATACCTACCAACCTACCTGTTTGAAATTCTTACCAACGAATAAAATCGTCCATAAAGGCGTGTAACTTGATTTCTGTCAAAATGATGACGAATCAAAAAAATAAACCTTCGTACGATGCTATTTATTTTTACCAAAGAGTACATAGTACTCCGAATGACAATTTTCAAAAAATCGCTCGAAACGAATGTAGCAAGCCTACAAAAGAACGCGACTTTACAACATGCGAAGATCCGTGCGTAGCAAAAGCAAGACAAGCCAGCTTGATTCCTGCAGAAGAAACGTGGTCCAGGAAACCACCGCCTCCTCCTTGGGTTAAAGTTCCGCAACGAATTGAAGTAAAACCAACGGCCGAGATTGAAAAACTCCCCAAAGTGTGTCCCCGATTTATACTTGAAAATCGTACGAAATGGAATCGTATAAATCAAGAGTGGGAACCTATACTGAATAAATTGGTGAAAACGAAAAAACATTGTTATAAATCTTCGTATTGTCCGTTTCATAAAGGATATGAGGTGTAGACGGATTCAACGTAGTTGTTTTTTAAATTAATAAATGAAAATAAATTTGTTTTGTAAATTATTTTTGTGATGGTTGCGCAGCAAGTGTTTTGGTACCTAGGTATTTAAAATAAATTATGGAACGCTTATTGAGGCATAGGTACTTATAATCTCGATTTTTTATTTATTTTTTTTTTACGCCAATAAATTGAAATGGAAGACTCCAGTCCTGAGTCCATACAGCTCAAAAGTATCCATCAGAGTGGGTGACATTGGATACACATCATTACTCAATTAATTGGAGATTCGCCCAATGGAAACTACTACGTGTTATAATGTACCTACATACTTGATTTCCTTAGTTGATAAAGCAAATCGAAAAATAGAATAACATAGCTATGTACTTTATGAGAAAAAAGCCAAGTAACGCACTCGAGAAAAAATACACGCCGCAGAAACTGAATTCCGCTCAGTAGCTTGTTTTCCAGTCATCTTACGATACAAGGGAAACAAAATTTTTGCGCCACTGTCTCGAAATATGTCCCTAGAGAATAGGTATATCTTCAGTTATGACCTATAGAAACTTTTGTTTCCTGGTTTATTCTTAGAAGCTTGAATGGAACGTGAGAAGAAATAAGCTTACCTACGTCAATTTCAGTTCTACACATAATTCCAATTGATGTGACTTTAATAATAATAAATCAAGATTGATTAAAAGATGACTGATACACTTAGCTACGAAATGCGTCCTATTACTTGGATAGTTGTAAACACTACGCCGATTAAATACTCATCACGTGTACCTACCTATACCTTTTAAATTTAACCAAACATAAAACATCGCATCATGGTTACCTATGATACCCAAGTTAGATGTGTACCTAGATTATGTACTTATCACTTGTTTGATTGGTAGTTGTAGGTAAGGGTACTAATAATTTTATTAAAAGTACATAGATATACTATACCTAAATGGATACTCGTACGTTATTCGAAAGAAATCAATAGAGAAAATATTGTCAACATTGCAACGCATCATTTAGGGAACATTTAATTCCTTTCAATTAACGCATTTTCTGCTCTGCTGGAAGTTTTAACGTTAAACCCTTTCGGTAAAATGTGTTTACCAGATTCCGACAGCTTAACTATTGGCGTACTTAGAAAATCCTCATTTCGACAAAGGACAAAATCGAAGAAAAACTTTTATAACGTCGTTACATCGCTCGCCTCGCAAACTAGTTCAAGTTTACGTTTATTAACTAAACGTTAAAATTATTCGAAATGTTATCTTAGAGCAAACAATGATGTTTAGGAACTGTAAATTTTCGGCGATAAGCTATAAATTGACTGATCGTTATTTTGTTGATAAATATTGCTGCAGTAAATTATCGGTACTCCTAATAACTACGAAAGTTGAAAACATTTTAAATGACGTCACAGTGTCATTAAATGGGCTTGTAGTTTTGCATAAATTTAAGTTGATCGTAAAATTTATTACTTGTGGACTAGAGTGATCATTACTTGCGCTGCGCTGGTGAGAAATTTTTTCGCAATTTTTTGCCCCTTTTCATCGAGTAGGTAGGTGATTTTTTTTATTCAGAAATAAATTCTGAGACTTTCCATGTAATATGTAGGTAAGTATTCTGAATGCAAAATACGTATGAGATAACAAGTTATATTCTCTGTTTTGAGAAAAATTTAAAAAATAGGTATACATGCTTATTGACGCAGAATTTTCACATTTGTGATTTTTTTAGATTGCGCCGATGGATAGTTTTTTTTAAAGATCATGGTACTTGTTTCATATGATTGAACGCTTTAAAAATTGCTTCAGCTGATTGAATGATAAAAAAATCAATCTTATGCATACGATATAGGAATTGAGTAAAATGGTTCTCCATAAAAGAGTTGATTTCTTACTAAACTTGAGGTTCCTAGACTTGAACTTATCATTTTTAAAACTCTGAATACAAATAGAAATGTTTTGGTTGAATTGAATAAAAATTAATCGAACTTAATCAATTGAAAATGAAAATTCTAAAATTGTTTATTAATACTTAGAAATAGAATACATAATAATAGATACTTGATTACCTACTTTAAATTAGTGGGATTTTATTATCTGTAGAAAGAACTAAGTAAGGGGAAATGGAAACATATGTAGATGTATGTACCTACCAACAAACAGCAACATAATAGGTAACTTAAGCTATAAAACTTGGGTTAAATACAAGTGTAGTTCTTTGCTTACTTACGTGTGTGTACTTATAGGCCTACCATTCAAAAAATAATCCATGTAAGTAGACGGAATTATCAAAAGCTGTTTTTCTATTTCGATGTTTTTCTTCGATTTAGAAAAAATGAATTCACTTTCTTTCAAATTTTTTGATTTTCAACCTGCATTTGGTACAGGCGTACTACTAGTTGAACTCGTGCGTGCTGGAGTTGTAGTTGTGGTTGGAGGAAGACATCGATGATTTCGGCATTCACAATCCACAGCATTAGCCAAACTCTCTGTTGAAATTTGAAATAATTAAAATCGATAGAACAAAAGAAAGAAATTTTGTATAGTTTCCGCTGAAGTTGAAAGAGATAGTTAACTAATCCTAAGCCTAAACAGTAAGCAATTGAAAATATTAAGGTGTATTATACCACCACCAAAAAAATTTTTGAACTGGATGATTTCTATTTTTTTCAACATACAAATCTAGTACGAGTATAAGTGTAATATTTCTTACCTCCTTTTCTCTCCAAGCATTGTGCCAAACATTGGGTAACCGTGATGTTTTTACGATCCAGAAGAACTAGACAATTTTGAACTTGGTCTGTCCTGAATTCATCTCGAATGCATCTCAAGTTGCACATTCTGATACGACCGTCGAACGAATTCCTTCCAAAAAAACAGTCTGCATAAGTAAACACAATACTGAAAATTAATAAAGCGTTGAGCATTTTCGACATGATGAGTGAATCACGTGTATGCAGATGAAAAAAGCACTGTTCGTTGTATGAAATGTCTCGAAGCAAACAGATACAATATTCGTTTCATCACGATATTTATAAATATTAGGTATGGCACTTACATAGTATGGAGTATGGATTATATGAAATGAGTCACAGTAAAAGTTAATAGACATTGTATGTATAACTGTAAAGTTATAAAATCATAAAATTTAGGCGGTTACCATATTACCTACTAACATTTATTTGATAACCTATGTACAAATTTTCTACTACATACGAGTAGGTACCTACATAAAAAAAAAATAGGAAAAATTCTATTCTAGTTTTGTAAGGTTAAATCTGTTTTGAAATTCTTCACTACATGGGTACCACTATTAAAAATGATGAAATTATTCCGGCTTCAAATGCTGCATTGCGATTAAATAAAAACCTATTATACTCGTAAGTATATACCTACGTTACATTAGAATGGATCGTGAAAAAAAGAATGTCTGCGAATTTTAACCAAATTCAGCAGAAACAGCTTCATTTTGAGTTGAAAGTTACACAGGAAAATTTTAGCTACAGAGTTGCACGTGCATGGAGCGAAGGTAGGGACCTCAAATAGGAGGCATTATCGAAAATATCGCGGTTTTTTCGCTCATGTCACTGCACAACCTGTTTTGGGGAAAATGATCCTCTGTGGGCGCTCAAATCTCCTATCCAGGGGCACCTATATTCAAATCAAGTATCTACCCATCAAATTTCTTTAAATATGTTTACAATTCCGTAATTTGAAATTTTATGATACAGTAGACAGCTACTGAAAAAATGCTAGCTTTCCACAAAAACCATGGATATAGATATGGCTATTACGTAGATAAAAGGTAAAACTAGATATAATTTTTTTGGCATCGTGATAAATTACTCGTACGAGTCGTTGCTTTCTGACCCACGAAGAAAAATTAGACCGCGCCGATAGTATACCTAAGTGAAAAATACAAAACTTGAACAGAGTCACGAATCTAAACATTCAGCGACATCATTAAAGCAAAAGTCGAGACATGGCCGCGCAGAGAAAAATTTCAAACTTGAAAAATGTACTCGAATAATCTTCGTGAATATACATAAAGTGACTCCGAAAAAAAGCAAGATAAATATTTCCTCTCTACCGTGTACCAATTGGAACGGTAAAGTTGAGAATAAAAGTACGAAAAGCAAAAGCTCATTATTTATATGAAACCTTAATGCATTTCCCGTTGATTTCTCGACTACACATCTACATGTGTACGGGCTATAAGTACGAAGGCTTGGCAAATAATGATAGCTCCCGTTATTTGCCACGAAATCTAACTCAATATGATTTGCGCGTGAAAATTTTCAATCATAATGATGATAAATCATCAATGAAATAATGTGGGTGCAATCATAGATCATCGTCAACTAATTAGGTAAGTAGATGCTGCCATTTTTTTCAATGAAGCTAAAGGTACCTATCTAAAATGTTTTTAATAGGTACGTACGTATGTACAAATACAAATTCATTGATACTCAGTGTGTACATGTACAATAAAAATGACGAATAAAGTTGATGCTGCCCACGTATCCTAATGACTCGGACTTTCCTCCCTATTTCAGGTAAAAAGCCTGTTTATTTTCTTTTTTTTTCAGTTTATTTTATCGCTCTTTTGATCGTTAATAGCCTACGTGTATTTCACTCTATAAAAAATCATTAGGTATCCTTAAAGTCAGGCAGGTACCTATTGATGTTTTTTACAGCAGGTAATTGATTGATGCGTTATACTGGTAAAGTCATACATCGCATTTGATTACGCAACTTAAATGAAGAAGGAAGGGAGGTGAGCCCTTTTTTTTCAATTTTCTCCAAACTATAGATAAACAAGTAGGTGACATATTTACTTGTCAATAAAAAGTAACAGAAAGTGATATCGTTGATATTGCCTACTCTCCTATTGAGCTCAAATCAATGCTAATGTCGGTGCCGATTCAAATGATCGATGTTTCATAACACATTTTATTGCCTGCGAAGTGCGTACATTACTACCACACCTAAATTGTATCGAGGCTATGAATCATTGTAGCTTTTACGTAGGTATTTGTAGGTATTAAGTTCACGTATTTACCCATCTAGGTAACTGTTTATGTACATATGTCTAGATACTAAGTAGATACCTATATTATAGTCAATATTCATCGATAATGTAATACATAGAATCTTTATATACTCGTATACGAGTAAAATTTGCTTATTCAAGCAAATTAACCATTACGTTTGCATTTTATTCTTATAGATTATAGATTTAAAAAATATAGCATTTAGGTATTGTCAAGTCTATACTTTTTCTCAAAATTATTTTAAAATCTTCAACACTAATGGAAAAATTTTGTAGATGCCAAATAACACGAATTCTTCAAAATCTTAAAATTTTCATTCCGAGAGAATATAATTTCAAGCTTCTATCTAGAGTAAATTAGAAACACTTCGATGAGAATTGTTTCAAAGCTTTTAACGAATCGTTCGTCTTGAAACATTGTTTATCAAACAGAAATAAGAAACCGAGTAGATTTGTTAAATTCTACCGCTAATAAGTGAAGTTTCTGCACATAAAATGGAGTAAGGCTTTCGTAATGTCTGATATTATTGTTTAATTGATCGAGAGGTTGATTTAAGATTTTTTAAAAAACACATATAGGTACCTACCTAATAATTACCTAATTGAAAATTGAGAATGACAATTTCGAATTTCGATTTGTAGAAATAAACCTCATAGAGTGTGAGGGGAAGATTCTTTTAATAGAACGAAACAAATTTCAAATAAATAATTTCCATAAAATTTTGGTCAAAAATAATGTTATTGGTTATTTTTTGAACAAATTGTAGAAGATTAGCACGAAAAATGACATTAAGCAGTTCTGGAGGCTTTGACTGAAATTTTCATTCTTCAAAGAATTCCATAAAACATTTGAACTGATTCTCTCCACTCTTCGGATCCATTTGAGCATAATTTCAAAAATGTGTAGGTACCTACCTGTCGGTTCAAATCCATAGGTACCTTCCCATGGTGTTTTTCGAGGACTGGGAAATTTAAACATTCACTGGAAGTTCCAGTGCTCTAAAAATTGAAGATCATGTAAAGTCGAAATATTACATAGCAATAAGTTTTCAAGTATCGTATCTTCTGATTTTTTTTTTTGGTTCAAAAAGATTTTAGTTGATATACTTACCTATTTGCTTTTTAAATTTTGGAAAACATCTATAAATTTTCAACTTTTCCAAAAATTAAATTGGAAGGTGGAAACATATACCTATGTACGATTTTAAGTTTAGAACTCACTGAATTTTAATACTAAATGCAATAATATGTGCTCGTATGTGATGAGGGTAAGTAATTCACACCTGCTATAAGGATCAGATGTATGTTTAGTATAATCTGCCTAATAAATACTTACGCGTTTCCTAATCTGATTATCTACACATAGCTCAGGTCTAAATAATTACACGAATGTCTCCCAGCCGTCTTTCTGCTTTGATTGCACACAACTCACAACTTTATTCTAAAATACACACAGTAAATAATTACACCCAAATCTACGATTACACCTCTTACAAATTTACGAATTTCAAATAAACATCGTACATAGGTACCTACTTTTTTATTTCACATTACAACACTTACAAACAAACCAAACCAAGTCAATCATCGCAGTAGCAGAAAACAAACAAAAAAAATTTCATTACGAATATCGATTTAGATAGCCTAATTCAATAAATTACCCCCCCCCCCCCCCCAGTACAATTCTTCTGGATGGATAAGGAAAAAATATTTCCGCTGCGCTATTTAATATTCACTTCATTGTTTGCATTTTCGAATTTGCAAATTCCATTTTTAATGCAAAATTTTCACATTTTTCCCGCGTGAAAATTCCTTTTTGCTTTATAACGTCTGTGGAATAAAGACTGAAATACGCATTATTAGGTCAGTAGGTATCTCGATAAATCGTAGTATTTTAATCAGACCTACAATTTTTGCAGATAAGCAAACTATAATTTCATTATTTGTCAATTTTATCAATAAATTGTTAGTCTAGATGCTAAGAAGGGAATAAACTACTCTGTCATAAAATTTGTCGACCTCTGTGAAAATGAACTGAAATGAAAACTTCTGATGAAAGCGATGTCAAATACCTACCTATTTTTCTTTCGAAATTAATTTCCTTACTTCGTTGGTGTATTCGATTCCGTTGTTTGCGTCAGCAAGTAGTCTGCAAACGAGCGAATTTCTCACTGGAATGTTTTTTCAATGCTTAATTAATTTTCAAAAAAAAGCAGTGGGTGATACGCTAAAATGATGAGGATTTTTTTTATTGTGAAGGTAGGAACAGGGTTTTTTCTTACAGACAATCGTATTTTTTCAACCAATGTTTTATTTCTAAAATATATATTTCCGTTTCTAAAGTAGGTAACAGATAGGTATAAGAGAAAAACACGTTGAAAAATTTTAAGCCTTATTGAATAACATTTTCGTGATATTAAGATTACATTTTCCGCATCAAAGTACTTTAATTCTCGAGAAACATGATACATGCATATTGGAAAGTTTTTTGTATGCGTGGTTTCCTTTTTTTTCTGAAACGATGAGATAAGATATCAGTTCTATTATTTGCTCCAGTTCTTATGAAATTTGATCGATTGTAATAACGTTTCTTCGTCAATCAAATAAAGAAATTCGGGTAATATTAAATTTAACGATAAGTCGTTTATATAATCTCATCATAGATTCCCTTAAATGCACCACTCAGATAGGAAACGACTATTTTGTAATTTGTAGAGAACGAGGAAAAAATTCAATTTCTTTTTTGATAAAATGAAATATAAATGTTGGCATGACTAATAGGATGGTACTTGCTTTCAAGTTTAAAACGTTTCAGCCCTATCCCTTTTCTCTTTTTCACATATTCTCCATTTTTGTGATGAAAAAATTCTCAAATGTTTTTTTTTCTCTTGATGCCAAGCTCTAGTCGTCTAGTGCTTCGAGAAAAGTTTTCCTACTTACTTACTGTACACTTAATTGATGACTTTTCGTCAAAATTATCGAACTTATAGAGGATGAGATCAAAAAAAGTGAACAAAAATTCACAAGCAAGTACAATTAAAAACCATTCTAACGCATACTAAAGTCTACAGCAGTGAATACGTAAGTAGCTAGGTAAGTTGAAATTGCTCATCGTTATAAAAAAAAAAAAATCCAAATAAATATTAATACGATATTCTGAAACTTCAATAGTTTTTCCAACGAATTTTCTCATCGCTCCATTATTCTTAGATAGGTAAGTAGATAAGCCGAGTAGGTAGATAGCTAGACGCACGAAAAAGCACAAAAAAAATAATGATCTATAGGCAATTATAGGCCCGCCAAATCGTCGCCACGTGTACGCGAAATCTCTCGCTATCAATCCAATTACCAGAGTATTTCGACTCGAGAGTAAGAAAAGAACAACGAATGAATTTCTAATGTAAACGTTGCCGTCGAATTTTGCAACCTCACATTCGTGTCATTGTTCTTCTCAACCACACTCATAGTCGCTGTAAAAATTTCCAGTCGTCGTTGTAAGTATGATAAATTATTCGTCGTCCGATGTTCGAGTGCGAAAGCAAATCTGACATGTTGTATGATTAATTATGTCCTCGACGGTAATTAAAATATGGTTAATAATGTAATCGACAACAGCTTTTGTGTTCTTATGCCTTTAAATTGTCATCTTTTCAATATTCGTCGTTCGGTGTAAGGATTTTTTTTGGAATTTGAACAATCCATTTGAAGGGTTTGATTTTTTCCTTACTGCCCGGTCTAGTTCTGTTTATTTGTTTAAATGTGTTGGACAGATACCTACGTAATACGCACTTGCCATCTTACTATTCGTTTACCTAACTCGTAGGTAAGTCTATTGATGTTTCAAAAAAACTTTTTAATTTTCGTACAACTTTATCGTTAATCAGCGTGAAGAAATACGAAGTACCTAAGTAAAGAAGTAAACGTGAAGTATCTCTCACTTTCTTTTCTTGTTTAACAAAAATAAAAGTCGAACAAGTTAAATATGTTCTCCAACCTACAGTTTAAGTGTTTTCTTTTCATATATCTATCTTCTCGGTCAACTTTTTGAAAATTTTATGAAATTTGTCTTCTACAATTTCATTAAAACCTAGAGAAAATTAAATTAATAATTTTTCTAGAGATGTAGGTAAGTATGTACCTACTCCCACTGGCATCGTGTTTGGTTGTGATTATTTTACTAGTCCACTGATAGATGATAGGTACTCCTTATGAATAAAAAATTGGATGAGAGCAGCACGCGTCTTCGTTTTGGCTCAAGTTGATGCGGAGATGATCTCATCGTGAATCTTACTGTATTTACGGCAAACTGGTTATGCAAATCTATTAACATATTTTCAACGCGGCTTGCATAATAACCTAAAAATATAATTTGAAAAGTAGTGCTTGGATCTCTGTAAAAACTGCTCTAAAGTTTAAATAGCCCCAAATTCAAGAAAAAATCCTCTAGGACACCCCCTCTCACCTCAAACAACGTGAACTGTTTACTATAATTTCAATCCTGAGACAGTCTTTCAAGTAACCGCCTTTTCAATATAAAGTCTCCCTTGGCCCGTGGTCTCCTAAGCAATATGAGCTTGTCTAACTCATTAAGTTATAATGGCTGCAGTTTAGGGCCACGGCCACCCCATGCCAAATCAGCCCAATAATTTTTCTTTTTCGTAAACAAATGATGAAAAATGGTGCAAATTGGAGTTCGTCTGCAATTTTTTGCGAGCAAGAAGTGAACTTGAAAATTTGCAAGGGCTATAATTTTAAATTTTGTACTGCGATGAAAACAGCGTTGTCGTTTTCGATGATGTGAAAAAATCAGATTAAAAACATAATGTAACTAAAATAAAAATGGTAAATTGTGAGAAAATTCTCAAAAATACGATGATGTTTTTTGATTTTTTTGAAAAAAAGATTTTTGAGTCTGAAATTTGGCCAAGTCGAAGGACAAATGGGCGCTGGACTAGCCGAAGGACAATGTCAACGTTTTTTCGTTTCTAACCTTACTTACTGGACAATTGGACATTATTCGATTTTTAACACGTAATAAATGTGTACTTATCATGTAGAATAACTTCCCTTTCTCAATTATCGTTTTTGGCGGGTTCATCAGGGTAAATAAAAAGGCAAGCCGAAGGACATCGATTTTTCTAAATATCAAATTTTCAGAGATAAGTATGATCAGAACGAGCCATTGCGTAGGTTTTGAAAATAACATTGCGGGGTAACATTTCTATGAGAACAGTGAACCAGTGCAGCTACTCACCAGAAAAAAATGTTGGATTGGGAAGCTACCAAAAATAATTGAAAATTGCTCTAAAATTTGCGCAAAAAGTGTGTGACAGTTTTCAAATGTGAAATGTGAGCTTCCTATGGACTTATTGCAATTGCAATTTGCACAATAATGGACCTTCGTGTTCTATGATAATGAGAATGTGTCAATTTTTCCTCCCCAAAAAATGAAGTTCATGACACTTTATAACATTCATTTTCAAAAACATGGCGCGTGCAGAGAACTAAGTCGAAGGACATTTGGGGTATAAAATCGAATGTACACCAATGAAAGGATGGGCTAAAAATCTCAATACCATATGTGAAATGTGTCAGGGATAATCCTCGAATGGACCAAAAAAAAAAAAAAAATTTCATGCTAAAATCTTTGAGAAATTTGCCATGCACACGATTTTTACCTTTTTTTGAGAATTACCCATGGACGTAAGCTTGACAAAATTACCCTAAAAATCTTTACAAAATTTTTAAGGAGGAGGAGGAGAAGCAAGTTTCACTGATCGCTACGTGTGGGAGGAGCGGTTAAAAACTGTTAAATAATTGCTTTTCTAATAAAAATGGACCAACAAATCTAAGGATTAAAATTTAAAAATGTGAACATTTTAATTTTTTCAATTTTTTGTGAATGGGATGGGAGGGGAGGGGACGGGCCTTACATCCCAAACACTTTTTTCCGGGAACAATTTTTTTTGAATTATTAAAAGTATTCATCCTGAGGTAGGTTTGCAGTTTTTTAGCAAAAAAAAATCCCAAGGCTAAATTTTCAAAAATTTTTAAAAATCACATAAAATTTTAGGATTTTTAGAGGCTATTCTCAAATGGGAACCAGTCAAAAAAAATCATATAAAATTTAATCAGTGTTATGATCGAATTTATAGATTACTGATAGCTATTACCTATCATTTGCACACTATACACAAATTTGGAAATCACGTCATTATTTATGCGACATGAATTTATAAATTTTCAATAGGCTACCTACTTTGACTTATGGCCAATAATGAAAATAATTAATTTGGTAATTTTCCTTGCCCTTTGGCACATTTAATTATAATTTTCACAAAAGTGAAACTTTCAATTGGCATTTAGCAGGTAGCAAAATAAATCGTGAATTTTTAAAAGACATCTTTCGCTTTGTAAAGCTTTCCATCGTAACGAGAATAAACTCGAGAAATTAAATTGTTAAAAAAAATAGAGGATAAAAAAGTGCCACGAAAAGGTTTAAAAAAGACGTCTTTATGCTACTTCGTCGGTACAATAACGTTTGAATGAGATGTCAAAAAAAAAACATTCGTAGAGTTAAAGAGTAACTCGAAAATTTCGTCTTTTGATTGGCGTTAAATCCTTACGGAATTTTCTGTCAACTTGGGCATTTAATCGAAGCTGTAGACACGCGACGCGTAAAAAAAAAAGTGAAGATATAAACGCACAAATCTCGAGACTAAGATGTTCCATATCCTGTGGTGGTGGTAGACTGCTGCATTGTCATCTTTTTAAAAAAAAAAGAGAGAAAAGGCCTTTGCGTTTAAGGTTGACTATTTTATGTATTTCTTTCTCTCGAAGGTATGCATTTAAAACGGGTGTGAAAACTGAAAAGCACTTCGCGCCTGTACATTTTTAAAGCTTTGTAATACGAGCCCGAAGCGTTTCTTCCTGGTTTTAGTGTTTTATTTTCCGAGACATTAAATCCGTTAACAGTTGCGTTTTTCTAAAAACCGTAAAGAACAATAAGAATAACACTGAGTAATTTGGGAGTCTGTAACAGTTCGCGTTAACAGAAGGCTCTTTTGTTTTCATTAAAATTATGATCCACCCGACGCTCATAAACATTTTTAACGTGCTGATTTATTAATAAATGGCGCTTATTGTTGTACATTCTTTTATTATTCGGGGGATTTCGTGTTTCATATTTTTGTGAATTTGAAATTTTCTTCATTGTTTTCTAGCTATGTAACGGAATTTCCTTCGTTGACTCGATTACATGAAAAGCTCTATTCTATATACTTCATGTAAGCGTACATAGTGCCAACGAAGTATTCGATTTTTCTACGATATGCAACAGTATACAGAATCTCTTATCATATAGCGTCGCTTCGTGCTTATACCCTTCAATTTGACTTTATTTAAATTTTTCATTAAAATTCATGCATCAAAAAATGCTTTATTGCACATTAGGTAGGTACTCGTGTCATCGTGTTACATGTATTGTTCCTCTTTCGCACATACATAATATTAATAGGTACCTGCATATTTTTCGCAGGTATTTTTTAGATAAAAAAATTCCGAGTCAATCTTTGTATACTTACCTTACCTATACGCTGCAATTTAATAATACAACCGAGTCGACGAAAAATTATCGTTAATTGTAATCAACATTGTGGAATCGTGCGCAGGAAAATTAACGCCGCGAAATTCGCGAATGTTAACGAGTTTAAATTATCAGCTACACGATGGGAAATTAAATGAAGCGATATCAGTTATTATATACTTCCTTTTATGCGAAAATGTCAACCTAAGGTAATGTACGATTTCCGCTTTCGTCATCTTTCAATACAAATGTATTATTTATTCTCGCCGAGGAAATCATCAACAAGATAACACGTTTCTTTATTTTCCTGTTCGCTTTATTCCAAACAGACTGGGTGTTAAAAACTAAATTATTCCACTAAGTAGGTACATCTTATTTTTCTAAAGTAGGTAACTTAAGTTGAATTCCAAATTTTCAGTTCATTTTTGTCCATCATCACATGAAATTAGTTGCAATTCGTAACCAAATTATATGTAATTTATCGATAAATTCTTACAAACAATGCTCACAATCAGTAAGTACCCAAGTTTTTTCCGGAGTTTGTGTCTACGAATGAAAGAGGTCAGTTTTGAAGAAATGAAGAATTAAATTCAACCAACAAAATAAGAACCTTTCGTTCTCCAGTCAACAGTTAACCAAAGTACGAGAACCTAAAAGCTCTTGAAAAATTTTGTTTTATTTTTTTTTTAAGGAATCATTATGTGGACTGGGATAATGAGCCAGGAAATGAATTATTCGAACTTTAAAATTAGCGCCTCTAAACCCCAACAGACTATCTTCATTTTTTTAAAAATGGAGACACGTTGCAAGGCTTGAAGGGACTCGTATCAAAAAAGTTATTTGAAATTCGGAATCAGTACCATCAAAATGAAAACATAACAAACGATATACCTACCACAAGATTTCATTTTTTTTTTTCAAAATTTGGTCAAAATTGAAAGTCGAGCGTGTTTTTTTTTGGGATGCCAAGACATTTAAATAGATCTATTTTTGTAATATAAAAAGATGTGCACGTCAATTTTTTTACAATTTTTGAATACAAGTTCTCAAATTTGGCAAACATATCCATTTAACGCTCTTCAAAATTAACGAACATAATTACTCTAAATTCAACGAATTTCATTTCATTGGATATGACTCCGAAATTTCTTATTGAAACGAAAAAACCAGAGCCATACAAAAACATTGAGTTCCCTTCCTTCAATCCTGGGCAAGAGGGATGTCAGGGATGAAAACCTGGTGTTTTTTTACTTATCCAGCAGGCGGAATTCATAAAAGATCAAAACTGCACCTAAAGAGGCATCATTTTTTAAGCATAAGAAAGGAAGAAGAGAAAAGAAAGAGAAGGTGGAAGGGATAGAGGGATACAACGATCCTTATCGTCAGTTGAAATCGTACATATCATAACATTACAACGTATTTACGGCAAACTGGTTAGGCAACTTATTTAACGCCATTTTTTTCACGAAGGATTTGTTACTAATGTAAGTACATAAGTTGAACTAAACTTGTGATCTGTCACGAGAAAACCAGGTTAGCGTCCAAAACGTAAATTTTACAGGACGGGCATTTGAAATTTTGAATCTATGTGTTCGGCGATCTATGATTCGTAGGTCCGTGAAACTTGGACCACTTTTGGCCACAAGGGGTGCCAACATAACCTGACATTTTTTTTCAAAATCAGGGTTGCCAAAGGCCAATAATCGAAATTTCCCCAAATCGATTTTTTCGTTTTTTTTAAATTTCGCGCCAAAAATTTCGTGAAAACTACTAAGAATGAATAATTGATATAAAATAAAGTTATTTATTGAATTTTTCAATTTTTTCAAAAATTTTGTTCAAGGTGAAAAGAGTTAATTTTTCCAGCTTAAGCCTCATTCAAATTTCAATAAAATGGCACTAATCCTCCAAATATGAGCTGATTGCCCCAAAAATTTGAATATTGGCTCCCCAGAACATACTTTTCAAGAAAATCACAAAAAGAATTTTCAAACTTTTTTTGTAGTTGCTCTATTTTTTAAACCTTGAATTTAGGGTCAAAAGAATCGTTCGCGAACGTTTTAACCACCACAGGCGGATTCTGCACACTGAGTACTACCAATATCCATACAAAAAACCAAATCGATTTTTTGGACACTAACCTGGTTTTCTCGTGAGAGATCACACTTTATTTTTCAATCTTGTGGCCAAATTCAATTGAATATTCCAATTCAAGTCATTCAAAAAGAATGTACGTACCAATAGTCCAGAAATTCTCTTCCCAAAATCTACACGGTGTAATTATTTAGTGAGGGCAAGAGAAGCCTGAGGAGGGGATAATCTAATTCACCAACATGGTATGTTTTCAATGTAGCTAGATTCCGAACCTGATATCATTTTTTGATTGAGGTGAGGTGAGGGAAGGCCAAGCCGAGGTAAAAAGGGAAGTTTTTACAATTTTTCTCGAATTTTATAAAAGAAAATTGATATCTACCTGTATTTTTTTTTTTTTTTTGATGTCGACTTAGGTCCTGATATTTTTAATGGCTTTTCTTTCAAAACTGTGCGATTTTCCGTCAAAATTGTCCAGAATGAGGGTACGGTTTCAGTCTACTCTGGACTCTGTAGTCTCTATAGGTAGATGAGTCAAGTTGTCTGATAGACAATAACAACTGATATGATTGAAAACATGTCTATTCAAAGTAATTCCGCAGTCACTTCCTTAATTAATTATTTTTGTATTTTTGTACGTTAGCAAAGGTAATTTATTCTTTCACCAGTTTAAATTGTCGGTTGCACTATCCTAATATATTAAAAACCTCGACATAAAAAATACAGCCACTGACTTTCAAAAGCAGTCGAATTGAATGGAAAAAAAACTAATTTTATTGCAAACGTAATGAAAATGCCATCGAGAATTCAAAAAAAAGGTTTGCATAGTTCGCAAAAAAATAGGTATAGCTTACGTTAATTAGTCGAAGGCTAAAAAACATTCTTTAAATTCCTGACTCAACTCTAATTCGCAGTCTTTTTTTTCGCGATAATCGGATTTTTTATAAGCTGGTACCAATATTCGCGTTTTTCAATTTCACTGAAGATAGAAAACGTTACCGAGAAAATTTGTGAAGTTGATAGCATCGAGGGAAAAATAACGATTTTGTCGCCTAATAATCAATCGAAACAAATTTAATTTACTAACACAGACATTGAGCTGAGTCGATACGCTTTCAATGGTATAGGTATTATGAAAACCTGCCAATGGATAGTAAATTGAAAAATATCGATTGCAGTCTTAAATAACCAATACTTACTTACTCCTTTTTTTTTTTGGTACTAAAAAATAATACGTATCGTGTCATCTACTATGTAGGTATGTTCTTATTCGAAATTACATGCAATTTGAAATGATTTGTATCGGATGCAATTTTTTATATCTGGACTTGTGCGAGTAAAATTGAAACATAATTTTATTATTCACAAACTTGAAATCCCGAACTAGGACTTCAATCTTCTCTTCATTACACTTCACTAATGGTATGCCAAATGCACTGAATGATCTTCAGATCAGAACTTTTTAAAAAATATCGTTCAATATTTTATTAATAGTAAGTATTAAAAATGTTAATAAAAGCGGTTTTACAGAATTTTTTTTCTATTAAAATTTTCTCTCTTGGAAAGCTGTCTACGCTGTGTATATAGCCTATACCCTCAAATTTGAAGCTACGTTTTTCAAGTAAGTAGGTACAGTGGTAGGTACATCTCTATTGATTTCATTTCATTTTCTATTCCGTCTTTTGATTTTTCATTACTTCGCATTTTTCAAACGAGTTCAAACAAACCTTTGTAATAATAATGTTGTTCTAAAAGGATGTACTTAATCTAGCTTTTTGTTCGTGTAGTTTGATCTGTTGTTACTTTGTCGTTGTACTACCTACTATTATGCTGAGATAATGTCAAAATAAGTAGTATTACGTTACACGAAGATAGGTATTTGAATATCGAACGCATACGTCGATGAAAAATTCAAGAAATACCGTGTATTTTTAGATAGAATTTTAAAAATGTTGAAATTTTCTAAAAAATAATAACGATAAAGAAAAACAGGAAGCTTAATTTATAGTCTCGTTATCTTTAACGCTAAAAAAAATGTATACGATGATGTAAGTACATAGCTGCAGATACCAAGGTATTCATCATCTCGCGAAATATTTGACTCAATTCAAATTCTACAACTTTGTCAAAGTATAAAATTCATATTTACAACATGCCAAACAGGGTAATTCTTCATTCACGTTTTTCATTTGCAGCTTCACGTTCTTATCGCGCCGAGAAAGTACCATGTACAACTTTTAAAAGCATGTAACAATATCGTACGCTTGAAATGCAGCATACAAGCGAGGTAGTTAGCACTTGTCTAGATTCGCCATGTACCCTTACCTATACACATACTTTCGCCCACCTAAACTAACCGTATAGAGCCAACGATCTCATGAAAATTGTGTTCCTTTAAATTGGTTCAATCCGCCTGCGACATCTTTAATAATGTTGCTTTCGAAATTATCTTCAGCTTCGTTCGCCTTCTAAATCGAAGTTCGCACATTATAAATGCTGTAAGAAATTATGACACCTACCCGTTTGTACGTATTTTGTGTGAGTTAAGTACTAACCAAACTTGTCACTTGACTGTACCAAGAATAATGCTTATGCTAAAGCTAAAAACAGAAACGTGGTTTTGATCTTTTAAATTTTATGTCACTAAAATTGGTAGCAACGTCGAATATACGAGTACGTTCGTGAATCACGGCAAGCAAAAACCATTAGAGAAAATGAATTCAGTCAGAAAAGCCAGCATCACAGAGGATAGTTGGATAGTGTTATTGATAGACAAAACCCAGCGTACCTACAGTACTTATTTTGACGTGGCAAAACTGTTATAATTAGGCAGGTACAATGTTCCATGACTTTGATTGTCAAGTTTTTTAAAAGTTTTTTTCGCATTTAACATTTCATCACCTTCGAACAGACGAATACAAAATATTTGCAGCAATCGCGAAAAATTCAAAGTCGACAATTTCAGAAGAGGAAGCAGTTATTTAAGAAACGTATCAAGCGAGTAAAAAAAGTTTGGAAAAGGTCTCTAGAGAAATCCTTCCTTTTTGTCAAGGTTTTTATTTTCATGTTCGAACATTGACAGCATTATTGAAGTTGAAATTAAATTAAGTCTCTCTACTCGCATTTATTTATTCAGCCAGAGTAAGCCACCCACCTATTTTTAACAGATTTTTTCCACTTTTTCAGTTTCTTTTTCGTAAAGGTAGGTACGTAGGTATATCGTTTTCATGATTGTGATACATCGTAAACCATATAAATGATCGAGACTGTATTTATTTCGTGTATGTTTTATAATAATCTACTCCACTAGACTACCATTTTACTCAGTGGGTACACGCACTTACTCAATAAGCCAATAATTACTCACTAAACATTACGTCTACCTTTACTTAATACCTACTACCAACCTATTAATCAGACCAATCGACATAATTTTATGCACGTGCATTTCCAATGAAAAGTAGAGAAGGGTTGAAAATTTCACGATACGTTGAACAAAATGTTATCATTATTACCTAACGAAATTGGCTCACTACCAAGTAAGGTTAACGCCAATGTTTCCAATATTTAGTTTTCTTTGGTTGCTCTTTTATTTACTCATTCATTGTTGTAAAATCCTTTCCATTTATTTAACTCTCTATAGCTCAGCTCAACCAACGATGCAGCCAGAAAATCATTTGTAATATGTAAATTTATCATTAAAGATATCTCCTGCAAGAAGTTCTGAAATATCAAACATTCCAATAGGAAATTTTTAGGTATTGATTGCGATTGAAAATTCTTGTGTGCGGTTACATTTTACATGACAAGATTGGAAAAAAAAAAGAAAATAATTTTCGATTGGAAAGGACTTTGTTGAAAATTTTAAGCCTATACGTGTAGAATATTAACAAATGAAAGAACCAGTTTGCCAAAAAAATTCAGTCTGGTTTTTCCCGAGCGAAATGGTCTTTCTTACAAGGACATATTGAAAAGTGAGCTGAATAAAATTCAATAAGGTGAGTTCTTGTCCAACTTTAAAATATGGGATGCAAATATGTAGGTTTATTAAGTGAAAAAAACTGCAAATAATAAGTAATAAAATTCAACTTGAATCTGCTAGGGTTTTGAGGGACCTTGAATGAAAAGTTGGATAATGTTTGTTCCCATTTTCGACATCCTATCAGTTTTCTAATTTTTTTCAAAATTTATTCGTGGCCTTTTTAACTTGCAATTTTGGAGCCGAAATTTTCCACCACGTTCATGTAACGTCTCTCAACAATTTTTGAAAGAAGAAAAAAATACATTTTACAGCCTTACCTATCTTATGAAATATATTTTCACTCCAGTGGACACCCAATATAGAAAAAACACTCTCGTACACAAACAATAAAGAATCTGCACTTGCTCTATAAGAGATTGTGCAATCGAGCTAGTAGATTATTATTAGGTACACGAGTGTGCTTAAAAGCAAAACTGTTAATGTAACCGGTTCGGTTATATTCGGTGATGTTCGGGTAAAGTTGGGAGCTTATCTGTAAGTTTACTCTTTCGGCTGTTCGGCCGTTTTGTACAGTAATATTGTATGTATCGTATGTAAATACAGTCCACTTTTTTTTCGATGAGTTTTATTTCGAATATTTTCGTTTCGTATTTAATTGAGTCGATAAACATTATGGTCCTTCGGGCCGGATCGTCATAAAGGTCTGGTCGAATTTAAATTATGAATTTCGTGAGAAAAGTTCGTTTTTCGATAGTTTCGTTTGTTTTGTCGTAAAAATTCGTTAATTTGTTGTTCGTGATGGGTGCCGGAGATGCCGCCAAGAAAGCTGAAGCTTTGGCGCAAAAACGAGCCGAAGAAAAAGATAAATTGGAACAATCAAAAAGGTCGTTCGTTCGCTACTGTGAAAAAGAACGGGCTACCATATCGGATTTAATTGAAAAAACACCATCATTGACTATAGCTACCGCATTGGAGGCTCATTTGGAATCCTGGAATAGTGCCTTGAACGAAATCGCGAGTCTTGATGCTCAATTGTTGGATTATATCGAAGCTACTGATGAAACCCTCGAAGCTGAAGAAGCTAAAGTATGTGAGTTTCATGATGACATGAGATTATATTATTATGATATGGTTGGCAAGTTAAAATTAATTCGAGAAAAAATAAATACCATGGGAGGTTCGCCTCGTCGATCTGTTCAAAATATTTCGTTCTCTGACTCGGTTCGTAATCCGATAGTTAAATTACAAGACGTTCCAGTTCCAAAGTTCGACGGAAGTTTTGCTAATTTTCCTGACTGGTATTTTGAATTCTCCAGCATCGTGGATAAAAACGAAAGTTTCAGTGACTTTGAAAAATTATACTTGTTAAAAAGAGCTATGGGAAAAGGAGCTGAAACTCTTCTCCAAGA
Organism: Planococcus citri; assembly: GCF_950023065.1. Classification (NCBI taxonomy): domain Eukaryota; kingdom Metazoa; phylum Arthropoda; class Insecta; order Hemiptera; family Pseudococcidae; genus Planococcus; species Planococcus citri. Next base: position 44,547,846 of record NC_088679.1, read on the forward strand.
TATCGGAAATGATGGCAATCTTTATAGAGCCACTTTTAAAAATCTGTATGATACTTATTTCAATCAACGCCGAATAATTGCGGAACACTTTGCCAACTTGGTGGATATGCCTAGCATAAAAAATTCGTCCATTCGGGAAGCGGTGGAAAAAGTTAAACGAGCGTTACGCGGTTTGCAGGTTTGCGGAATAAATATCGAAGAAATGTCGCCCTTAGTAGCATTTTTAGTGTCGAGAAAAATCTCTGAAAAATTAAGAACTGATTGGGAAAACTCTAACCACGACTATTCTGTCTACCCATCGTTCGATTCGTTGGCTCGTTTTTTAATCAATCGAAGTTTTTCGTATGAAACGTCATCAGCTGCAAGCAATTCGTCGGATGCATCGAAATCGTCGACCAAGGACTCTGGTCCAAAAGGAAAATCATCGTCGGTTCCTGAAAAGAAATTATCAGCAGCAGCCAAATCTTCGAATGGTCCGAGTGCTCCGAAATGTTCAGTTTGTGATGATAATCATTATTTAAATCAATGCCAGGTATTTAAAAATAAATCCGTTAGTGATAGGTTTGATTTTGTAAAAATGAACAAATTATGTTTGAAGTGTTTTAACCCCTATCATAATGTATTTTCTTGTAAACGTAATAATTGTACTAAATGTAACGGTAAACATCATACCCTATTGCATAGGGAAATTTCTCAAAATTTTCATGATTCGTCGTCTGGTAGTGGTAATGGGTCGAGTGGTTCAAGTGTACCTCCAAAACCGCCTGAGGGTGAGGTAAAAAGTGTGAATATGGCTTCTGGCGCTACTGTTGGTTATACCCACGGGACAAATAAAACAGTCTTTCTTTCGACTGCAGTAGTTGAAGTAAAGGGTAAATTTGGATCAGAATTAGGTAGGATTTTAATCGATTTAGGTTCTGAAACTACGTTGATAACTCGTGAATTTTGTACTCGTGCGAAATTGAAAATAGCCAAAAATGATCATCCTACTATTTTAACTGGTATATCGAATAAGTCGATTGAGTTAAACTCGGTGACTAGTTGTATTTTGAGATCAAGGTATTCGGACTTTCAGATATCAATAGATGCTGAAGTAATAGATAAAATTCCTTATAAGGTGAGTCGAAATAATGTTCAGGAAATTATTAAGAATTTTCCTCATAACTTCGCCGAATCGTCTACTTTACCTTATGACGATGTTGATATACTTCTCGGAAGTGAATATGTTGAATTTGTTCTTGCTGAGAAGAGATATTTTGTCGATGGTTTGTGTCTGAGAGATAGTCCCTTTGGATATGTTATTTCCGGTGCTTTGAAAAGTTCACTTTTGGCTGAAAAGGTTTCGTTTTGTGGTTTGTCGAATTCGGAGCTATCTGCTCAATTTAAGCGTTTTGTATCGATTGACGAAGTGTCAGAATCCGAAAATTTGTTGAGTGAAAAAATCGTTGAGCATCGTATTTTTGAAGAACATTTTGAAAAAACCTACAAGGTGGATGAAAAAACTGGTCGATTCGTTGTTTGTTTACCAATAAAACCCTCGATCGTTAAATTAAATGGCTCATATGAGAGAGCTAGGTCGTTATTGATTAATAATGAGCGAAGGCGCTCGGAAAAGGCTCAAAATGAGTATTGTAAAATTTTTGCTGAATATGAAGAAAAGGGTCATATGACCAGAATTTCGTCTGAGCCCAATCCCGAAGCATATTTTATGCCTCATCATTTAGTTTCGAAGGAAAATTCAAGTCGTGTCGTTTTTAATGCTTCGTTTTGTGATAAATCAGGTACCTCTCTGAATGATCATTTGTATCAAGGTCCTGTTTTACAACCTGAACTTTCGACTAATGTGAATCAATTTCGTGAGCATGTGATCGGAGTATGCGCCGATGTGGCTAGAATGTATAGGTGTATTATAATTGCTAAGGAACATCGAATTTATCAGCATATTTTGTTTCGTTATTCGTGCGATGAACCAATTTTAATTTGTGAATTGAATACTCTGACAAACGGAATAGGCCCTGCCTCTTCTATAGCCACCAAATGTGTCGAAAAAATTGGTGATTCGATCGAAGTTGAGCAGCCTATTGCGGCTGAATCTATAAAAAAGCACTGTTATATGGACAATTGGATGTCTGGTGCGCCTACTGTAGAGAAAGCTATTGAGCTTCAGAAAACTGTACATTCAACTTTTGATCGTTTTGGTTTCTCTTTGAGAAAATATCAGAGTAATTCGCCTGAGGTTTTGTGTTCCATCGATAGTTCATTAATTGAGCCATTAAAACAGAAAGTTTTGGGAGATAGCTCGTTTATCTACGTTTTGGGGTTAATTTGGAGCCCTGAACCAGATACTTTGAGCGTTTCTGTAACTTTGGATAAATTACCCTCGAAGATAACCAAGCGTGTTGTCTTGTCTGAGGTTTCGAAATTATTTGACATACTTGGTATGCTCATACCTGTAACTATTCGAGCAAAAATTCTGTTGCAAGATCTTTGGATTGAGGGAAAAAACTGGGATGATGATATTTCAGATAAATTAAAGGCCGAATTTATGAATTATCGTGAACAATTACCCTCGTTGCATGCCTTTTCTATTCCTCGTTGTTATTGTACTTCGGTTAATGTAGTTTCTAGATCGCTAATAGGGTTTTGTGATGCGTCTGAACGAGCTTATTGCTCAGTAATTTACGTTCGATCAATAGATAATAATGGTAATATATTTGTTTCATTTGTGTGTGCAAAATCGCGCGTTGCACCGATTAAATCTATCAACACTAGTAATATTCATCGTTTGGAGCTTTTAGGAGCTGAATTATTGTCAAAATTGATCGTTCGTATTGGTTTGGAATTAAAAATAGATCGTGAAAATTTTTATTTGTTTTCGGATTCGCAAGTAACTTTGAGCTGGATCAAGTTGGATCCTATAAAATTGAAACAATTTGTGTCGAATCGAATTGTAAAGATTGTAGCCTTGACTAAACGAGAAAATTGGTTTTATGTGGAAACCAAGTTAAACCCTGCCGATTGTGGCACGAGAGGTTTATCTTCGAATGCGTTTCTCTCTAATTCTATGTGGTATGAAGGTCCGAGTTGGTTAACAGATAACGAAGTGTATGATAAGTACATTAGTACTGTATCGCCTATGTTGAATAATGTACCTGAGATGAAACTTGATCGTACTTGTATGCTTGTTTTTGCCTATCTGCCTATAGCATACATCGTTGAAAAATATTATTCATTGTATAAAATCCTCTCTACCATTGGTTATTGGCTACGTTATATTCGAATATTGAAAGGTTTGGTTGATGGTAAACGTAATGAGAATTTAGTCGTTGATATTTCGTTAGATAAGAATAGGAAATTCTTATCGGCGGGTGAGAGGAAACAGGCCATGTTCGTAATTATTCGCTTTGTTCAAAAAGAAAAATTTGATGTTGAATTGCAATGTTTGCAAAATAAAGTTAAATTTCCTCGTAAAAGTCGATTGAAAGCTCTCAATGTCTTCTTAGATGACAATGGCCTAATGAGAGTAGGAGGTAGATTGGAAAATTCTAGTCTATCTTATGATACGAAACATCCGATAATTTTGCCAGCTAACTGTAGATTTATGGAGAGATACGTTACGTTCGTGCATGAAAAGCATGCTCATGCACGTAGGTCCTTTTTGTACCACCATATTCGATCTAGATTTTGGATAATTGGAAATATTTTCCACGTTTTCAAAAAAGTATTTCGATTTTGTGTACCTTGTGGTAAAAGTGATGGAAAGCTGGGTCAACAATTTATGGGAGACCTTCCTCAAGAACGCGTTTCAGTTCAACGACCTTTTTCTGTAGTAGGTGTTGACCTTACTGGAGCTGTTACCATCAAATGTACGAATCATCGGACCTATAAAAATATAAAAGTATACCTCGTTTTCTTCGTTTGTTTCGCGATACGTGCAGTGCACATTGAAATTGTTGAGGATTTGACTACTGAGGCCTTCCTTAGTGTTCTCGAACGTTTTGTTGCTCGAAGAGGTTTACCCCGAATTGTCTATAGCGATAATGCTACCAATTTTATTGGTGCAAAAAATGTTTTATTAAACGATCCTTCGATTAATCGATTTTTGGGTGAAAAAGGTATTGATTGGCGTACCATTGCCCCTCATTCTCCGCACCAAGGTGGTCTGTGGGAGAGTGCTGTTAAGGCTGGTAAATCTTACCTCATTCGATCTATTGGAAACCAGGTTTTGAATTTGTTCGAATTGTCTAGTGTAGCAGCCAAGGTTGAGTCGATTTTGAACTCTAGGCCCTTGTGCTATCAACGAACTAATGAGTTTGTTGCTCCGATCTCGCCTGGACATTTTTTAATTGGTGCAGATTTTTCCGAAGTACCTGTGTCAGAAGCGAGTTTAGGTAATTTGAAAGCTAGGTATCGATTGTGGCGTCAGGTGGTAGATTCCTTCTGGGTCTCTTGGCATCAGAATTACTTGAATGAACTTCAGGTTCGCCATAAGTGGCAGAGTAAAGAGAAAAACTTCGAAGTAGACGATGTTGTTTTAGTTTCGGATAAAAATGTCCCTAATTTGAGGTGGCCAATGGCTATTATTGAAGAGGTCTTTCCAGACTCTTCTGGTATCGTTCGAAACGTAGTAATTAGAATGGCGAATGGTACAAAAAAGAGAACGTCCATTCAGAAATTGGTTTACCTACCTGTAAATGTTAACCTCGATTAGTTGTAAACTTTTGCGTTTTTTTTCTCGAATTGATGTAAATTTATCGAATTTTTTTGAAATTCCTGCTCGATTATGTCTTATTTTTACCGAATATTGTTCAATTTTTTTGTAATTTTTTTTTTTTCGTTTTATTTGTACTGTACTTATATCTGTTCTGAGATTAAGTAATTTAGCGTCAAATTTGTTTATATTTTTTTGTCTCTCTCGATTAATTTGATTAATAGTACTTACTTTTGTTAAAGATAAACTAGGTATAGCCTAAATTTATTATTTTATTTTCGAAGTCGTAACATGTATTGTTATTATTAATTTTTTTGAGAAATCGTAATTTTTTGTGTTTTTTTTTTCATTTTTTTGATTGAGGTTTTCCTCAATCGGGCGGAGTATGTTAATGTAACCGGTTCGGTTATATTCGGTGATGTTCGGGTAAAGTTGGGAGCTTATCTGTAAGTTTACTCTTTCGGCTGTTCGGCCGTTTTGTACAGTAATATTGTATGTATCGTATGTAAATACAGTCCACTTTTTTTTCGATGAGTTTTATTTCGAATATTTTCGTTTCGTATTTAATTGAGTCGATAAACAAAAACATAAAATTTTAGTGGTCAAGCGTAATGAAAACAGAAAGGGAAAAAAACAATATTTATCTGCTGGTTTCTTTGGATAAAAAGTAGGTACCTGTATTGCCTTGAATCTGAAATACCTCTAGATCAAACAGTTCATTTCCCCATATGAATTTCGTTTTCTTTTTTTGTATGATTAGTAGGGCGGGTCGAAAAAAAACGTAGGTCTCGGAATTTTCTGAAATTCACATATGTGGTTCCTTTTGAGTTGAAACCACCCCAAAAAAATTTTTAGCCCCCCGCGGCACCATGGGGCTGAGCCACGTGGCCTCAAAGTGAGGCAATTTTGGCTAAAAATTCACGTTTTTCAGGTTTAAAGCTCCAAAATCCATTTTTAAAATTTAGCCTTAGCACTCAATTTGTAGAGTTTGAGATGCTGAATCTCCCTGTGGAGTTCATTTTTTTTTTCGGTGGTCGCTTACGTCGGCAACTTTTCGTTGAAAGAATGAGAATTGCTGATTTTAAGGTGTCACAAACACGTTTCCGCGAATTTATACCCAAATGGTGTTTTATAAAGGGATATATCGATGTAGTAAGTTGTATATGTAGTCCAGGGGTTAAATTTAGAATCATCAATATGCCCTCAGATCGCTGATAGGGTACATGATTCAAGTTTTATATAAGATTTTAGGATTTCATCAATTTGAAATGGTCTTTAAATGTTCAGTAGGTGTACCTGATATAATTTAGTGGAAATTTTTTTTTTCGTGACCTCTTCCCCTCCTTTAAAATTACAATACTAACTTGGCAAATGTTCGTTTTGATTCCATGATTGCAATTTCGTCGTTTTTTTTTGTCAGAAAACAATGAAAAAAAAATTTTCAAATACGTTTTCGTCAACTTTTGAAAAAGTGATCAAAATTTCTTCAGACACATTTCAAATAAAAAATAAACCATTTCTGATTATATTTCAATCATTTTTTTTTTTTTTTTTTTAATACGTTTTCGTCAATTTTTCAACAATCTTAAATCTAGAAGCGTTCAAAATTTTTTCAAACACAAATGTGTCTGAAGAAATTTTGATCACTTTTTCAAAAGTTGACGAAAACGTATTTGAAATTTTTTTTTCATTGTTTTCTGACAAAAAAATCGACAAAATTGCGATCATGGAATCAAAACGAACATTTGCCAAGTTAGTATTGTAAATTTAAAGGAGGGGAAGAGGTCACGAAAAAAAAAATTTCCACTAAATTACATATATCAGGTACACCTACTGAACATTTAAAGACCATTTCAAATTGATGAAATCCTAAAATCTTATATAAAACTTGAATCATATACCCTATCAGCGATCTGAGGGCATATTGATGATTCTAAATTTAACCCCTCGACTACATATACAACTTACTACATCGATATATCCCTTTATAAAACACCATTTGGGTATAAATTCGCGGAAACGTGTTTGTGACACCTTAAAATCAGCAATTCTCATACTTTCAACGAAAAGTTGCCGACGTAAGCGACCACCGAAAAAAAAAATGAACTCCACAGGGAGATTCAGCATCTCAAACTCTACAAATTGAGTGCTAAGGCTAAATTTTAAAAATCGATTTTGGAGCTTTAAACCTGAAAAACGTGAATTTTTAGCCAAAATGGCCCCACTTTGAGGCCACGTGGCTCAGCCCCATGGTGCCGCGGGGGGCTAAAAATTTTTTTGGGGTGGTTTCAACTCAAAAGGAACCACATATGTGAATTTCAGAAAATTCCGAGACCTACGTTTTTTTTCGACCTGCCCTAATGATTAGGTACCATTTATCACTTTTAATGTTATGTTAGGTATTAAATTTTACGTGTTAAGAATATTATTAATTATAGGCTACAAATAGGCTAAAGTTTTTGATAAGTAGAAATATGTAGGTACCTACCAAATGATAATGACAACAATAATAATGCTTACTTGACCATAAAAACGAGCAAATAATTGAAAAAAATCGTAAATTACATACATTGTAAAAAGGTGCAGTAGGTACCTATCTCGCAGTATTTGTTTTCTTTTATCATGGCAAATTCAAAGCTGATCATTTCCATCAATTGTTGTGGGTACCTATAAGCAACGAAAAGTTAGAAAAACTCGTTTGAACCACAATTGATGGTACAAGTTGAATTGAACCGGAAATTATCGGTATCTTTGTTTGAAGCTTTCAAATCGGATTTCTTTCAGTAAAAAATAACGACTCCGAAACCGCATTGGTAGTACATACGAATGAAGTTTCCCTTCAATATGTTGAAATAGCTGCTTTTAATTGTAAATATTTGAAAACCTCGTTAAATACGATATAAATATACCAAAGCATTGTTGCATTAATGGTGATCAAGTTGGAATAGAACGTTGGCAGAATATTTAAACAGTAACACAGTAACGTTTCCAAATGCCACAGCGTAAAGCGAAGTTGAAAAGCATCGAAGTTACATAACCTCTTCCTGACCTTTTACAATAAGCTTTATTTACTGCCAAAAAAATGTACGCATGAATGGCGCGCGTCTGTGCCACTATTTCGTTACATTTCAAAATCCATCCTCTTTTATATTGTAAAATGATCAACGCTCCAAGTTAACTGTGTTGTCGCGCGTATTCCGATGCATTATTAATGCGTCAAGCGTTTCAATTTGCGACACGTTCAATATTACACTAATACACTACTTCGGTCGGCGACGTGATTTTTACACATCGTAATGGTGCACCATTTTGATTTCCGATGAACGGATGAAAAATAAGTACATATGATACCTTTATAACTTGATCGTGGTTTATTTTTTGATATTACCTGCTTATGCAAAATGCATTACTCGCTGAAATTCAAAGTAGACTGTACAATTTTTGCGATTATATACAGTGGGGTGGATGGTTGAAATTTTTTTTCTATGTATCATTTGGTAAGAAGTTACTCATGGTTATAATTTGACAATTTTTTCAATACCTACCTATTTTCGAGTAAAGCGATCTAGTTTGACTTTACACTTCCTTCGTTCCATCAGAGGGTGCTTAAAAAATTGTACTTTTTCACATACTTATTTTGGAAAAAATTCAAAAAATCATCAACTCTCGTAAAAATTTTATAATCTCTGAAAAAGGGAATAAATTATGAAAAATTACACATGATAATCTAGCTGAAGATACAAAAATTATAGCCTACCTAGGGAATGCATCTCCTTATTAAAAAATGATTAGGTAATTTGGAAAGTAAATAATCGTGCAAAGCAGATTACAGGATGAAATTCATAAAAAAATGTTTGGGTCACATTGAACGATGGTGCCTAAAAGTAGGTCCTTGTTACACTTTATACCTATTCCTATTATGTATTTGCGCTGTGTTTTCGTTTAGAAATTTTACGATAGGTACCTGTCCAATGGAATAATTTAGTAGTGAATCAGTTTAAATATACTTCTAATAATTGACAATTTTTTTTTTGTTTCAGGTGAGTACCAATGTCCTATTTTTATCGTGAGAGTGAAAAATTATGCGTTTAGTAAGTCAGTTCATTATATGATGTACAAGAATCTAATTCATGAGTTGAAATAAGTACAGTCATTTGAATACCTACACATTTATCTAGCCTCTTAAAATGAGCTATAGGTATTAGGTACATCTCTTTGAATAATTCCTCCACTTCCGCAGTCGATTTTATTCAAAAAAAAAAGAATGTTTAGTTGATCAAGACTTGGGTAATGCTTTATTCATTCCTCATCAATTGTGTCAAAATTCTATTGTTTCCAACTTTTTTTTCAAATAATTTTTTTTCTGATCATTGAAAATTAAAAATTCATTTTGACCAGATTCAAATGAAAACTTTTGTTATTAAAATTTTAGATGTCAAAGTCTACTTATCTTTGGATTTTTGGCGAATTTTTGGTGGATTCAAAAAATTCAAAAAAATGGTACATGACTGTTATGAGGTCATTCTATGTCGAATCAGCCTGTTTTTGAAAGGCAATTGAGAGTAAGCTCGCCAAAAATTTCAAAAGTTTAAAGTTAAATTTTTTTGAAAGTTTAATTTTCAAACGCTTGCCAAATTTTGAAGCTACATCTACTTTAAAATTTTGAAAAAATGTAGGAAGCATAAATTTTTTATTCCATTTACAGCTGTGAACATTTCATGAAATTCACAAAGCCATGAGGGTACGAAATTTCAAAATTTTGGGTCAATATGTGAAAAAAATGAAAAATATTGTCTAACATACCTATCTATATCGTTTTGTATGTAGGTACCTACATTTTCAAGAGCGTTTAATACAAACGTCAGCTTATTTTTTTGATTCAACTCCTCCAACGCCTCCCCCTCATCGGACCTTCAAATTTCTTAAAAATTGAAACTGTTGATTGAAAATTCACTTAAAATTACGCTTCAACTGTGACAGTTCATGATTTGTTCTAACAGTCTTGTTATCTACCTACAGAAATATCTAAATACGAAAGTCCATCGTAATGTTTGAATTGGTTTTTATGCCGCGTCAAGTTTTTTAAAAACCTAATTGAATATTCCATCAACGCTGTGTATAAATATTTGCCTATCGCGTAAAAGTTTTTCATCGTTTCATTACAAACATTATACAAACTGAAAGAATTTCTTGATCCGAAGTGAAATCTCGATAAAAAAAAAAAGTTTGAAATCATTCTTCACCTTCACGTGTCACCTCGTTTGCATGTTAGATCATATTTCATGCGAGGAAAAAAAGCGTGTCTCTCTCAGATACATATGAGATGTTACAACAACTCTTGAATTTTCAATTCAGGGTGCGATTGAAAATAGCACCTAAAAAACTACCTATCTAAACGACGCGGCTTATTCAAATTAAAGTTAACACTTTACTATAGTTGATAACAGTTGGGCTTTTATTTCTTATCATTAGGCAATTTTAGACAGACACCCTTCAATATATATTTGCAACGTACCTAGGTATGTACACTGTAAAATTTGAAGAAAATTAAAATTTTATACGGTAGTCTAAACGATATTACAGTAGGTACCTTATAAATAATAATACGAAAAGGGTTTTGTGGTAACCCGCGGGTTAAAAACGTTCATTAATATTCTCTCTATTCTCGTTATTATAAAGCAAAACTTATTGTTCAAAGATGCTTTTGTCTTCATCTACTTTCATACGTGTATATGTGTATGTGCCTGCCTACTGCCTAGTACTTGTTATATGTATATGCGGCAGCTCGTAATTTCAAAAACTTAATTTCATAGATACCTATGTTAATAATTCACAAATATTTTAGTTTTCAAAATATTTCCATGTCATTTAACAAAAATTCCAATGACAAAACTTTACCATTTGGCATCAATCGTCGATTAGAACGAAACAAAAATAGGATAACTCTACTGTGACCAAAAAAAAAACAATACAAACATGAATTTCGCCATTTGAATATTAAAATTTATTGTCCTTTTTTTAGAATTATTTTCTTAAAACTCAATACAGATAACATTATATGAACAGATCTTGGTGTATGTAATTTGTTTTATATTATAGGTACCTACCTACTTACTTAACGCTGAGTAAAAAACGCACTTTTTCGATTTACGAAAGTGAAATGACCCCACTTCTTAAATCTCTTGAATTTCTCAACCTATCAACTTCTGCCACTGAGATCTTTACTTTTATCGAAAAAAAATACTTGATGTTTTTTTTTCTTTGCACACCAGAACTTAATCTTATTCGGTGCGATAATCGTACAATCATTTTTTATCACTAGACTGGTGGTTTATTTTATTCACCACTGAATCTAGGCAGTACTGTACTGCTGTTCGCTTTTCAATTGATTTAGTTTACGATGTACAAGAGACCAGTGAAATGGAAATAACTGTTCCATTTTATCCCATCAATCACGACGGCTATTACTCGACCACCTTAACCAAGTACACCATACAGTCATTTATTTTTTCAGCTAACCGAATCCGTCCGAGTTTAATTTTCTCCGCGTATCTATATAAGTTGACTGGAAAGTTATTCCAACTTGTTTCCATTCGAATTGATACTTTTCCGCCGAAAGTAAATAAAAATCCGTGTTGGTACACTTTCCCTATTAACTTTGCCATGATCATTTTGACATAGTGGTAAAATTATCGCGGCATCGGTTATTTATTCGTGTTTTTTAAAAAAAAATCCACCGCAAAAATTAGGAATAGAAAATTAAACATTGATATTCGATTCAAATGAACAATGCTTTTTGTGTGTTTTCGCTAGCAGATTATTGGGTACGGGTTTCAATTTTTATTTGTGTATATTAAAACGGTCTCATAAATTAAATCGCAGTTGAAATGATTCATTCAAACCTATCAACACGACGTAAAATCTATTTCATGTTTTCACGCATTCGTGAAATCGAGGAAGGTATGTTTGTATAAAAGACCAATAACACAACGAATTTCATCATGTGCAAACGATGAATTTTCCAATTCTAAATAATCTTCTATTGATGGGAATAATTTCATTTTAGGCCATAAATTTGTATTGAGCTATGTGTCGTATGGTAGTGTTTTGGGTGAAAAAGCAAGTTCGTTATTCTTAACTACCTAGTACCTACTACATAAATATGCATAATATTTTTATTATTTGATATTGAGGACAAAGTACGAGTATCTGGTATTTGGTTTTTTATTACCTACATATACCTACGTGTGGAGGAGGGATATTTTTGTCTTTGTTAAAGATGAATGAGAAAATAACACAAATGATATGTCATATTTAAGATCTGGAAATATCGTAAAAAAATTTTTCCAACTGAATTCCTCTTAAGTACTGCCTGTACATAGGTAGGTATTACCAAATTTAGATTTTCAAAAAAATCAACAAAAAAAAGATTTTTACATTTCTGTAGGTAGGTATACCTACCTTTAGAGCTACATTGGTCTTGCTTCTTTAGTAAATACAGCCAAATATGAATATTTTATTCAAAATAAAATAATGAACTGTCAAAAGAGGTGAATGGCACATATACAGCTAAGAGTAGGAATAGATAAAGTGCAAACGTTTATTTCCCTTCAATAAAAATTTCACGCACAGTTTTTTACGTGTAAATCGAAACTACCAATAAAAATGATGTATATAGGCCAATAAATGAGCGTATTTTACGAAACAACTCGGTGCCATATTTACTTTATCAAAATATTCTGGAAAGAAACAAGTTACCTTATGCGTTTGTGAAAAGTTTAGAAATATTTATTTCGATTTAACATCTCTACGTGATGTTTAACTGCACCGCAATATTCTGCATGATAAAAACATGGTTTCGAAATAAAAATAAATCACCTGCACATGTACAAAAAATCTTGGATTTTTTTGCTTGAATTACCATAACAAATTTTTATAGGAACATGAGTTGAGCGATACAAGGTAAGAATGTACAAATTCTTGCCTTATACGTACCTAACCAACGTATGATACTTACTTCTTATAATGTCGATGTTGAAAATCAAAGTCAGTCTCTTTATTCCTGGAGTTGAGAAAATCTGTACCTACGCATGAACTCAAGGCGAGCTGCCTATTTTACTAATGAAAGGCGAACGCTCACAATACACCGTGTATTTATAAAAATTATTTCATTCGTCCGGCCCCGCCCCTAAAAAAAGTTTTAAATATTATTGCTTACCCTTATCTACTTACCCTACGAGTATAACAATAAAAATCAGTTGTTCAGTTAAAAAAGGATGGGTTCCACAGGGGTTTGAATTTTCCAAAATAGCCCTGAAATTGCATAAATGGATAAAAAAAATTATACTGCAGTTGGTTACCTAGTTACTACATATACATACATACAACTTCAAGACGTGTGATTTTCGATTTGAACAGGAATCACGTTTGGAAGATCGATTTTGATACCCACCAGTTAGAGAAGTAGTTTTTTTGAAACTGAAATTTTTCAAAAAATCGTGTACCTACCGTAAATTTAACGAAAATTTTTTTAATTTTTTGAGCAAAAAAATACCTTGTTGAAACTTTTTACTTTTCTAGCGATGCGACTTCATAACACTATAAACAACTTTCAGGTAAGTAATTCAAATTGTTTATTTCTATAATGAAAAATATCAAACTTTAGTAAAACGAAAAATGAGGTAGAAAGCTGAAATTTATTTTATACCACTTTAGTCATGTTTATTCTCGAATCCATTGGTGGTAAGTTCGCACTCCTTTTAGTCGGGGAGCCCACTCAAGGATAAATTGCAACCCCCTCCCGTCGATCCTCCGGGACAACTTTTTTCTTAAAGGGAGAGTCCTAAGGAACATTTTAAACTCTTGTACTCAAAAAAAAGTGGCCCTAATACTTACAAAATGGCGGCCATTTTGATTAACCGGTCAGCCGAAATTGAAAATTTTGCGTTCCAACATAGGACTTGCAGAAAATTTTTCAAACTGATCAAACGTAGATCGAAAGATCAAGCAAAAATTTATCACCTGTCAAAATTTCAAGTGCTAAAGTGCGTTTTTCGATTTTTGGTGAATTTTTGAAAATCAAATTTAGGCCAAAAATGAGGGGGAAAATCAAAATTTTACCAAATTGACCAAGAAAGCTGAAATTTGGGATACACCCTATTTTCGACATGCCAAATCGATTGGAAACTGTTTCAAACCGTTTTGAGCAGTTCTGGAGCCTCTAGCGCAGATTTTTGAAACTTGAAATTCCCACAAAATTTCACCAAAATGGAGTTGGAAAGCTGAAATGTATTCTGCAAACTAATTTCAATACGCTACGAAGTCAACTGTAGTGGGATTTCAAGTGGTTTTGGAGCCTCCGGCGACTTTTTGAAAATTCCTGGAGCCTCCATCAGATTTTTGAAACTTTAAATTTTCACGAAATTTCATGAAATGGAGATGGAAAGCTGAAATTAACTCTACACTCCAATTTTAACACCCTCTGAAGACGACTTCAAGTGGGTTCAAATCATTTTGGAGCCTCCAGCCACTTTTTGAAAATTACTGGAGCCTCCAGTAGATTTTTACATTTTAACAAATGGAAATGGCAAGCTTGAATTTACTTCGCAAACTAATTTCAATATGATATGAAGTCGACTACATGGTGGTTTCAAATGGTTTTAAATGATTTGAAGCTTCCAGCTACTTCTTGGAAATTTTAATTTTCCAAAAAACACCATACGACCTCTCAAAAAGTGGCTGGAGGCTCCAAAATGATTTGAACCCACCTGAAGTCGTCTTCAGAGGGTGTTAAAATTGGAGTGTAGAGTTAATTTCAGCTTTCTTGGTCAATTTGGTAAAATTTTGATTTTTTCCCCTCATTTTTGGCCTAAATTTGATTTTCAAAAATTCGCCAAAAATCGAAAAACGCACTTTAGCACTTGAAATTTTGACAGGTGATAAATTTTTGCTTGATCTTTCGATCTACCTTTGTACAGTTTGAAAAATGTTGTGCAAGTCCCATGTTGGAAATCAAAATTTGCAATTTCGGCTGAGCTGTTAATCAAAATGACCGCCATTTTGTAAGTAGGGCCACTTTTTTTTGAGTACAAGGGTTAGAAATTTGTCCCGGAGGATCGACAGAGGGGTGCAATTTATCCTTAAGCGGGCTCCCCGACTATTTAGAGAATTTGGCAAAATGCTTAGATTTTCCAGTTTTTGAATAATTGATCGTTGTAAAAACGGTCAAAATTAAATTTAGCATCTTTTCAACACAATAAAATCCAGAAATTCGCTCGAGGGTCTAAACGAACCCTAAACCATCACCAATAGATTCCAGAGGTCAAAAATATAGTGTAAATCAAATATCAGTTTTCTATCTCAATTTAATCAAATTCTTTACTTTTCTATAAAAATCAAACCTTTGAGTTTTTAAAAATTCACCAAAAATTCGAGAATGAAATTCAGAAACTAAAATTCAGCTTGATGGGCGTGTTTTGCATGACCTTTTTAGGCTTCAGATTTTTTGTTTGGTCCAAAAAAATTTTCTGCTGGTCGAGATATCTCTTCGGTAGGACGAGGAGGTGGTGGAAAATTTACGAAATAATTTATTGAAATTGTCCAAAACACTAGGTGACGTGATGGAGTTGCCCCCTCCCCGTCCTCCCCAAGGTTCCAAACATGATCTTATTTCAAGTTAGATAACTCTTATCGGTTCATCATTTTGATTACAGGGCTGAAAGCGAATATTGAAATTAAATTTGAAAGCCCTTGAAATGAAAAAAATTGTGCCAACATGAACGTTTCGAGAGGAAAAAATGTGAAAATAAAAAAGAAAGCTCGCACTGTTCGGTACTATCGCGCATGGTTAACCAAAATGTAAATGGAGATTTTCAAATGAAAAAGTTGTAAAAACGAAGCGTGTATTACATTAACCATTGTAACACAAGTAGTACAGAATAAACGCCAAACACGACGTTAAGTTTTTTTTTTTTTAGATCAAGTTTGCAAAGCGGTTTCAAAAGTTCTCTGATAGTTTTTGTATGCGTAAAGTAATACTGGTCGGATGCTTTTTATGCCCTTCGTATATTGGCATGGTGGTTTTTTATTGAATGGAAAAATTCTTCGCGAAATCGTATGAAAATTGTTCCTGTGGGACTGAACGCCATCTATGTAATTACAAAACCGTTGATGTTTTCGGCGAGTGTAAAATCATTTAGAAGTTACGACGCTGAAGAACATTCAATTCAGCAGATTTCAAGTAATCCGATTTTTCGATGGAAGTGCTCATACTGTAGTACCTACCGTGCACATTGATCGATCTTTCGCGATATTTCAATCTCACAAATACATACGGTTTGTCTTCTCAACCCTATGTTGTAGATATCTACTTCTACACCATAGGTATATCCGAATCCAAAAACAGGCGAGATTTGTTAAATTTTATTCCACCGGGCAGATTTAATTTTTGACCAAACTAGTGCCTAAAAAAGATCTGGCAAAATTTTCTCGCGAAAAGAATGCATCATTAATTTACACCGAATCGAAATTTTCTTGTTGAATGAAATATACAAAACACATAGTAATTCAGTTTTGCCCGAATTACATTTTCGAACCACAAATGTAATTCTACCTTTGTTTAAGCATTAATGCATTGTATCAGTTCGGAGGGAGGTTATTAATCGGGTAGCTTTAACTGCGGCATTTTGCGCACATTTCATGCAAACTGTTTTAACTGCCACGTCCATAATTTCACCCACAGGGACATTTATTTGTCACAGACAGATTAAACAATCGAGCTCATCATGCGTGTTTATTTAAAGCAAACGATACAAAAAGCCCTTCACAACTTGATTGTTGCTTGTGTATTAGGTTGTTGTAGGGACAGTCTGAACGACTTTGCCTCTGCCTGCGCATCGTGTTCAAAATTCAACTACCTCTTTATCGGTGTAAGGTTAAGTGTGCATACCTACTCCATGTACGAGTATAGCAGTGAACCTCGAATTCATATGGGTATTCAACGAAGATAATTTAATTATCTGATACCTATACACTATACCTACCTATTAATGAGAAAAACTTGTGGATAGGTTAACACGTGGCAATGTCGAAATATAGACAAATTTCACAAGCTAATACCTAAATGAAAATGAGGCCTGCGGTTATTATGTACTCGTATAACTGTTCAAAATCCTGAATAATCTTAATCAAGAAGCATAATACTATTAGCCCATCATCTATGCCAATGTAGCTAAAAATTCTGCATCAGTAAATCAACTCAAAGGATATGGTCCTTTTTTTATTTTTAAAATTTTTTTTCAACTTTAATCGAAGAGGGAAACAAAAGTTGAGCCCATACTACGAAATAATTTGCCAAAAGTCACATTCCTTGCCTAATAGTTTTGAAATATAACCAATCATATAAAATCAAAAAAACCTTCAGATAATATGAAATGTACATTTTCACCAAAGCACCATCTCAAAAAACATTTTACTAGTTTAATTTCTTCATTTTAAGAAATATTTGAATAAAAATTAGTTAAAAATTGGAATAACTGCTCGATAGTTAATAAGAGTTTCATTATTATAAAAAAAGAAATGAAATAAGAAAGAAAAAAGGAAACGGAAAAAATGGAAAACTGCGAAACTTTTCGCCGGTCAAAATAAAAATTTTTGAAATAGAAAGCGCGTCAACTGTAGTACCATTAATGCAAAAAGCAAAATCCATTCAGATTTATGGGCGTTAATTTACATATTTTAATCAATTAAAATGATAAAACTTACCCGAACCAACATCTTGCTTCATTTCTTTCAGATCGTAAAAATTCTTCTTGCTTCGAATTCGTTTGCGAAACTATTTCTTCTTTGGCGAATTAATTTTATTATACGTTAATATTTTGTAATTAAGCGCGATATTAATCGGTTCATTGACTTGCAATATTTTTCCAGCTTTTTACCAGCTAAAATGAAAGTGTACAAAAAATACTTGCGGTACCTACTTATCTTTTTTATGGCTGCTCAACGCGGAAATAATTTTCTAGGTGTTGGTTTTTCCACCCCTACGAGATCGTCTGTAGACGATAAAAACTCTAAAATGGAATATATTTTTGCGAGCCATTTTTTTTGTCATCGTAAGTTACATTTTAAAATTATTTTGACCCTAAAATACGTGAACCACTTGACTTGACCTATAATTAGGTACGGAAAAAAGCAAAACTACGCTCCATGCGATAATTTAAGAGATGAATAAAAAACTATATAGGTACGAACAAAGAGCTCTGAAAAGTATTTAATTTCATTGTTTCACTTACCTCTATCTATCGCGTAAAATTACACAAATTGACCGAGCCTTTACTTTTTCACGCTGTGTGGACGTGAGCCTCAGTTTACACAAAACTTTTCAAAGAGGCAAAAGTTGCTTATATTGATTCGACTAAATATCGTTGAACAGGATGCACTGTTTTTCTCAACGACCTGAACCATATTTTATGTGATTTAACTACGATGACGGTGATGGCGACGACCGACGCTTTAATTTTAATTCAATGATCGTGGCGAAGCGGTGAAACTAAATTCCGTCGTCTTTTACGCTGAATTTCCTTAAATGCCCGGGTAATTACAATCATAAAGAGAAACTCTTTCGATAGAGATGAATATTTCTAACTTTCTACAATTTTATGAATTTTTTAGATAAGCTTATAAAAGGGTGGTAACTATACTTTTGATCTTTTCTATGGAACATCTACGAAGCCCTATACGTGCCGTTATAGCATTTTCGTAATTTACTTGCGAGATTTTTTGCGAGGATTTAAAAATTAATTTGATTGGAGAAAAGAGTGGTGGGGTGGGTATCCAAAAAAAAAAAAAACCGTATCGAAAATAAACCAACGGTGAATTATTTGAGAGAAAAGTCTGAAAGTTTCTGCTTTGGCCGACTTTTGGGCTTACTGTAGAAATAAGTCTGTTGCTTTTGGTATCTGGTAAAACTCAAATTTGAATCGTAACAGATGCTTAATGGGACACCCTGTATGATAATATGGATATGTCTAGGTATAGAACCCTATTTCAGGTCTTTTATCGTTCTTTTTTATCTTCCACATCGATCTACCTATCTTTCTAAAAATGGATCTGGAATTGAATTTTTTTCGTAGATAATAACTTGATATACATTCTTTTAAATATACTTATAGCCTATCTAGGTATTAGTACCTACCTATAATCTGTATCCATTAGCTTTGTGAAAATGAGAAAATCGGATTTAGAAAAGTGTTCGCCAGACTAAAAGATATTCCACATTTGGCACATGTGTTCACTGTTCACGGCGGTAAAACTTTTTGTAAAATGTTTTCGCTAATTTCAAATAGAAACTTGGAGCGCATTACTTGATCACGCGGATCAAGCTTGTTTTCCAACTCCCATAATCTACTTTTTCACATTTCATTCGCCGAAATGACAAAGAAACCGCCTATCAAACGGCTATTAACTTTTTCTGCCATTTTATAGCATGGAGGAAACCACAAAGAAGATTAATTTCTGAAACGGTTATAACATCTGAAAAACAGTATACTCGTAGTAAGAAAACGATAACGTTAAAAGCTTCGCCTTTCGATAACGCTACTTGCGGGAAAACAAGAGAAAAAAAACATTTAAAAAATATATATATATAAGAAAAGGATATAACATGGACTTTTGACTCGAGAAGAAAGCGATAGAGTCAGTTAACACTTATAAACTATAATTAAACGAGTTTCCAGCAAGTGCTTGTTGTTTGAGGCCGTTTATGGCAACAACACAAGTAAGTTAATTAAGTTCGGAGCAAACGCGTGAAAACTGTAATTGTTTAAAGCTTTAAGACACTTTTCACAGCAAAAATAGCGAAATCCAACGATAGTTTATATTGTACCGTAGGTACTTCCGTTGGTAGGTAAGTATAATGCTTCGGTGTTTAAAAGTTCACGCAGACGCAGTACGTGGAATAAAAATTAGATAGTAATTTTGAATGAGTGCACTAATGTGTACATTGTATGTACGAGCAATGTTTTCTTACACTCGTTGCCTTCAAATTGGATGTAATTAACAAAAGCTTTTATAGGCCAAACGGATTGTTGAAGTCGTGATATAATATAGGTAGCAAAATTATAGAAATATTAGGTTCATCGTGGATTCATGTAGGTATGGTCTTGTTGGATCGTTCAATGAGAGGGAATCGTCACATCACTAATACATACATAGACACAGCTTTTCTACCAACTGGTTTACTCCAGCCTAAAATGCTCAGTCATTCCGGTCCCCGAAGGTGAGACTTTAATGAAACCGTTTTGAAGCCACACTTTGAATCGATTTTAAGAGATACAGACAAATTTAAAGAGACCGAGAGGTCAGACAGATGGGCCAATGATCTCAATAGTAGAAGAGCTATACTCCCTGCGATTGCCCTGAAATAACTGAAAGCTGGGACTGGTCTCAAAAGCTAGTATACATACTCCTATTTTAAAAGCACTCGGTCTGCCAATCCGCAGCTGCTGCTTTAAAGCTCAGCGAAAGCTCAAAAGTTCACAATTTTTCTGAACTTTTGCCCGAGAGAACTGATGGCTGAAATTGGTGCCACATTATAGCATTTTTCGTACTGAAACCGAATGTGTAGGTCTGTCGACCCTAAAGTGCTGCCAAAGCCCCGCCAGACTGGTTCAAAGAGAGGTCAAATTTCGCAAATTTCATCTTTTTGGGCTAAATTCGCATAAAAAGCTGTAAAATCGGTATAAAAATGATTTTCAAGCAGTTTAACGAAATGCTCTAAGGGTAAGATGATTTTTAGGCGCCAAAATTTTTCAAAATTTTTATTTTTTGGTGGGTGGGGCGTAAGAGGGGCGTCGAAAAATTCACCAAATATGGCCTTGTGATATATGTATCAAAATATATGTTTTTTGGGCCGCAGAATTCGATTATGGCAATATTTTTCACATCACTCGGTCCCCCGACCCGCAGCTGCTGCTTCAAAGTTCAGTGAAAGCTCAAAAGTTCACAATTTTTCTGAACTTTTACCCGAGAAAACTGATGGCTCAAATTGGTGCCAAATTATAGCATTTTTCGCGCTGAATCCTATATATAGGTCTGCCGACTTCGCTGAGCTTTAAAGCAGCAGCTTCGGATTGACAGACCGAGTGCTTTTAAAATAGGGGTTTGTATACTAACTTTTGAGACCAGTCCCAGGTTTCAGTTATTTCAGGGCAATTGCAGTGGGTATAGCTCTTGGACTACAAGAAGCCAGACAGACAGATATTCTAAAAATAATATACAGGGTGGTCCATAAGTCAGGCCGCACTCTCGAGTTTTTCTCGTCATGGCAAAAGCGCGATGTGCTACGTCGAGCTCACGCTGAAAGGAAAATTAAATGGTTGGGTTGAAATTTGTCCAGATGTGTTCTAAACATTCTAAACTTTATTTATCACTACTTACTTATGCATTTACGTAATTTTAACATGGCATAAAGGACTTTTTTGTGGAAAATTTTTCTCTCGTTTTTTCGATTGTGCAAAATTGCAGCCTGACTTATGGACCACCCTGTATTTGCAACTTTATGAATGCTCTCATCTTTTTTCTGATTGCTCTGAGCCAAACATAATCATTTCGAATCATTAATCAATAGAATAAGTCACTAAACCTAAAACCAAACTTTTATAAGTAAAAAATTCGAAATTCGAATCAATTAAGCGCAATCAACCAATTACACATTGTTCTCTTCTTATTTCGCAGCAATGCTAACAAAACTTATTGATTTCGTGTTGTTGAAAATAAATAAAAGAACCAAGATTCGCCATAGGTATTCTCATCAAATGAACTTTTCGAGTATTCGATAAAGAGTTTAATTTGGCAAAGTACATTTCGTTAGGAAATTCACATGATTTAACTCGAGCTGTAGGAAATTGTATTACCCGAGAAACACGTGAAAGGATGCAAGCGTCTAAGCGAGTTTTTTTTCAGCATAATTCATCATTTATTGCGGGAGTTTCAATATTGGCTACTGACGCTAAGTAATTGGGCATGAGACACGATTATTAGACTACCAGTATCGGTTTAGGTACCTACCTATATCTAATCGTCGTATTAGCTATTCATTTTCAACGAACGTCGTTTCAAATTTTTTGAATTTTCTTGTTGCACGTACATAGGTAAGCTGTTTTACAAATGCTCCGTACGGACGGATATTCCTTTTTGTTTGGTTATCCTCCACGTGTATGCACTTGATAGACGAGTTGTATATGGAGAGAGACATTAATATCGTTAAATGCTTACACTATTTTCGGAATGCTGTTGAGTGGAAAAAATATCCAAGTTCGCAGCTTTTATAATACCTACTTACTCGGTATTATTCGCGATGGTGAATACGAAGTTGCTTTTTTTTTCGATTTTGCACCGTTATCCGAGTAAATAGGTATCTAACTGGTAAAGTTTTTCGAGCGTGCTAGCAACACGAGCGAATTTAATCGCTATATCAATGTAGGTATGTACTAGATAGAGGTAACTTACCACTGAAGAGAAGTCAATTTTTTAATGATTGTTTGAATGGGTTCTTAACATTTCCAGTATCTACGTAGAGGTTTTACAGGTTGCTTTGCACGAAGGCTTAATCTTCACCATTTTCATGCTTTGTTACTAAACAAACATTCTCAACTTGCCAACTTTTTACAATCTATTCTCAACTGATTGCTAATTTACATTAGGCACCTAATCCATAAAATAGGAAAATGGCGTTCCACCATTAAACTAGGTACAAATAGGTTGGTATATTTGTGGCCAAGCAAACGAACCTCTCATATGCGAGAAAATAAGTACATAAAGAAATTAATTTAAGAAAATTTACATGCTGATGGTATAGAGCAACTCGTATGTAAACAGAATTTTTCTGAAGGAGTTACATAGAAATTAATGTAAGTAAACTAAAACATGAATATTGCGAAGTAAAATTCGAAGAACGAATAAATTTGCTTTCCATTCGCATCAACAATTTTCGCATACAAAACTATAAAAACTATCCTTCGTGAATTTTTATAATTAATTCTTTGTTTTATTTTTATTTTTTTCTCAACTTGGAATTTGTGTTTAAAAAGTATAATCATTCAGCTGCCAAATTGGTTGATTGATTACCTCATATTACATCGTAATAGTTATTCATGCTTTTACTATGAGTGGTATCTGGCTGGTTGGCTGGCTCCTACGTACATATAAACGTATGATGCCTTAATGTTGAAATAGTTGCCTAATTGTTTCGCCGTAAATGAATCGTAATACCTACACGACTACGGTTACGTTGAAAGATTTATCTTGTTATTTGAAAACATTCATCATCAATAAAATAGGTACCTCGCTAACGTAAGACTAAATTATTTTTTATTAATTGATTGTACGTATATTAGTTCGGAAGTAGCGATCGAAAGATATTTTTTTCTAGTGAATTGCTATACACGTTAGGTAGATAGGTATATTGGTGACCCATACAATTAAATCACGTAAACTTTTTCGGGTTTATTTACGACACGAAATGCACGCATAGAGATTTAAAATTTTTTACCATTTTATAAAGCACTCTTGTTTCGCTTGATAAATGAGAGTACGTCATTTTGAGCGAAGACGCCGTAATACACGTAAATGGACTGAAAAACGTCAACTAGAATGAAAGATGGTTACCACTTGTATATCGTTTCATTTGGCACTGCTTTTCTTCTCAACTATTAGCGATTTCAGCGTAAAAAGGTCGAGCTCGGTAAAAGTTACTTGATTTAGATTACCTTTACCTAGTGCCATACCTATACTCGTACCTATGTATTAGTGCTATAGCCATTTGTACGATTGCACGTATCGTGATATTTAATAAGAATCTTTATAAAAATAGTTGGGAATAGATAAATGAATGAAAAAAAAAACGTGTTTTTAAAAATGATTTTCCCCTTTGTAATTTGACTTTTGTACATTAGCAAGAGATCCTTTACGACCGTCGATGATTCCCATTGAACTGAAATTTGGTTCGCCCAAAGAGCAGGTAGTCTATTATAGGTATCCTACCTAATTTACCAAACATGGAAGTAAAGTCATTCGTAGAAAAGTTTCAAATCATACGTAGATACCTACTTATGTTTTTTGCTTGACATACAGGATGCCCAGAAATATCGAGTACCCCTAAAAAAGTTTTCTACTAAAATACTTTGGTTGGTCACAGTGAATGATAATAATGATAGCACAAAGCACATGATTGGTTGTTGGACTGGAGAGATAACATTCCACCAATCATATGCATCTATTTCACGTTGCTAACCTATATTTTTAATGAAAAACTTTCTTAGGGGTACTCGATATTTCTGGGCACCCTGTATGATTATGAAATGTCATTGATAGGAACTTTACAAGATTCCTTACAAGTTTTCAAAATTCTGACAGAATGTTGTACAAAATTTCAGGAGCTGAACAGGATTTTTTCGAGTTTTAAAAATCTGGCAAGATGCCAGAAAGACATTTATTAAAGTTTGAACTAATTTTAGCGTATCAGCGGTATCACTGATTATTTTTTAAAAGTTGTTGCAAGTCAGTCGAAATATTGTGAAGTCACTTCTCAAAATATTGAACATTAATCCAATTTTTGTGAAGTTTTCATGATAATTTCAGTAGGTAAGTAAATTTTCCCCTGATTTTGAAATCAAAATTACAGGTACCTACTTATCATCAGTAGTTTACCAGAAATTATCTCCCATCGACCACCTGCCAAAAACTGTCAGTAATTTACTAAAATTAACTGGAAATTTATCAAAAATTAGTTACTTACTAATGATTTACCCAAGATAATTCCAGCCAGTGTTCTCAATGATGGAATCGCACGCATCAAAAAATTTCCAGTTCAAGTGGTAATAAATCACTACTTTTTGCAGTTTTTACAACCTCGAGTGTAGGTATGAATTCATGAAAACAAAAATACAAACAAATGAAATAAGATAAATGCAATAAGAATACCAAATAGGAAGAAATAAGAATAGAAAAGAGACAGTAAAAGATAAGAGAAACAATAGGTAGGTATGTATAGCTTCATCTCAGAATCATGGTAACTTACTTTATATTTCAATAAATAGGTCCTATACCTATGTACCAACTTCTGTTTATTCTACTATCCTTGTACATATGTTATACATGCACAATGTAGACTTGTCTATCCTTTTGTGATTTTTTTTTGTGCTTTGCAAGTACATACATACCTATAAGTAAGCGTTTAGAATGTAATGTTTTGGAAGTTTGCTGCAGGCAACACGACTTGGTTTGAAAACAGATGCATTCGTATAGCGATGGTACAAAGGTACAAACGAGCATTGTTTTAGCAAGTGACAGTCAATATATCACAGGAAAAAAAACACGGATTGATAACCAAATGGGCAAAATTACGAGTATTGCGTTATAAATTTTACTATACTCGCGTATATGGTACGTAGCATAAGGAATAGGAGAAAATGTTGATACCTACGTGTGGCGAGTGAATTTTGTACGTCACGTTCTGGCTGTAAGAAAATTGCTTGGTGGATTGTATGGACAAAGGTACAATGTACGGTACTGTAGTACGTTCTCTGGTATAGTAAGTACACGCGGCTGGTGAAAATGTGCGGACGCGAAAGTTTAATCTGTAATAGCTGTACGGTGTTATTTGAAAGAGACATGTATATGGGTATGTGATTTATGAAATACCATATAGTTGTTCTCATATACTCGCTGTACATTATGTGATAAATTGGTCTGAGAAAGAAAATTCGTTTGGTTGTAGGTATTTGAAACGTGTATTTCGCTACGGAGAAGCGTTCGAGAACAAATAATTTCAACTTTTTGGTGGATTTTCTTCCGCATATTGAGAAGTGCTGTACATGTACCCACCGGTATACATAAATATGCCTGAGGAGTTCACCCTATCAAAGAAAAAAATACGTATACGCATACGTATGCCGATTTTTGGACTAATCGTGCGTTTACGCATACGGATAGAGTACATTTACGAATGCGTAAACGCATAATTATTCCAAAAATCGGCATACGTATGCGTACGCATGCGTATCCGCACTTTTTTCTTTGATAGGGCAAGGTTCGAAGTTCCATTTACAAAAAAAAAAAAATCAAATCTCAGAATTTTTACCTAAGTTCGTCAGCAATTTTGATTTTTTTTTCATGAGAGAAGGGCCATCTTTGAATTTTTTAAAATTCATTAAAAATTGACTAGTGAAATTCAGCTTGGATATCGGAAAGTGATACCTAGTCGGGTTTTTATTGCGTTTTTAGAGATCTAAAAGCAGTCTCGAATTTTGACCTTTTTCCCTCTTGCCATAATTTTGAACTAAAAAAATTACTCGGATATAATATGCATAGTGATCCAAGGATTAGGTACGCTATAGGCAACGGCAAATTTGTGTTTGGATTGAAAATAGGCTTAATCAATACTTTAGACCCTAAAACAAAAAACAGAGTGGGGTTTTTCAATTTGAGTTGTTTTTGTAGTCAGGAGAGATGATCAAAGTTGCAAAAATGACCGTTTTTTTTGCCCTACTTCAAGAATTTGTAGCGACATCAGTAAGTATTACTTTGCGAAAAAACCAAGGTCATTTTCCCGATTTTTGATTTTTGAAGTTTCAAGCGCATATGGAATATTTTTATTTGTATAATATTTTAAAACTCGGAGCGCGTGAGGACGCTGGCGTTTTTTTCTCTTGTCCAGTCGGCAATACTATCTAAATTCCCTTCTTGTCCCAATAGTCGAGGAACTTCATCCCCTCGTCATCAATTGTCTTGTCCAGTTTGTCTGTGTTGAAGTCACCATATAATCAACACCTGAAAAGATGTCTGTCATCTTGTACCTCGCCACATTCGCATAGATCATCAGCCAAGTGCCATCTGTATAGGTTGGATTTCGATTGACAGTGCAGTGTTTCCCCATTGGATGTTGAGCTGTCTCTTGGCCTCACAGTTTTGCTGGTGGAACGAACAGGTTTCTGTCTTGGATGGATTTGGCCTAAGGTGGTTGGCTTTATAGTATACATCGAGTTCTTCTATTGCCTGATTCGGTGTGTCTTCCACCTCTACAAATGTGTCACACTGTGCTGTGAGCACCAAGTCATCTGCATAAAGGAAGCGATGTGCAGGACCTTCAATTGGTTGGTCATTGGTGTAGATATTAAAAAGGATGGGTGACAGGACACTTCCCTGCGGCAAGTCATTCTTTTGCATTCTCCAAGTGCTATTCTTTCCATCTAAAGTCACATAGAACCTCCGGTCTTTAGGCAAGGTCTGATGATTTCTGTAAATTTGTAGTCGCTGGTCAGCTCATAAATCTTGTAGGTACCAAAGTATCTGATGACACACTGTGTCGTCTATGTCAAATACTGGAGTGAGGTCAACAAACACAGCACCAGTGACCTTGCACTGTTCAAAACCATCCTCTATGTGCTGTGTTAAACTCAGGACCTGTGACCAGTACAAGACTTCCCAGGTCTGAAACCTGCCTGCTGACTGATTAGGTTCTTGTCAATATGCTCAGCTACTCGATTTAGGACCACCCGCTCAAATACTTATACAAATGGCATAGTAACGATATAGGGCGGTAACTTTTAGGGTCATCTGGGTCTTTGCCTGGCTTCTGGATAGCAATGACGTGGGCCTGTCTCCATCACGTAATCGTGGTGCGGAACTGTGTTCACCCGAAGTTCAAATTGAATAATTTGTATTTAGAAAAATTAGTCTTATGCGCTTGAAACTTAGAAAATCAAAAATTGGGGAAATTAGTTCACATAAAAAAGTGCGTAGAAAATGATCTTGGTTTTTTTCAAAAAACAATTCGGATATCGCTACAAACTCTTGAAGTAGGGCAAAAACGGCCATTTTGCAACTTTGATCATCTCTCCTGACCACAAAAAAAACTCAAATTAAAAAAACTCTCTGTTTTTTGTTTTAGGGTCTCAACTATTGATTATAAGCCCATTTTCAACCCAAATAGAAACAAAAAGTTCTACATCGTTGCCTAGTGTTATTATTACGTAAATTCTGGTATTACGCAGAAAAAATTAGACCATCTCAGTTCTCGCGGATCTGTCACGCATACGACTATCGTGTTTTCAAAGAAGTTTTATTTATGCGAGAACACATACAAAAAGCATTCGAATTTTGGTCAAAGCGCTGATAAATCTTTTATTGGTATCTTTATCGGGTTTTTGTGTTTCTAAGTAACGCTTCATGCGACGTCGAAGCTCTAAGCGGAAATATATTGAAATACTAGTGCAAATTGAATTGCGTCGTCAGTTTCGGAAATCTCACAATAATATGTATTATCGCATTCGAAAAACTTCTTCCTGAAGCCTATTCAAAATGAACTAGGACTGTAAGCAACAAAAAGACACATTCCTTTGGTACTATACCTACATTAAGCCAATGATATTTGCATAAAAAATGTGAAAGGTGGTTCTGCAATAGCTGTTTACAAACAACAACAACAGTGCATTCGAAAAGCGATAGTATTGAGAAAAGTGTTCATACTCCTGTCTCCAATGAGATTTTGAAATTTCAGTGGTATTATTGTCAGAAAATTGGGAAATATTGATGCATAAGAGTGTAGACAGGCTAGGTACGTACTATAGGTACGTAGGTATAGGTAGCTATAATTTGAAAAGAAAATACCCTGTTGTAAAATGATGCGAAGGATAGGCTAATACCTACCTGTTACACATATCTTCCTTATTATATTCATCTACTTTCAACGTTAAAAGATAATCAAGTTGTACGTATCAAAGAAAATTAAACCAGAATGCCTTTAATTTTAGTAGAATTTCGAGCGAAAAAGGTACCTAGCACTAAACACCTCTACAAAGAAGTTATTATTGAGCACAGTATGTGAAATAATTTTAATTACTTTTACACTAGCGCATCATCGGTAAGAAAAGGTAGAAATAAAAGATGAAGTTGAGAATATATTAGGTGAATACAATATTCCTAATTCTAATTCAAAAATTTGTGAAGTGAACAATATTTCCTGAAAGAAAAAAAAAGATAAGAAGGTATGTAAAGCATTAGATATACAAACACAAACATAATTATTATTTACTTTGTAAACGGCTTTAAAAACAAATATTTCACCTAAGTTTTACTGCGTTGGTTTTATGGAGTAAGAGTTCAAGTTTACAAAGTTGAAGCTACGAAACAAATGTTTTACATTTATATCCCGAACGCGATGAATTCTTTGCCAACGAACACCTTGGATTTTACATTTTTTTGAGGTTATTTGAAATTGCTGGAGAAAAATCAAATTTTGCTGCAGGCTTCGAATCCGCTTAAAAATGGTGGCAATTAATTTGAGAGGTCAACTTTTGAAGGTACCTACCTGATGATCTGATTTTCACATACTACTCAAAATTCGTCTCCAAAGTGAGAGTTACATGCTGCTTTCAGTGTGCCATATTTCAGTAATTTAACGGTTGCTTTGATAGTAGGACATACCTATTTGACTGAAATACTTAAAAAAATGTTCAACTTTTTAGATAGTTTTCGAAAGTCGAAAAATTTAAAAATGAAAAATGGCAAAAATTCGAAATTTCGCAGCTATAATATCCCCCAAAGAATTCCAGGAATGAAAATTTAGAATTCCCAGATCATTAATGATCAATTCATTGCTTTTTCGTGAACTATAAAATCTGCAAATAAGATTTTTGGGTACCTGCTTATTTAAAAGTCGAAATCAGAGATGATTAGAAATAATTCATAAAACCACTGCTCAAGTTAATCGAGAACGAAAATTTTTCAAAACACATTTTGAATCAATTTTCATCCATTTAAGGAATAAAATTGTCCTCTTCGCCCTTTCTTCCACTAATCGGTATGCCACTGAGAAAAGCAGAGTTGAACGCACTATGTATGAAAAATTAATTATAAACACCCAAAAAAAAAAAAGAAATCTCTCCGCGCTGAAAAAATTCTCAAACAAATGAAAAAATAAAAAAATAAAAACAAACAAACGGTGGGCCTCGAAAACGAGCCAAATAAAGAATCCCGTTTCATTTTCAAGCAGTTTCTGTTTTCTTCTTTCGAAAAATAAAGTAAAATGTTTTTACGCTGTTAGGCTCTTTTTTTCCAGCGAATTCGCACCTGGGCTGCTGTGCCATAAGACACCTACACCTTTTCATCAAAAATTTCACATTTAGCTGATAGCGATTTCGAAAGATTTACATTCCATTTTCATATTAAATCTCAACGTTTATTAAAAAAATCGACGCATTAAAAAAAATGGTAGATTGAGATTAATAGCTCCTCGGTGAAGAAAAAAAAATGTTCAAAGAACACCGAGTAAGTAAGTAGGTTTATTGAAGAAACTTGGAAATTATAACAGTCTTAAAAGTTGAAAATTTCTAGTAAGTAATAAGTTAAGTGAAAAAAAAAATGTCAAACGAAATTCCTCTATATTGTACTACCTACTCTTCGACTCTGGAGTATTCATTAATTTAGCTTTTTTGTCGTACCTACAAGTTTTTGCTTTGCTGTAAAGAAAATCCTTCATAATGTAACTCGCGTTGAGAAAATATTTGAAAAAGATTATCGTCTTCGGTAACCTAACAATTTTTTAATTCGTACCCGACCCGATCCGACCCGTTGCCAAGTTTTGTAGTACACGAGATTTAAATATGAGTTTAGCTTTTGCTTGACGCGTAGACAGTTGAATAATTCATGTATGGGAGGCGTTTCATGCGAGAAATTTAAAATTTTACACATTGTAAAAGTAAAAGGGCACATAATTTGTAATTTTCCGCATGTAACTTTCATCGCGTATGAGGAAATTTCGTTGGCTCTAGTAATACGTGCGAGCGTGCGAAGTTTTACAAAAGAGAAACATCAATTATTAAAATTAGCACGTTAGAAAAACTATGATTGTCGTAATGTTAACGAGTTCATCTTGCCACGTAGGTCTACGAGTACCAGTACCTATTGGTGAAATACGAGGGTGCATATAGGTTTAGGTACATAGACATACACGTAGGAAGGTATAAATGAAAATAATTGACCGTAAAAATGATCGAAACCAAGTAAACAGTTAAAATAACGAAATGTCGTTTAATTTTAAATATAACTACCCACCTATGCTTATTCGGATAATTTAAAACGGCTTAGTACAAAGGCCGTAATAATAAGAGGCTCGAAGATTTCCCATTGCTGTAACTTTCCAAGCCCAGTGGGGCATAAATACGTACATATGTGTACTCGAATCGGTAGAAACATGAATGAAAAATTTACGTACATGCCCATTAAATTGTACATGTAGATGGTGCGAATGTTGAATAATGTGTGTGGCGGTATATGCCTTCGTCGTGTTTTCACCATTAATCACGATTCCTGTTTGAGAGAAAAAAAATAAGTGAGCATGTTGTTCGGTATTAATTTCACGAATCAAATGACGCCTTCGAGGAAGCTTTTTCGAAGCTGAAAAATAGTTGAAGTTAAATAAGATTTTCAACGCGCCGAGAGTAGAATTATTATTGAAACGACGTGCGAAAACACGATTTGGCTTTTTTCAATCATCATTATGTATTTTGGTTATTGGTTGTAGAAGCTAAGTCTTTTCTCTCTCCCTTCGACACTCCAAAATGGAATAAAAAAAAAGTTTACTTCAGATTTACGAAAAAATAAATCGCGAAATGCTATACCAAATGAAAAAAATCAGCTGGGTAAGTATCTACCTATCTGCAATGAAAAAGTCGTATTGATACCTACATATAAGTTTAGATACTCCCTCGTTGTAAGTAGGTAGCTATACGAGGGTAGAGGTACATCGTACAGGTACAGACATTGAATTCGTGTTTTCGAAAAAAAAAATCATCGTGCTCGTGAAGCTATTACCGAGTATGAATTTATATTAAATTCTTTTTTAAGAAAGGTGAAAATCGGCGTTTATCGAGGAAAAAAAGCTCTGTCAACTGAATTAATAACGGAAAAAATATCAGAATAATTTGTATTCACGTTGTCAATGGGAAAAAATGTAATTTTTAAAATGGCTGTTAACTCGTTTTATGTTAGTTTTTATTGAAGGGAAAAAAATTCTTACGATATAGTCGTTTCGATTGGCATTTTTCAGCTTGTGACAAACTTCCGTGAACTCTCTGTCATGGTCTGTTTGATATTCCAAACGAGATTATTGTTCGAAAAATAGCTACATGATTTTTAGCCTTTCCAACATAACGAGAAAAATATTTTATATCGAGTTTTCCGAGTTGTTAATATTTTCTTCAAAATATCCAACCCGTGAGCTCGACTGTTTTTTTACTTTGACTTACTAGTTGGTAGTTTTTTTTTTTTGGTAAGTAATTAAATATTGACAATTTTGTGTTTTTTCTTTGTTTTTTTTTACAGAATATTATGAATTCAGAAATAGGATGAAAGAGAATTAGAAGAATGCTTGGACTTCTACATTGGTGGATCCTAACGTTAATGTTGTCCTACACTAATGCTGGTATGTGGAACTGATTGTATGTACATTTAAATGTATTTGAATTAAATGATCGGCGTCCGGACACCCTGTAGTAAATCTTTCTGTATATACTTACTTACTTTGGCAAAAATTGTGATCCACTTTTTTTTTACACTTTAGAAAACCTTGTGCAACTTCTTCCAATTTAGATGAATTTTTGTTACTGCTGATCAAGTTTTTTCAAACTTTTGGTAATTACCTTATAGTCAATTTGTGGCTGACCTGAAACTATTTTTTACTGCTTAATTTGCAAACTTTGGTGTATTTTTGTCTTCTTTTTTTTGTGACAATTTTTGTCAACCTTTGTCGACATTTTGTAGATTTTGAGCTAATAAGCTTGAGTAAAAATTTTTCAACTCTTTTTCCTTCTTTTTGGAAAAAAGAAAAAAAGGCCTACTAAAAGTAAAACTTCAATTTTTTGATGAAAATCGTCATGTTTTTTTTCTAACATGAAATAGATTTAAAATAGGTAACTGTGATTTTTTTAAAATTGCATTTTTTATTTAAATTTTAATTTAAAAACGAATACCTACTTCTTTCTTCGTCCATCCCAAGTAAAATATAAACCAAAAAAGTACCTACCTTAGGTAACTTATCGTTTACATTGATTTATTAATTTTTTTGAAAAAAATTCATACTTTGCTTATTTTATTTACTTAATTTGAAATTTTTCTGGCAAAATCAAATAAAGTTCGTTCATTTTTTTCCATTCGTCTGGAATTTTTTCGAATTTTTACTTCATCAAGGTTATCTTTGGATAAACAAGTAAAATTCAACGAAATAAATTTATTGTTAAGTAAATTAAGAAACTATGTATATTCAGACCGACTAAATAAGCCTTCCAGCTCGACTCGTAGAACAAAAATAAAGTTTTCTTCCA
Source organism: Planococcus citri (assembly GCF_950023065.1). Taxonomy (NCBI): domain Eukaryota; kingdom Metazoa; phylum Arthropoda; class Insecta; order Hemiptera; family Pseudococcidae; genus Planococcus; species Planococcus citri. The sequence goes on from NC_088679.1 coordinate 44,580,933, forward strand.
AACAACACAAACGCAAGATGATTTTTCGAACATCTTGTAACGTATTTTCTCACCTAATAAATGACTTGAAGGAGAATAATGTAAATTAAGTCACATAAGCGTTTCGCCTGAAATATTCGCCGTTGACCATGAATAATGAATGGCTGCTACGCTAATAAAGAAATTCAATAAGTGTGGTTTTAAATAATGGTTACTGTTATAAAAAGTTATTTCATTAAGAAAAAGAATTCGCCTTCGAGGAAAATGTCGCTTCTTTTAAAAACTTACCTACCTTCTTACCTATCCACATTTCAAATGAAATTCTGTATACAAGGCTACTCCATTTCACAAATGAAATTTAGGTGGGTACTCGGTACTCAGAAATTTCATTAATTTGGAAAACACCTTACGAAGAAAGATGAAAATTCTTAACACGCGGTTGGATGAAAAGCACATGTTCGCGGGTGTGTTTCAAGATTAAGTAAATCAATTGTTGCGCAATTCATTAAGTGACACGAATAAAAAATAGAAATAGATAATACAGGCGGTAGTTGTGAATCAAACTGCGTCTACGACGTGATACGTCATCGTTTCGAATTCTACGTCTCGATGCCCTATCAATCAATTTAAAGCAGATAGAAAAGATGTCATTCAGATTATCTTTACTTCCGTGTAATTTTTATTTCAAGATTTTCTCACTTTCGTTCAGCATTTTTGGGAAATAATGAGGCACATAGATTTGCAAAAAATACAGAATCACATAAACAAACATGTGTTTTAAATTTCTCAGAAAGGTTCAAAATAAAAATAAACACTTTCGAAAAAAATTGAAGTGAATATTTTTGACCAAAATTGACTTTTTTGATATGATCTCTTTTCAACTTCAAAATAAGTAAGTGGTAGGTGCTGAAAATAGGTAAATTTAATAGGAGAATTTCATCGAGTTTTAAAAAGTAAATAGGTAGGACCATCATAAAAGATATTTACAACACTGATCGTATCTGCTAAATTCGTTCGAATGAAATTTATATAATTTATTGTGGTTCTTTTAAAGCCTTAAAATGGTATCATGTCATCGTGAAAGGAAAATTATTACTTCGTTGTCTTTTATTAACTTAATTTATACGTATATGGTCAGTTTCATATAAAACTACAGTCGCCATTCGAGAGACGTTTATCTTTTGGTGGAAATATCGGCAAATTTTATTTCGCTATAGATCTTCGAGAAGATTAACTAGTCGACTTTACACCTATGTACGTAGTGGAACGTTGTATTTTTGGCCGATGTATATTAAATTTATTGTAACGCTTGATTTCTTATCTAGAGTGTATTTTATCGCGTTACCGATCGGAGAAATTTTGGTCATGGTTCTTTACTCAAATAATAATATTTTTTCCCTAATAATTTTTTGCCATGAGCTGAGCTCATTCTACAGTTCTACTAAGAGATATCTATAAATTTGTCCTTTTTTTCGAACTTACAAGTAGGTAATGCTTGTCGATCTCATTTTAATGATAGACCCCTATTAGTTACTACAAATTTGGAATAACGATTCAAATTGCAATACTTACTCGATATTCAATCCACCAACCTAATAAAGCTAATGTACAACGTTATTCTACAGAAAATGATGCGAACCTGAAACCCACAACCTATTTCAATATTCATTTACTGTCGAGAAATATCAGCGATGAGATTACCATTGATCCGAAGCTTACTAGTCGTCATTCGTCGAATTATTCGTTTCACAAATTAGTCACATTACCACCTCGACCGCCTGGTCATTATTACCAAAACTCCAGATGGGGACCATTTTTTGAAGAAGGAACCGAGCCATTCAATATAACCGCCAGAGTGGGCACGACGGTGCGAATGAATTGTAAAATCGGACTTCTACACGATAAAACGGTAGGTACCTGAAGTAAATTTTTAATTAGTAAGCTAATTTGATTTTATTATTATATAGAACGACGCTTTATGAAACGAAATACTCGAAGGATTATTTTACATTTATTAGTTCTCTACATCGGCTGATAATCCATTTACCTATTCGTGAAGCGAAATTAATGTGGATGCCCCTCTAAACTGGATTCATTTATTTTCACAATTTCAAATAGGTCGATGCGTCTTGAAAAACCATTATTTTCCGTAGGTCTATAGGTAGGTAGGTCTAGGTAGGTATAGGCTTTCAAGCATTCGATTTGAGAAAATAATATAAACGAAAAAGGTAAACTATATGAATCTTTTGTTGGACAAATACCGTTGAGAATACTATTTTGTTGGCTACTTCCGCGTAATTTCCTGTATTAAATGAAATACCATTGTTCTACGCCGAGTTACTTTTGGTTAATGCATCTTTAACTTTTAAAATTGAAAAACTATCCGTGTATAACTTCGTGGCAAACTATCAAATGAAAGGAAATTTTCTTTCGGATACGTTATACACGATATATGAGATTTACTCTCCTTGTTTATGCTATAAACAGCAACGTACAAATATAATTTTTCTCATTCCTGCTACTCGTGTGTAAAAAAATCATTTTTCCCAATATACTCGTATGTAGTATATCGTCATACGCGTAGTATATTTTTTTCGTGTATTCGTTTGATAAGATTCGAGTGTTTGAATAAAAGCGTCAACGTAAAAACTAGACACATACACGTTGATATAGGTTTGAAATGAAATTTTTTCTAGTTCAGTTATTTACCAAGCCAAGTGAAAAAGAAACGAAAACTTATTTACTTTAAATCCGCGATATGATGTCTACTGTGATACGCGAAATGTTCTACATAATGTAGTCCCAACGCGTGATCAAATTATTTCACCTCGTACACTTTTTTTTTTTTCATTTCGGCTGCAAGTGAATAATAATATACTAGGTAAACAAACGACGAAGTTCATTACAATTACCAAGGTACATCTGTTAAAAAACATTACTTAATCGATCAACAAGTAGGAAAGAACTTTTACAATCCGTCAATTTCGATAGGGCTAAAATTCGTCACACCGAAAAAGCATGTCACATACTGATCAGAATCAGATTTTGAGCAGTCGAAGTTGATTTTTTGGTTTTTGGCGAAGTTTTCGAAATTGAAGAAATTACTCGTATGACCCTCGTCAAAAAGGCGAATCGGGAAGCATTCATCAAGGGCAGGAGGTTTAGTAGAAAGAATTCTAATTTATTTAACGCATCAAGCCGTGTTGAAAAATATGTTAATAGATTTGCATAACCAGTTTGCCGTAAATACAGTGAGATCATCTCCGCGTCAACTTGAGCTAAAATGAAGACGTAGATACCTATGCTTCTCTCATCCAATTTTTTATTCATAAGGAGTACCTACCTATAAGTGAACAAGTAAAATGATCACAATTTTCATCCACACCATCAAAAAGTGGAGGGGGCTTGCAATATCGAAAACAAGAAGAAAATGTCAATAATGGTCGTGTAATTATGATAACTAATCAGGGCACTTCTCGAGACATCCACCTGCAATTTGAATGGGACTGTAATTTTTGGAAAGAGTGTCTCAAAATTTCAGCTGGCTTTGGTGACCTTTGGAAACCCAAATAAATTTACCATATTTTCAGCGATTCATGCTTTTTTAAAATAAAAATATGTAAATGTAAACTTATTCAGTAAGAACGATGAAAATTAGTCCTGAAACTAGTATCAACTCTCGCAAACTAAATTTCACTATTTTTAGCCATTCCGGAGCCTTTGGCACGATCTTCGATTCCTCAAGAATTTTGAAATTTCTCCAGAAGATGTGAAAATCATTTTGGGCAGCTAAAAACTGAATTGTGGCTTATACATACTTTTTCAATTTGTTTAAAGAGTATTAGAGTTTATCATTTGAGTCAATTTCCACAGAGACACTTTGTGTGCATTTTTTTAAGCAGCATATTCCAGGAGAATAATTCCAAAAATCAAAAATTCTCTATTTGTAAGGAAATTTTTGACACTATAAAGGTTTTATCATGTCTGAATCTGAATTTTGCCATTTCTGGGTATTTTGGAGCCTACAGCGCGATTTTCAGTTTCTGCAGAATTTCAGATGTACCTACCAATCATTGAACACTGAAATACATCAAGTATTACGCTGGTTTCTTTGTTTGCTTGGTTCATCGACCTTTTATTCTCCTCATCTGGACCGCGATTCCAAGGGTTCATTTTGATGCAAACCTCCCAAATCGAGCTTGTAAAGAATGCCTCTGCGCATTGCGTGAACTCGTCTCTTACCTTACCTAGACATGTGCGCCGTTAGGAAATTGCACGGCGGCGGCGTGAGGTCAATTTTTATCAGCGCGGCGGCGTTTTAACGGCGTGCGCCGAATTTCACGCCGATTCTAAATTGACGGCGGCGCGGCGGCGTGAACATGGCGTACGGCGTACACCATAGTTTTAGTTTTGCCCAAAAAAAAAGAGAAAATTTGGTAATGGATGTTTTTGAGGGCCCCATTTTCAACTTTGAAGTTTTTGATCACTGTTTGACCAAAAATCTAAAAACCTAAAAGGAGAGAATTGAAAATTTTTTAAAAATTCGACATTAGTACCAAAATGTGGGGTTTTAAGGGCTCTAAGATAATTTTTAAAGACCATTTTCCGCGCCGTTTCACGCCGATAAGACATCGGCGCGTCAAAATTTAAATTATCGGCGGCGGCGCGCCGGTGTGAAATCGGCGGCGCACATGTCTAACCTTACCCAGTTACCCCACTTACCAAGCGTACGATCATAATCACTAGGGCAACCCAAAATATGCTCTCATTCAAGGTAAAATATTCAATATATATTCGATTTTTTGAGGTGAAATATTCGACAAAAATATTCGATTACCCCTAAAATATTCGAAAATATTCAAAATCAAATTTGGTATTGTTTCACTCGCCTTTACAAGCACATTACAAAAATGGCGACATCGTTGGGTTTTGTTTCCTAAATCACATGCACTATTCGAAATTTCACAAAATGGAACAAAATTGTTGAATTAAAATTCTATTTTGATCGTCAAAAAAAGAAGAAAAAAACGAAGCTTAATTTAAAATTCAATCTTCATCATAATTTCATCAATCATCAATATCACCATCATTAAAAAGAGCCATTTTTTTCATCTTCAACATTCTGTAAAAATGACGTTTCCTGTGTTGCGATTTTCAAAATGCAAAAATTTCCAAAATATTCAAAAATATTCGATAAATTGCGAAATATGTGGTAATTTTAGACAAAAATATTCAAATAGCAATCAAATATGTGAAAATATTCATTTTAAGGCAAAATATTCGAAAATATTTGAAATGAAGTAGGTCTTAAATGAAAGGCAATTTTCTGAAACGTAAAATGATTTTGTTACATTTGTAAACGGAGTGCAACAAAAAAACATTCAAAAAAATATATTGGGTTGCCCTAATAATCACGTGTGGAAGGAGATAACCACATTCCACACGCGATTATGATCATACGCTTGGTAAGTGGGGTAAGGTAAGAGACGAGTTCGCGCAATGCACAGAGGCATTCTTTACACGCTCAATTTGGGAGGTTTGCATCAAATATTTGCTTGAATTCCGATTGGAATCGCTGTCCAGATAGGGAATAAAAGGTCGATGGCTTGGTTACCCCTTGCCATATTCATCAAACCTGTATCAGATCTCTCAACGATGGGGTTCTTGGCCACATTTCAACGCTTCAGAAATCGTTAAGGTACACCTGTGATAACGTACTCCAATAACGCGACAAATTTTGTTGGTGCTAAGAACGACCTCGAGAAAAATAATCCCAAACTCGTCATTGAATGGAAATTCATTTCCCTGAGAACACCCCATCAAGGTGGAGTCTGGGAAGCTGCTGTCAAAGCTGGAAAGAAACATCTACTAGCTGAGACAAAATGAGCTGTTCAAACTAAAGAATTATTTAAAACAGTTCTCATCGCTGTTGAGAGGCCATTCTCAACTCTCGACCTTTATACGCCTCTCGCAACTTGACCAATTTGGATGAAATCGATGTCCTCACACCATCTCATTTTCTGATTGGATCAAGCTTACTCGAGAAATACAATCTTATTCTTGATCTACCCATATTTTAGAAGTTTATCCACATTATATGTCAGCCAATTTCAGGCACACACTCGGGGGAGTTTATTAAATAGGTACAGAATAGATGCCTATGTTTATATGTAATATTATAAGTATAAAAAAGTACAAGTAATATTAAAATTTTCAATTCGTAAGAAAATTTTTGAAATTAGCATAAATTACTGCATCCTGTTCAAAACCAATCCCCTGAAACTAAATTTCCTTATTAACAGAAAATTTGTGATTTTTTTGTTTTTTTTACACACTGAAGGTGTTTGCCTAAAAATCGACTTGAAAATGGATAAACTTTAAACTTTACTTCAAACAATAAATCGAGAATAAGCCACAACAAAATTTTAACCTTCCCAAATTAATTGCCACTCCTTCTGGAGAAATTTAAAAGTTCTGTAAGCATCGAAAAATCACGCTGGAGGCTCCAGAATGGCTTTAAATGATGAAATTCGGATTTGGGATCAGTTTTAGATATGTAGCCATTCTCGCAAATTTTAAAACTTTTCCTACAAACAATTTTTTTTCAAAATTAGGTAGGTATTTACCTATAATGTTTCTTTAAAAAAACTTTATAGCTTGGAAATTGGCTTCAATGCGGATAAATCGTTGAACATGGTCGAGAATAACGCAGAACTTGATTTTTACCTGTCCAAATTGGTTTCTGCGCCTTCTGGAGAAGTTGAAAATCGAACTGAAGGCTCCAGAATGCCTAAAAATTGTAAAATTTTGTTCAGGAGGATTGGTGTTTGTTTCAGTACTAATTTTCCTCGTATCTTGACTAAATAAACATAATATACCTAACCTACCTACCTATACTTACTTTCTTTTTTTTTAAAAAACATAATTTTACAAAAATGATCAATTTCCAGAAAAATTTAAAAAGTTTTAAAAAAGGACGATCACTAAGAAATATTTTCAAAAATAATATCCACCTAAAAATGTTTTGTCAAAATGTTAAGAGACGAGGATTTAATAATGACCCGAAGTCTCAACTTTTTCATATGTACTCCTTTTTTGGATCATTTCTTATCAATTTTGTCCTTAGCTCTATTAAATTATCAAATTAGATACCTACATACATATGTACCTACCTATACCGATTTTGATACTTGGGTATTTTAGAATTGATCAATGAGAATTCTTTTAAGGGGTGCCTACCAAATACATTTCCAAACTACCTGTATCTATCTATGCAAATAAAATTAACAAAAAAAGAAGTGACGAGATCAAACAAACGTTGGGTGCTTAACGAACTCGTGAAATAATCTTCGCAGGTTATCGCTTTCAGTATAGGTAGCTTTAGGTGTACGTGTAGGTACATTATGAATAACGCATGTGGCCGATACATTTGATTTCAAACACAGAGGAATGAAACGTATTTTATAGCAGGTACCTAAAACGATTACCCATTTTCGATACACTTGTATTTTGATAGGTAGTGTGCGTTCTGAATTGAGTGGAAAAAATTGTACTTTTTTCACAATATCGTAAATTGTACGGGTAAACAGTTTAACAAAACCACCGTTATATAGAGTCTTTTATCAGTGTAATCCTATCTGAACATTACCCAAACACGGTGCTTTTGTAAATAGTCCAAAAACTTGCTGTTGCGCGTTCAATTCCCCAGAGAAGATTCGACAATTTATTATCTCCCTTTAGCTTATCGTATATACGCTTTAAACACACCTCTTCGTTGTACTTGTAACAGCTTATTTGATTACAATGAACGTTAATTTGCCATCTTTTCGCGCTAATTTCAACATTTAAAAACGCGTCTTTTATGGATGGTTTTTCGCTCGTAAAAACACGCACACAAAGAGCGAGGTTTACGACGATAAATATTACGGCGAAAAAATTGCCTTCGTTTTTAACGCTGCGCGTTCAAGTTACAAAATTTTTCGAACAGAAAAGTTTCGGAAAAAAGTCACTTTTTCAATGGGATAAATTGACAAAAGCGTTCGGTAGAAAAAACTGGCGTGAACCGAGTGTTGAGTTATAGAAAAGAGTCGAAACGAATGTTTCCGCATATCACGATAATTTGGCTTGGTAAAATCCATTACGAAAATTATTCGTCGGCTTTTGATTTGCTATAACGAGAAGTCTCGCGTTCATCAAACTTTTCGCCAATTTTTTTATTAAAATATCTGACAGCCGTTTTCATTCTGATATATATAAGATTCGATGAATGGTGTTGTAGTCGTGCAATATTGAAATGTTACTTGAAAAGAGAGAAAAAACCTGCGGAGTTCGAGTACTTTTGCCATGTAAATTATAGAATATAGGGAGGCGAATAAGAAAAAAAAAGTCGAGAATACAATTTTCTTGAGAATTGAAAATTCTTTTTTTTTCAATAATTGCTTTCTGAAAAATAAAAAGTTGGAGTTCGACTCAATATGGATGTGATTCAACTATCTAAAGAATTGTGTTTACTCATATGTGAGCCATTATGATTTTTTGTTTTAGAAATGGTTAAATAGGTAGGTAAGTTATTACCTATACATACACACAATTGAATGGTGTAGTATGACCAAGATTTGTTTAAAGGGACGAAATATGGGGAAGGGGGGACAAAAAAATGATGAAAAATATATAAAACACGAAAACCCAAATTGAATACATATTTTTTTTTTTTGATTGATTTCATTTACATTTTTTGAAAATCGAATTCAATTTTGGTATAAATTCATTTTCATTTTATTTGTTTTCGCTCTTTTTGAACTATAGAAAACAACTGTTTTTTCGATTTTCGTTTGATCTTTTTTCCATCACATCGAAAAGTTGAAAAAAAAATTGATGAATCGTCCTAAATACAAGAATAAAGTGAACAAGTGTTGAAATTTGAAAAGAAAAAAACGAAAGGGGCGAATCCAGCATCGCCTTTTTATAGCGAATCTGTGAACGAAAATTCTCAAATATTGTCGAGAAAGTCGAGGAATAATAAATCTCCAAAGGCTAAGCCATACTGGTGATATTTTTGAATCGAAAAAAAATTGAGAAAAAAACCGCAAACAGAAGTTTATAACCGCGTAATTTTCCGGTGAAGCATATTTTTGCAGAAAAAATACCAACTTTTTCGACTTGAACACTATGTTTGTTAAAGTTGGAAAAGAAATGATGAAAAATAAAGGAAAACATTTTTGCCCGTTCTTAATTCCAAACGGCAAGAAGTATAGAAGTTTTTAAAAATAACTTTCAGGAAAAAAAATCAACTTTTAACTTTCTTTAAAAATTGTACGCACGTATAGGTAAGTAGGTATAGGTTACCAAAGTAAACGATACTTGAGAGTTTGATTTGCAAAAGAAATTTTCTGTTGGCATCGTCGTGCATCACGACTTCATGAGATTTCAAAAGTTTTAAAAAACAGAGTACGATAGATTTCTGTTCCTGTATAATAAACCTACGGCAAGTTGCATGTAACTTGGACGTGAATAATTTTCAGTTTTTTCCTCCTATCAGCTCCATTTATGTATATTACAAAAAGGTGACACATTGACAACTAATGATGATCAAAATTACCATATAAAATAAAAAATTGACAAATTTTCACCTTTTTTTTTTTTTAATGAAGTATTGTGTGATAAATAAATAATTATGTCGAGCTTCGTTACTGCGTTGTATTTGGTTATTGTGAATTGGTTACAGCAGCTGTTCTGTTCGCTAAACGAAGGGAATAGTTTTGTGGTACATACCAATTTTCGACTATTTTGTAGGTTCTATTATTACAACAAAACGCAAATAATAAAATTCATTCGGAAGCTGATTCGATTTTATTTTATACGCCGTTAAAAATTCTCATTCATATCGAATTTCAAGTAGGTAGGTATGTAGTTGACTATGTAATACGAGACTAGGTAGTATAAGGTAAACGTTGAGAAACTGAATTCTATCTTCATTGATGCTAACGAGATGGTGTAATTATGAAACCTATCTGCTCATAAAAACAAATATTCCTTTGTTCTGATAACGTTTGTTTACATCATAATGTGAATCGAATTACTCGAATAAATTATTAACGAAAGCTTGATGGAAATTTCTACAATAAAGTTCAAAAATAAATAAATAAAAATAATTTTGAAGAATATGTAAGCAATCTTTTTAAGCGCTGTGGAGATATTCAAATTCAAATCCAGTAAAAATAAAAATTCCCTGAAAATTTAATGAACTTCTAGAAAAATGCACACTTCATTTTATTTGTGTCAGTAGCCATATTCTCAGCACAGTGCTTGGAGCTCGAAATTGAGCCAAAAAAATAGAGAAGAAAAGTTGTCATTTTTCGACAAAAAGGTGACAGACGCTCAAAAAGGATCTTGGATTCGGATTTGGCAACCTCGAATTAGTCGTAAAACACTTTTCAAGTACCAGATTATGTCGAAAATTGAAAAAATCAAAAATGAGAAAGATGACAAAAAATATCTATCCTTCTCATTTTTTCGAGAAAAAAAAATGTTTTTTTCGCGAATCAAGTCCAAATTTGAGGTAGAAAGGTTTTTCGGCATGGTGAATTCGTTTCCACTGTCAGATTTCCCATCGTAGCGCTTCCTTTATTCTACCGAAAATCGTCAATTTAAAAGCTCAAAATCGAGCCAAAAAAATTGTTTTGAAAAGTGTATTTTTCATGACGTTTTTTATATGCCTAATTCGAGGTCGCAGAGCACGAAAATGACGTCCAAATCATGCCTTGCTACGTAGTACCTATTCGAGAAAATACGGGTTTTCAAAAAAAGCTGTCATTTTTTATGAAGGAGCGACAAACGTTCAGAAAGGTCCTCTGGATTTGAAATTGGCGACCTCGAAGTACTTCTAAATACCGTTTACTTTATTTTCTCGAAAATTGAAAAAATCAAAAAATGAGAAGTCGAGTGGCAAAACATATACCTTACCTACCTATACTTGTCCTTCTTATTTTTTGGGGGAAATAATTATTGCCGCAAATCGAATCAAAATCTGGAGTGGGGAAATTTTTTGGCACGGGGAATTCATTTTGGTTCAGATTTCCATTACATGTGCTTCCTTCTGCTGTAAATCGTCACTTTAGAGGCTCAAAGTTGTAGGTACCAAAAAAATTATTTCAAAAAATGCAATTTTTATGACGATTTATAACTAACTTGAGGTCTCAAAGCACGAAAATGACATCCAAATCACCCCTTGCAGCGCAGGTAGTTTTCGAGTAGGTAAATACGATTTTTCGAGAAAAAGGCGTCAATTTTCAACCAAAGAGCGACCCAACCGGCGCTCAAACAAGACCAAAGATTCGGGCTAGGTGACCTCGAATTAATCGTAAAACTTTGCTTACTCAATTATTTCTAAAATTGAACTAATCAAAAATTGTGACGGGTGAGGATTGAGGGTGACAAAAAAATATCCTTCTCATTATTTTGGGAATTTTTTTTTTGGGGATTTGAGTTTGAAATTTGAAATCGAGGGAGGGAATGAGGTTCAGACACGACGACTTCGTTTCCACTTCCGGTGTCACATTTACGCCATAGCGTTTCATTTCTATTGGAGATCGTAAATTTAAAGGCTCAAAATTTAGCTAAAAACTGGTTTTCAGTAAGTGAAATTTTTACAACGTTTTCTGACAAATTCGAGATCGCTAAGCACAGAAATGAAGTCAAAATCACACCTTGCTGCGTACCTTGTTATCGAGAAAATATGATTTTTCAAGAAAAAATTGTCAGTTTCTGACGAAGGAGCGATCGGCGCTCAAAAAGGATCCCGGATTCGGTGATCTCGGATTGGTCTTAAAACACTTTTATTCAATTTTTTCGAAAACTGAAAAGATCAAAAAAATATTAGGGTGACAAGTCGTGAATCGAGTTTTTAATACAGTGAATTCGTTTCCGGGGCCAGATTTCCATCACAATGCTTTCTTCAGCCGGAAATTTCCCATTTTTGGGCTTAGAATTGAGCCATGAAATTTTTAAAATTCTCAAATAGTTCTCAACTTTTGTACTACCTATACCTGGCCTAATAAAAGTTGCATTTTCATCTTGAAAGTCAGTTTTGAGCTTTTAAAATTTTAATTAGGAATAAATTATCTGTCTTTCATCTTCAAATTCCTTCATGCAGAGTTTTTCTCAATTTAACTAACCATAAGCTGTATAAGTCTTGAAAGTTTGACGGTTTTACAAGAAATCATAAACATGCGGAAATTGCCAACTTCGCCACTCCTTCCTTCCTCTGGTGGTTGGGACTAAAACCATGGCCATTTTACTATGGTCATCGAATCTAAGACAGATCCTACCTACGTATAGTAAAATGAAGCTAAATTGGCGGTTTCGACTTCATTTTCGGTTCAAGTTAATGTCGAGAAGATTTCATCGTGAATCTTACTGTATTCGCGGCGAACTGGTTATGCAATTCTATTAACATATTTTTTACGTGGCTCGCGTGCGTTTTCATTTATTTCATCGATGAAGTCCACTCTAAATGACCTAAGAGGCCAAAATTTCATTATGTATATTCTGGAAGCAGGTCTACAAGTGTATTTTAGAGGATTAGACTTTCTGTATCCTTCCTCAATCCTTCAGGATTCGAGAACATTAGATCTCCTGCACAGTTTAAAAAGATATGCCGCTATTAAGACCACCTTGAGTAACAAAAAAAAAGTGAGTTCAGAAGAGGAAACCTACCCACAAAGAGCAATAGAATGTTCGTTACTTCCTTCAGAACGACCTGGAGGAAAATGGGAAAATCAGTCTTGAAAAGCTTCGTTTTTGCGATGTATTTTTTCAATAAAATTCAAAAGAACATTTCCAAGAGAAAGTATCGCGTTAAAAAATTCACCTTGAGTTTTATTGAAACACTTGTACGTGGGTAAAGATGATATATTCCAAACAGGAAGTGATAAATTTTACGAATGATTCTACCTACTCAAAGAAAAAGCGTCCTTTTAATGGTTCACGAGGGTTGTTGGCGGACGCGGACGTACGTGATACATCATTAATCGTCCCTTATCAGACGCCAAGTCGCATACACCCTGCACAGACACACAACAGGCTTGCTATGTGTACGTAACGATTCGACGATACATATTTTCTTTTCGGCAAATGATTTCAAAAAGTCGTGATTTTAAAATCCATAGACATTATACGCCTACTACATTTCAATAAAAATACCTATCGCTAATCGCGTCATAAAAATATTGATCCAGTGCTGAATTTTTTCCTCGACTTTGGCGTTCAAAGAAGAGGGTTCGTTGACTTGGAAATCTTAGCAATTTTGATGCCGCGCTACCTGTATCTATTCGTTTAATTTTTAATTATTATAAACTGCAATTTACTTACATCGATGAGGAATCGTTTATCTAGAGTGAATATTTTTTTAAAACTAACATCAAGTTTGGTACTAATTACAGGTAACATGGGTTCATCGGAAAGGCGACACAATTCATCTTCTAACGGTTGCTCGACAACCTTACAGCACGGATCAACGCATTACGCTTAGTTTTCGTTACCCAAACAACTGGAGGTTGCAAATTACATCTGTTACGCAAAGAGACGACGGTCTATACGAATGTCAAGTAGCCACTCATCCTCCGACCATTAAAAGGGTTTATCTTAAAGTTACAGGTAAACATAGAAAACGTGCTATTCGCGATAATCAACTTGTTCGTATAAGGAGATTATGTGGAATTATTAGACGTCATAAGAATTAAGTATTCAGTTTGGCACGACTCGTATCTAATTTAAGAAAAATATGACCAATTTTGAAATGCAAGGTTGTACCTACTCGTGAAGTCCAGACGCGGACGCGGACGCGACGGGCGCGAGCGTGAGCGTTTATATTTATGGCGAAAATGGTGCGGATTTAAAAGCACTCGAATCACTTAAAGTTCCACTCGAGTAGAGCTTGCAGCGGCGTGGATGGCGCACCGTTTCGTTGATATAATTAATTCCCACTGTGTAACGGACGTGTGTTTGTACCATAGTACGAGGTACGAGTATATGTTAGCAATGGCAGGCAATAGTATAGTATAACAGTCACCGCACCACACCACGTATAACTTGCGCACCATTGGTTTTAAATTCGAAAAATAAATATTTTTAATGAACCTGAATGAAAGCCGTTGGGCTGTTAATGACATCGGCGATTATTAATTTTGCCAAATTGCCACCTCAAAGCGTGACTTTTGCGCAAATATAAGAGCGTAATTTTTAAATTATTAGAAAAATACGAAGGCGTCCGGCTACCGAATAAAAAAATATAACATTCGAGGCATCTGTTGTTCTGCGGATCGAGTAGCTTGCGTTTTTTTTTTTTCATTCGTACGTTTTTTTAGGTATGCGAAAAAGCGAGTTGTAAATTTTAATATTCAACAGCGTCGACGTTTGTAAAAGAAATTTTCAAGGTTCTAAATTTAATTACGAAGTATAAAGCATAGAACATTATTTTAATCGGCTATAATACCGAGATGACATCTTGAAAATAGGTCAAATGATTCGTATTCGTTTAAAAATTCGTATCTCGAATAAAATATTAATATATTATTCGCGACGGTATGGTTTATGTTGCGGGTATACTTATTCTCTTACGTTGCTATCTTTCCCTGAAAATTCATTCAAGAGACGTAAGTAGGTACCTTCGATGTGGTTCTTATCAAGAGAAGATTGTATATAGGTATCTCATGCAAAGGCTCTACCTGGTGAGGAAAACGAAATTAAAAAGTACGTTTTGGTGACCGAACCTTTCGTCAGTATTTTTTCTCATCTTGGATCACCTTTTTTGATTCGTAAAATTGTTCGAAAAGCCAGTAAGGCGACGATCTGACCATCCTAGTCTGCTGTATAAGGATCAAGGATGTGCTCGGGATCTTAAGAGTTTTGGGATTTAGTGCACTCTCAGGCACAATAAAACTGTCCCATTTTGAGAAGAGGATGAAGAAGGCATCTTGCGAATCTGTCAACTGAATTTAGAAACGAGTAGGTAGTGTATGCGTTTGTACAACTTTCTAGATTTTATTATAATCGGGAAAATTAGGTCCATCTCCTTTTCCCAGTTTTCTCGTTAAAAGTATAGGAATTCGTAAAACATAATGATTCAAAGGTTATTTAAACCCTGATTTTGTGATTAAAAAAATTTGAGTAATTCGCGATCTTGATTAGCATCTTTTTTCCTTTTCATTTCGGTGGTTTCACTCTTATTAGGTATTAATTTAAGAAGTTTATACTATCTAGTTGATTTCAAAGTGATTCAAATCATTTCCACGTGATACTTTCCAATACTGCAGAAAAAAGATGGCAACAGCTTTGAAATATATCTGTCGAAAACTTGTTTATTTTTAAAACCACAAATTGTGTAGATATTTATGTCAGCGAGTATTTACAAAACTTGATGAAAAAAAAATAAATTTCTGACAATTTATTGGAAAATTTGTTTTTCCAAGTGCTGAAGTTCCAGAGACAGATTTTAGGAAATTTTTTGGAAAACTGAAGTTTTGCCTCCAATCGATTTGTGATGTTTAACCTAAAACTGCATATACTCACATACCAAATTTTCAAACTTGCATTGGATGAAATTTTGTAAAAATTGTTCAACTCAAAAATTTCTTGGAGACTCCAGAACTAATAAAAATGGCTCGAAAGCTCTTCCGATTGATTTAGAAAAAAGAAAGGTTTAAAAATAGGGCACATATGTACTATCAAATTTCACCTTTTCAACTCAATTAAATTAAATTATAATGTTTTGCCTTGCAAGGGAATCTCTTGAACTTAGTGTTCATCTGTGATTTAAACTGGACCACAATTTACAGAAAGAGCATGGTCTGAAACCTCCATAACAAAAAAATTTCAAACGTCTCAATCTCAATAATGATTTTTCGATTTTTGACAAATTTTTGAAAATACAAAATAATTGACCATTTTGGGCAATTTAAGTAATCTTTGTTCAGCATATTTACCAGTAAAGACAAAATTTAAAAAAAAAAATCAATAAATGCTTGCTCTTGGGGAAATTTTTGAAATTTGCACAAATGGCTATATCTTATTTTTATCTTGTCTAAATACCCCTTCATTTAGCTATTTTGAGCTATTCTATATTCGTTTGAATTCTTGAATTTCTCCAGAAGAAGTGAAAATCAATTTGTGAGGTTAAAATCGAGTTGTGGTTTATTCTTGATCTGTTCTGTTCATCGAGTGACTCGCATTTGAGTCGATTTCCAGGCGGACTCCTTGCGTGCTTTTTTGACCATCTAGAAAAATATTCCAAAAATTGAAAATTTTTGATTCGGAGGGAAATTTTTTGAAACACCAAATTGCTGTATTTTGTCTAAAACCGACTTGCTGAACGGCTGGATGCAAATTTTACCATTTCGAGTCATTCTGAAACCTCCACTGCAGTTTTCAATCCCTTCAAAAAACCTAATTTTTTCAGAAGGTGTAAAAATAGAGGCTCCAAAATGGTTCAAAACAGTGAAATTCGATTTGGGAAATTAATTAATTTCAGGGCTAATTTTGAAGATTTTTACTGAATATGTAGGTATTTTTCAAAGTGTAATAATTGTTGAAAACAGTCAATTTTGAATATTGAAAAATTCACCAGAAATCGAAAAATTAATTTGGGCGGCTGGAATTTTGGTTCTTTGGCTGGTAAGGAATTTTCTTATGTTCTTTAGATCTTACTTTGTTTAGAGTCGAAATTTTTCGCTGATTTAGATAAATCCGTTATGAGTGTTCCTACGAAATTGACTCCTTTCATCCCCTCCATCTTATTAAGGGTTCCTAAATTTTCGAAAACATCAACGGAAATACAAAACTCGAATTTTAATATGACGTTCTACATAGGTGAGGGATGCCTGGGGTCAAAATGAGCTTGATACGTATTAATTACCTATTTCTGTCAATTTCAAAAGTGCATTCAAGTTTTACAATGTCGCCAAATTTACGTAGTCTGAGGGGGACAAAATTTCGAGGCACCAGCCCCCTCTTCTTCATTTTTGTTCAACGTCAATTGAACATCTCCTAGGGATATAATATGTAGCTTCATGAGCAAAATTTCAAAATAAATTCTCTCAATAACCGCGATAAAGAATATCGTATTTACGGCAAACAAGATAGGCAATTTTATTAACATCAAATTCGGAGTCACTAAAAAGACGTATCCTGTATTTACGGAGACTAAAAATTTGGAAAATTATTGTGCATGCATGTTTATTTGACCCCCTTCCCCTCCCCCTTCCCTTCATCCAAGGCTGCTGTAAGTACATATATTTTTTACTCGGTAATCATTCGATCCAAATCAAACTATTCAAAATATTCATCCTTCTGCGTGTGATACCTGGCTATGTCATGATCTGTTGCAAACTTCAAGGCTCAAATGTACGTAGATAGCAAATTGAAATCTGAGCTACATTAATGCCATTGACAGTCAGTATGAACGTCTGTGTGAATGTACGAATAAGTTACTAGTATTGTTCTTATCCAACGCCACATTTCCCATAAGGTCTACTGGAACTAACATAGACATACAACTGCTCGAGATTTCAGAAACATGGAATACAAACGTACCTTAATGTTTGTTTGCCATGTTGTAGAAAATTGTCTCAGTCGCTTTATCTACTGTAGTAAAATTTCTCGACGGCGACGCCTGAAACACTCGAAATATCAACTATACCTACCTTACAGTATTATCACAATGTTTAAAATCTTGTTTGAAGAACGAGAAAAGGTCTAACGTAAAAGAAAATAAGGGTCAAGAACGACAAAAAATGTTTGGCTTTCGGATCATGAGAACTAAACACAATTGTGCCATCATTCATCATCATATCTTGTCCCTAATAATTATTCATGACGAATGCAGCACACCTGTATCTACCTTTAGGTTTTGTTTTTTCAAGTGTCGAAATACTTATCTAGCACGTAGCCCATATTAAGTTCATTTTGACACAACAAATCTACGTACCTACCTACTGTACATATCTCATCCAGCAATAGTTTTTTTTGTTCTTTAGAATTAATAAGAAGAAATACCCGCGTGCGTAGGTATTTGCAAAATTTTGAGATTATGAAAAGGTAGTAGAATAGTAAATCTTGAAATGATATAAAACAGCCAGACTATATACCACTTATCTTTCCGCGTTGTTTTCTTATTATTTTCAACATTTTGGGTGGCTTCGCCACTTATTTGTAACTGGCAAAAAATGACTAAACCGATATGAGCCATTTATGAAATATCTTCGCGCTAGAAAAAGGTTTAGTTTAGTGTTACCAACCTACCTATCCATTCGTAAATTGACACGTGGTGATTTTAGGGTTTTAAATAAAACCAAAACCAATCGAATCAATTTGAATGCTTTCAATCGACATACTTCTTTCGTTGAAATAACGTAGAAGTAGGTACTTTTTTTTTCTATTTTGCTAGAGTGTTATTTATTTACTTTGCTTGCCTTTTTTTAGGGAAAGAACATTTTTTATTTGTACCCCTTTGAAAGCGTGAATTTATCCGTTGAAGTCGTTTTTTTTTCTCACTCGTGTTCGTGTTTATTAAATTTTTCGTTCGGTAAAGTGCATTGCATACCTACTTACCTACTATTGAATAGGAATACGAAAATTTCTCAAAAAAAAAAAATTATTCCCACGAGCACCTAAGAGAGGAGCCATTCGATGCGGAAACAATGAGCAGATTTTGAATGATGGAAAAAGAATATCGAAATAAAATTCAAGTAGGTATAGTGAGAGGTTTATTTTTCAAATAGGTAGAATTGTAATTGTCCAATCGTGCATTTTGGTATTTTGGCGAGTTTTTTTGAAAAAATAAAGCCTTTAAAATATACTTTAATCTCCACTTGTGTCAACCGAAGTGTACCTAGAAATATAGAAATAAATTTTTAAATTTTGAAACCAAACTTTCAAAATTGTCCCCTCTTGGATTTCTCATACTCTGATGAGAAAGATGATCAAAATCGCGGTGACGAGATTCCACTGAAGTTTAAAAAAAAAAAAAAAAAAATGATGAAAATGAATTTGGTTTTTATTTGATTGAGTGAGAGCGTGTCCCCTTTTCAATTAGGTACACGATAGAAAACTTGTAACTAAGTAATATTTTTTTATTCGTGAATTTAAATGAAAGTAGTTAGGTAGGTTGGTACTATAGTGAATTTAGAAGCAAAAAAAATTGTAATTTTCACACCAACGTGTTAACTGTTAATTCAATATTTAAAAAAATTGTATCTAAAACAAACTTCACTCAACCTTTCAGAGATGTGCAGGAAAACTTGAAGTTTTCATTCGATTTAGAAACTTTTAGCTACAGGAATTAAACGTAGGTATAAAAACTTGATTAAACTTAATTTTTCAAGTTTATCTATTTCTATTGTTTTCATTCATCGGTAATTCTCAATTCAATTCGATGCGATTTAGAGGATGGTTTTACACTAATTTATAAAAGAAAAAATAAGCTAATTACATCACACCCTGAACAAACTTACCGATATAAAAAAAATACCTACCTACTGTTAACGTTAGTAGCACTTATACATGGAGGAGTATTATTGAGAAGTTTTGTATTTGGAATGAAAGTTGGAAAATTAAAGCTATCTTACGTTTACCGACAAAACCATAAATATTCGAAGAACGTAGAAGCGAATTAAAATTTATTGACTTGGAAACATTTTAATGTAGAGTTGAATTTGAATCTATGCTATATTCTAAAACTAAGTTTCGCGTTATCGCTGAATTTTTTTATCTTTTCATTTACTTATCATCAAGTTTTAAATAGATTCGAACATATTTAACTCTAGCAATCCGGAATATGGATCGGTTTCTTCCAGTTTTCTTGTTATCTAGCGATAAATAATTACTAGCTGAGGCAAAATACAAATATGATCGTGTTATTGAGAGTTTGAATTATGTTTTCTTATAGCCTAGGTACATATATGTAGGTTTGTAGGTACAGATGGTGATTGGTGGGTTTCATAAAAACCTACTACAATTAGTACCAATAACCTAAGCGATGAAAATTCTCAAAATTACCTACCTATTTTTTTATGATTTTAATAATTTTAAACGTCATAGAAATTACATTGCCTTGCCTACCTATCTATTGTTGGGAAAAAATGTCGAATGACTTATTTTACTGAAATATCAACAAGCTTTAATAGGCTCCGCCTCTTTTTTTTTTTTTTAAAGAAATATCTTCCAATTTTTTTATTTTTACACCTATGTACCTAAATCTCTTTTGAACGAAAGTTGATGTGAATTGATAAAAAGAAGTAAAACTCATAAAGACAGATTTTACATTGCGGTTTTAACGAAAAGCACCCGTGGGTGTTTATTAGTCGAACACTACTTTAGTTCTCCTTGATTTTGTCCACAGACGATATTTTCGTCGAAAACTAATAAACAAAGTCGAGATGTAACATTTACATAGTTAGTCGTTACAAGAAAATCAAATTGTTTGCACTAATTCAAGTCTTCGCTTTTCATCCTTCATCGTTGCAACTACGTACGTATTACACCGTCAAATATCAATTAGCAACTATCTGCCAGTTTATACATTATTTCAATCACAACGAATGTACATGTACTTGGACGGTGCTAATTTAAACTTTCCGAATCGAGATGTTTGCCTTCAAACACGAGACTTAAAAATCAGCTTGCCGTTGCATTTTGTAGGTACCTATCGGTATCTGATAAAATAATCATATTTTGATATATGTATACTTACTCCTTTGAAATGTAAGGAAAATTTAAAAGTTTTGTAACAAGGAAGGAAATACGTTGAAAAAATTCAAGTACCTACCTAATCATAAATTTTTGCAAAATTAATCTAGGAAGCCGAGACAAACTGCTACAGCGGTATAATGAAAAACTAAAATTTCAAAGCTCAGGCAATATAAAATTTTGTATATTTCATTTCAATAGAAACCAAAATTTTAAAGCAAAATTTCATTTTAGTGAAATTAAAATGTAACATTTTCAAAAAAAAAATATCGTCATAGAAAACTGCATGGAGAATTTGTGTTCTAAAATTAAAAAAAAAATAATAATACCTACCTATCAATGCAACATAAATTTAAAAGTTACAAAAAAAATTGGAAAATGGAAAATTTACTTTTTCAAACCAAAAAATAACAAAAACAAAAATTTTAAAGCCAAATTGGAAACTTTTAAAATTTAATTTTAAAAACAGCCGAAGTTATCAATATTTCTATTGATATTTTTACTCACATATGAGGACGTGAAAAATTTTAATATCATTTCATAGCCATATTTTTTGAGTGTAGTCTTGTCTTTTAAAATGATACTTTTCCCCAAATTATTCAAAAACCCTCAAACAAAATCAGGGATATTTCAATTGAATTAAGTATGACATTAATTCGTTTTTTAATATTTATTTCATTTTAAATATAAAAGTTCATTTTTTTTAAATTCTCAACTATTCACATAAATTTTTAAAAAAATGAAAAAAAAAACAATTCAAAATAATTGAAAGCTTCATTTCTTTTCAAAGAATTCTCAGAAGAAATGTCACCATAGAAAACTATGTTCACATAAATTTAAAAAAAATATATGTACATATAAGTAATAAAACCAAATTTAAAATAGTTAATTTAAAAAGATTAAAATCGGTAAGTACCTACTCTATTCATGGGGAAAGTTTGCCTTTTTGTATTTCAATGTCCTATGTAAATACAAACACTTAAAAAAGTGAAAATGTTGATCTCAAAGGTCTGGTTTTTTTCATCACTTGTGGAAATTTGGCTTAATGACTAACAAAAAATTTCTGACAGCAACTTTATAGAAACGCTGCGCGCTGCAGTGAATTTTTTTCATTTCACATAAATTTACTTATACCTACAAAGCGCGAGTTTCGAAAGGAAAAAATTCTACGGTACCTTTTCTCGTGCTATCATATTTTTGGATATGTTTTATGGTACCTACTTGACTTACCTCATTGTAAGAAGTGTATAAGTTTTCGAGGCAGTCTAAGCCTCTCATTATAAGACCCTACCAATGTATTATTACAGCGGGTTATTTATTTGCTCCTTTTTTTTCTGGCGCGAAATATTTTCAAACTATGCTTTATTTGTGCTTATTGATGTTTTTCGGAAACTACGCAGATGAGTAAAAACTTAAAGCAAGTGAAGATGGCACTGCGCCGACGAAAATATAAAAGCAGAAAGGAATGCGTTACCGCATAATAATAAGCACGCATTAGAGGTGACGCATTCTTATCATGACTGATGAGACGAGGCGAATTTTAATATAATAAATCATTTTTTTCTAGTGAGGTATGGTTATGGTATCTAAGTAGAATTCTCGAGCAACGTGTTTTAGTGAATTTACAACGTTGTTTAAAGGTGCGTGGAATTCGTTTTTTATCCTCGCGCAAGCGACGAAGGAGGAAAAAAGTCCAGAATCCAGAGACAGAGTACACCAGGGTTTTGGTACCATTGAAAAAACCTAGTTTAGATAGCCCTTGCCAAAATACGAGTAAAGAGCAGAAATTACGGAAAATATTTAACTTCTCAGAACTTGGACCATTTAACCTTTAAAAGTTGCTTACATTTATAGTAAAATAGAATTCTTCCTCAACGTCTAGTTACATATCATATCCGTATTCACACTACATTACCCTCAGGTATAAATGTTATATCGACGAAGGTTTTGCTGCTGCACAAACTAGAAGTACACTGGTGAAACACGAAAAGAACAATAAATTTCGAACTATGTCGTCCCAATTTCGGCTTCGTATATTATCCAACATCCAACCATAGGTATACCTACCTACCTACCTACGTAGAACGTAGACGTACGAAGGGTGCAAGTTGCTGTTGTAAACGTAGGTGGCCCAGTATCAAAACATGTTTCACCTATAGATAAATTTAAGCTTTGTTTCAAGTTTTTGGGATACCTTTACCTACCTTGTACCTAGACCTACATTTGAGTTTAATCCATATTACCTACATAATTATGCTTACCTAATACCTATTTAGGAGTTGGTAGCTGGTGAACGAGATTTGACGATAACATAACGCTCAGTTCATTTGATTTTGTTTCAAATATTCACCAATTACTCTAAATTTAAAAAAAAAAGGAATTATCATGAGTGTGCCAATGTGCCATGTCTGTCTCCTGAAATAGGTACTTAAGTATTTCCCCGGAGAAGACAAATCGCATAACGTATACGGTAAAAATATTGTCTACTTTGAAATTGGTTCAGGCGCGAAACCATACGATTTAATCACATGCACAAGAACACCTACGAGTGGAATACTGATTCTAATGAAAAGCTATAATAAGCCAAAGAAAAAACTTACCCAGACAATTAAATTGAAAATTCTGTGTATTTTTTTCGCTTCTAACGAGAAAGATGTCCACTGTCCACGCCGCGCCGCTAGAAAATTTTTTGAACTTGTGAAAGAAGATTTAAAAATACATAACCAGCCAAAATTTCAGGCAGGTAATTTAGTGTATTTTTCGATTTTTTGAAAATGAGATGAAATTTCCTCAACAAGGAAAATTTTGAATCGTGGATTCAATGTTTTTGCTTGAATAACTTGGTAGCCTTATGAACGATTTTTTTTTCAAGTTTTCAAAATTACATAAATGACATTTTTCAGGAACTTATCAGAGTGCTGGGAAGCATTATTTATGATTATTTTGAAAATTGGAACACACTCCCCGAGCAAAAAACTTGACAATTATATTCATCTCAAATTACCAGCAATTCACCAATAATAATGATGAATTACCAAATCACCAGTAATTTACCAAACATCTCCAACAATTTACTAATAAAATGCACCAAAATTACCAATTATTTATTGGAAATAATTACCAGTAATTTACCAAAACAAAAAAAAAACAGTAATTTACTAAGTATGAAAATTATCACTCATTTACCAAAATAATACCAAAAATTTACCAAAAAATAACCAGTAATTTACCATATAAATTAAGTAGGTACCCAATTTACCAAAAAAAATTACCAGTAATTTCAGGGATGAAAAGCCTTAAAATGAAACTTCAGCTTTTGGCTTTTAACTTGAAATTGCAAAAATGAAACTTATATGTAGCTTTAGCTTTCGGCTATCTCGATTTTTACGGCTTGCTTTAGCCAAACTTTTGGCCTCCAATGGCTTTCCCTTGCCGTACAACAATTGTCGACGTCGACATTTACATCGACTACGTTTTTTTCCAACATAATGATGGAAAAGTGACCAATAAGTTATTTAATAGGAATCTTCTGTCCATAAAGAAGCCAGGTTGATGAAAATTTTCAAAATTTTCTCGTTATTTCTGACACTTCGACATTCCATCTCGACATGTAGATGTAAATTTCGAGCATCAAAATTTACATCTACAACTATGTCGACCAATTTTTCAGAATTAAAATTTCTGTTTTAGTGTTTAAGTTGATCATCCACAAACACATCAACACCAACATCAACCAAATTTTCAAAGATTTCTCAAATTTGAAAAATTACGTTGATATTGTGGATGTATTTTGTTGATGTCGAATTTCACATCATCATTAACATCGACATGTTGTAGACATGAAAATGTATTAGTTTAGTAGTTAATGTTCATTGTTCAACTACTGGATTGTATGGACTTTTTGGCTGTACTTCTCGGAGGTGGCCTCCGCGTGGATGATGCTTTCAGCACGAGCAATGGCAACCTAAGAGTGTAAGAGAAAATCATTTTTGGAAAAAAATTTGAATTTTGAAACTAAAATCTTACATTTTGCGTTGCTGGAGGTCGACATAAATTTCGATGCCAATGTCGATCCATCCACATCCGTCACATTTGGTTTGGATCCCACATGTCGATGTAAATTTCAACCGTATGTCGAGCCAATAAATGCCGATCAACATTGGTCGACAATTACATCAACAATTGGCTCGACACAGAGTCGAAATTCACATCGACATGTGGCAATCCAAAAGTGACGGATGTACATAGATGGGTCAACATTCACATCGAAATTAGCATGGTCACTGTTGTATGGGTTATTTTCAATTTAACAGCTTTCAGCTATATTTCATTAAGCTTTTAGCTTAAACTTCTGGCTTTAACCTTTTGACTTCAAACTTTTAGCTGATACACTACCAATTTACAAAAAAAATAAAAATAAAAATTAGATCAGGTACATTAATTTCATAATTAGTGATAGTGGAAAACATTCATTGCTAGAATTATTATTTTTTTTCATTTCATTAAATCGCATTAAAATAAAATTGAATTAAATTTTTTTCATTTTTTTGTTTCTTCTGAATTTAGAGAATTGAATTCTGTAAAATAGCCTCTGAAAAAACCAAAAAAATTAAACGTTTGGCTAGCTTTTGGCTTGGAAAAAATGAAACTTACAAAACTTTTAGCTTTTGGCCAAGTACAAAATTCTGCTCGGCTTTGAGCTTTTGGCTTAAAGTTTTCTGCTAGCTTTTCATCCCTGAGTAATTTACTTTTAAAAAATACTAGCAATTCACCAACAAAAAAAAATTACCAGTAATTTACCAAAGTAATTTCCACTAATTTACCAAAGTAATTACCAGTAATTTATCAAAAAAAACTTACCAGTACCAATTTACCAAGTAAATTAGCAGTAATTTACAAAAAATCAACAGTTATTTACAAAAAATTACCACTAATTTACAAAAAATTACCAGTAGGAATATTTTGCCCAAAAATACCAGCTAGTAAGTAGGTAGGTACTTAGGACTACTTACTTCACCATAAATTGCCAATACCTACATGGTCAAAGATTATCAGTATTTTACCAAATATGACGAGCTTTTTTACCTAAGATAAACAAATATTTGCTGAAAATTATCAGCTGTTTAGGAACAATAATTCAGCAGAATTTCCTGTGATTGATAAAAAATAATTTCCAACTCTGAAAGCATTCTAAAAGTCTTATACATGTAGCTAAATATGTATCAGGAATTTGTGATCAATTCTGGTGTTGACTCAAACCTGAAAAAAAATGGAATTATTTTTGCCAAGTGCAAATGGATTTGGGTGCCCAGAAATATCGAGTACCCCAAAGAAAGTTTTTCATTAAAAATATAGGTTGGCAACGTGACATAGATGCATTATGATTGGTGGAATGTTATCTCTCCAGTCCGACAACCAATCATGTGCTATCATTATTATCATTCACTGTGACCAACCAAAGTATTTTAGTAGAAAACTTTTTTAGGGGTACTCGATATTTCTGGGCACCCTGTAGGTATAAAAATTTGTTATGATTTTATAGTAGGTATTTTCAAAATTATTCGATTTAACTGCCTATAAAATTCAAGTACAGTAGGTGAAGTAAGACGGGGCTGATTGAGAAAATTTTCGAAAGTTTTTTCTCTATTTTCATCAATCATTAAGTAACCTTGAGGATCCATTTCAAATTATTTATGCAAAATAGGTAGTTTAAGGAATCACTTTCCACATTCACGTATAGAGTCAACTCATTTTCGAATTGTTTGATAATTTTTCCGAATGAATTGATGAAAACGTCTGATTTTGTTTTTCTATGTGCAGCCCCCGAACTGAAAATTATTGACGAAAAAGGTAATATAATCTCCGAGCGATATTACAAAGCTGGCAGTCACGTCGAACTATCTTGTTTCGCTGCTCAAATACAATCCTCGGTGGACACGCTAACTTGGTGGAAAGCCAACACTATACTTGCTAAAGGAATCACGTAAGTATGGCTATATGGATACTATAGATAGGTACCTAATGTTTTTTTCACCATTTTAATTCTCGATTCGCCTTCATTTAAATACATACACTTATTTATTCGATAAGACTATACAGAGAATGCAATTCTCGAAACGTAATCGATAATTCGTCGGGTTTCTTTCGTCGTTTAAAAAGCCATTGAAAATTCGAGAATGGAGATCAAATGTTGAATTTATTAGCCTAACTAGCAACATAGCGACGAGCGGATTGACCAATTTGAAATTATAATTTTCGCTTTTTTGTTGTACGTAGTTGTTGTTGGTGCAAAATTTTATAACATCGTAAACACGAAAAATTCTCAAATAAGGTACTCTTTACTCTTTACGGTTTCTAGTGCGAAAAATGTTACATATGTAGATACCTATATCTTTCATAAGGGAACAAAATTTCAAGCACGCGGAAAATTTCGATGGGCTTTTGAAACTTGAAAAAAAAACTTGGTTTCATGTTACCATGTCGGGTAGGGTACCTATCTTATGTTTATGCGCAAAGGGCTTAAGTACGTATAGTTCGTAACCCGTCAAGAGAGCATTCGTCAACAAGCGTGACGAGTAATTTTTACTGTTTTTACTAGCCCACCACGTACCTCTACCTATACCTATGTGAAAAATATTTCTACTCGGTAATTTACCTTTTTACGAATTGTAAAGTAGTAATTGTGCTGCCATATTTTGCTGGTAAAAAAGAAAAAATACATATCGCGGAGTAATTTACCGTAGGGACGTGTACACTTGAAAGATACCTATTGCCTTTGTTTTCACATGCAAAGGTTAAGTAAAGATTAAAGAAGGAAAAAATAATGTTATGTGCATCATACGCTCGTCATAAATCAAAATTCTATAGAAATAAAATTTTATATTTTTGAAAATGAACTTGTTTAGAATTATATTGCATTTGAATTGGTTTCCTAAGTTGTCTTATTGTGATATTCGGATTTCGGATAGGTACTCATTTTCGACCTTTGATTTGCCTTTAGAAGGACTTTTTTTGATTAGAAAAAGTTATCAAATGTAAAAATTTCTTTATTTAGGTACCTACCTACTAAACAGAAATTTCGTATTATTTTCGTTTTTTCTGCTCGTTTAATTGAATTTTTTTCTTTCAAATACATTGCTTGTGTTTTCAATATATTCCAGGACGAACGTAAATGCTTCTACCAGTACTGCGGTTTCTATACTCACAATTCCACAAGCGCAGAGAAGACATTCTGGAAATTATACTTGCAGCGTGGGACAGCTGACAGCTGCTTCAGTTTCTGTACATATCTTAAACGGTAATTGAAAGAATTGAATTGATTGTATTGTATTTTTCTCTGCGGAATAATGAGTTCACCAAACAATGAAATAGGTACCTATCTCGTACCAGTCGATTTTAAATTTTTGGTTTACTTTTGCGCATAAATTTTGAGATAAAATTTTTAAATTGTGAAATACCCATCTTCTTTCTCTTCGTATATTATTTTCATTTATTTAGTTTTTTTTTTTTTTTTTTTCTTTGAAGAACTAACACTTTGAGGAAACTCGAATAATCTATTCCTGTACACAGGAAGTAAATGTAATGGTGAAACAGAGAATTGACTGTAAAATGTTTGTAGCCTTTGTGTACCTAGACCTACCTACATATAAGTAGGTATATCCAATCTATGTACAAACAAACCCACTTTACTCGTACGCTTCGTATACACGAAAATGGCCGGCAATTTTTCGGTCTAGCAGTATTTTCGAACCACTGTTAAGTATATAAACTGATGTAACGAAAAACTAACCCGTTGAATTTTCCCCAAGGAATCGTTAGAGGATTTTTCTTGAAAGCGGAATCTTAGATTACGCGTCACCTTCGGCGCTTTCCTTTATTATTATTGCATACAGTGTCACATAATTTATTTTAAATTAGCTTTTATTCCTTTTCGCGTGTATACCTTGTAATCGGTTTTGCCCTCTCGTTGACGAGATTTTTTTCCCCCCATCTCTGTGTCTTATTAATACCTAACAAATGATACGTAAATGGTTCGATTTATTGCTAAGAAGACGATCCGTCATGCAGATTCGTTTCTTTATTGCTTCTAGCAACGTTTAAACGATGTACGTATATTTTATATAGCACGTATATTGTTATATGGAGCTTAGCTTGGCGCAATTTGACGTAACATTTGTCACAAAATGGAAATTATTTTAATTTATTGCGATCGAGTACTTTTCAATGGCTTCGAGGTTCATTCGTAAAAGATTACATGTTCATAATGCAGTGAAAACTGAATTTCGTTTATTTCAACAACGATTCATTTTTGTACATATCAATGGGTTAGGTTTGTGTTCGTCTAGAAACTAAACGAGTTGGATTCATCTTACCTGTTTCATCGACAAGTATAAAGTACCTATCTAATATCGCTAATAGCGAATAAAGTTCTCGTGTTTTCAGGCTTATTTGTTTGATATAAATTTGTAGATTGAAATTACATTTAAGTAGGTACCTAGCTACGAAAAGAAGATTTTGAGAATACGAATCAGCTTTAGCATTAGCCGTATTTACCTACTAATACAATACATTCTCACATATTAAAAAAAAATCATTCAAAATGTAAGTTATGTAGGTAATCAAAAGACATCTTCAATTCGACAAATATTTTTTCAAATTATTTGTTCAGCCTAGGCCTAGAAAAAATTAATAATGCTGGACTCGTCGCTCGTCAACTAAAATATGTACTTGAAAATTCAAATGTTACGCGTTGGTAACAATCTGGGAACCACTTAGGATAACTTTCGATTCTCGGCACAGAAAATATCGTTTAAAATTGGTAGTTGAAGAGTGAAAAAGCCGACGGTGGTTTGCACTGGCGTCGCTAACCGGTGTGCCCGGTGTGCACGGGCACACCTGTTCATTCTCAAAAAAAAAAAAAAAATTACAAATGAATTACCTCCGGGTATAAAAAAAGTTTGAACTTGCAATTTGGTTTGCTAAATGGTTGTATTGATTCTTTCGCACGGATTCTTACATCAAAGGAGGATGATGAGATGATAATTGAAGGAAGGGCAAAACAAAATCAATAGATGTGTTCTTTTTACACGGATTTTGGCAGCTTTTTGCGAGAATCTGGATCTTGGCAGATTCATAAATCCACAAAGATCGAATCTGCTTGGGTAGCAGCTTTTGAAAATGGATTTTGGATTTTACATAGGAAAAGAAGACTTGAGGTTTTCAAATATTGGTGAAAGTACTCTCAGAAATGTTTAAAAAAGAGATTTAAAAAAACATCCAAAATCCAGATTCTCGAAAATCTTAAACTGATCAGAATCCATACTGTGCATAAGAATGACAAAATGAGAGACAAGAGACTGCACAGGAACAAACCCGTACATCATTTAAAAAAGAAGAACATTTTTGGGTCAGAATGAGAATTTTGGTGGGAGGGGGGATGGAAATTTTACAACTTGATTTCATAATTTTGAAAATTGGCACACCTGTTCAGATTGTCTAGCGACGCCACTGGTGGTTTGAATTTTTTTTATGATTTAGGTTATTTAAAAAATTGCAACATCGACGTAAGATGTTTACCATCGTAATATCTGTGTGGCAAAAATTCTTTTCTCTAGGGTACTCTTTTCCATTCGGTGTGACCTATCGTTTGACCGGAGTGAATGATTTATTTAAATTTTTTTCCCGTCAAGATTCAAGAACGCAATTCTAATCTTTCCAAATATTAGCTATTAAATATAGGTACTATAATAGGCAACGTATTATAAATCTGATGTGAGATCATTGTAAAGATGTTTATCAGAGGCGAACCCCAAAATTTTTCCAAGGAAAAGGCAAAACCATATTTTCAGGCATGAAAG
Source organism: Planococcus citri (assembly GCF_950023065.1). Classification (NCBI taxonomy): domain Eukaryota; kingdom Metazoa; phylum Arthropoda; class Insecta; order Hemiptera; family Pseudococcidae; genus Planococcus; species Planococcus citri. The sequence goes on from NC_088679.1 coordinate 44,611,508, forward strand.
ATCGATATTTGATGACATTTTCTGAAAACCCGTTATCATGTAGGTACAGTAAGAGTGAAAATTTTTCGAAAAAATTTATTCAAAAAATTATGAAACGTATATTTTTGCATCAGTTATTTTAAATCATAAAAAATTTGTATAAAATCTTTGGTACTCGTACTTTATCTTTCATAAGTAAGGGTAAAGTGCCCTATTGATTTTTGGAATTATGAGACCTGTAATTGACGTAGCTGCGCGCACAATGGCTTAAATGATAGCCACATACCTCTAGTTTAATGCCATAAAGCCACTAAACCTAAAACCCCCCACAAATTTTTTATGACGTTTTTTCCAAAAACAGAGAAAATCGAAAATTGCAAAAATGGTGTCCTAATTCCGACCACCCCAAAAAAATTGAAAAAAAGAAGGTAAATAATATGTCAACATCCTTGTTTATTAATTGAAATGACACAAATAGAAAGGCAATTAATTATTTAAGCAAAGGGGAACAAATATTCAATTTTTTTTTACATTTTTCTGACCCCTCATCACAAATCTTATGTCCCCATTTGAAACACTTGGAAATTGTTTAGACGACTTTAGATACCCACATTCTCGTTTCCTTACAGCTTTTACAGCTTTGTTCATAGCATCAGCACACCATTTTTTACATTTTGGCGTTTTTTTCGAAAATCCAGGAAAATAAAAATTTCAAGTATATAGCCAAATCATTGGTGGTCGGAATTAGGGCACCCTATGAAAATAAATTTGATGGAAAAATTATGCAACTTACCTTTAATCGATCGAAAAATTAATTATCACCTTTTATTCATAAAACTATGAACTTTTAAAATTAATCGAAGCTTTTTTTTTTAGGAAGAATCACACATTTACGCAACAGGCGATTGAAGTTGCCGGAAAAGTTAATTTTCACTTTCTGAATTTCGTTTTTTGGCAATAATTTTGCGAGTTTTGGGTTTTGGGTTGTGATTTTGGTCTTAATCTTTTATCTGCGAAAAATACATAAGAAAACATTTTCTCCCGGATAGTGGAGGCATTATTGGACGAGATATGCTGGTGGTCGGATTTAGGCACCTGGTCGGCAATAGGGCACTTTACCCTTATAGATAGGTATCTCAAAAAGGTTTTTTGATGTTTATTAGTGCGTGTTTTTGAATATTTTGTTCTGTAAAATTCTCACAAATAAAGAGCCAAGATTTTTTAAAAATGTCATGTAATCTACTCGTACAATGAAAGAAATTAATTTTGAAATTTCAAACAAAATGAATTTTGGAAAAAAATACATTACGAACGATGAAATTGAAATAAAAAAATTAGAAACGAACGAATATACATACAACAACAGAAAAAGGAAAAATTAAATGTCAGAAAACAAATCGGATCTGTAATAAAATAAGTATAAATAATAATAAGGTTAAAAAAAAATGATCAAAATTACAATTTGAAAAACTCTGCTCTAAAATGTCTAAAACGTTGAAAAATAGGTACATAAAAATGTTATGAAAAAAACACGTGGGAATTGATTTAAAAAAAAAAAAAAAAAATTGAACAAATGAGCATGCAATTTGCAGAAGTTGAAATTTAAAATTTCTAATGGTACAAAAAAGTTACATTTTTGAAAATATAAAATCTGCAATGATGATGAAAAAACTAAATGAGGATCTAAGGAATTAGTTGAGTTGAAAATTTTACATTTAAAACGACCCAGAAAACAAAAAATATCGAAATTTTAAAAAATCAGTAAAAATGAATTGTGAGAAAAACCATCTTAAATCAAAAAGGAGCATGCAAACTAGAAAAGTTGAAATTTCAAATTCGTAGTCACTCAGAAAACCAGAACACATTTAAATTTTGGAAGATCAATCAAGATAAATTAGGGGGAAATAAATAAAAAACATTGACTGTGATTTAACAAACAAGTTACCTACCTAACTAAATACAATAAGTAAAAAAAAATGATAAGTACTTATTACAATTTAACACAAAAATTTAGAAAAGTTCAAATGTTGAATTGAAAAATGAAAAATCTCGAATCATCCAAAATTGTGGAAACTAAAGTGGAAAACAAATTCGCAAATCCATATGAGTACTCGTATTAAAAAAAAAAAAAAAAAAAAAAAAAAATATTGGACGTGAAATTGCAAATGCAATAATGGATAACGAGATTGAATGTTACAGATGAGTCATTCCATGTCAACTCAACCAAAAAAATGCGATTTTGAAAGTCATGTCTTTCGATTTCGCTCAATTTTTTTTACAATATATACCCATCCAGTAAATGAGAACCCCGCAATTAGTTTGGTCACAGCCCCCTGGGGGGCTTCCATTATTTTCACATTGTCTCGAGGTACTCAACTTCAGCAACCCATTACTCCAAAACTATGATACTTTGATCAAAACTGATTTCACAGTTCAAAAGGGCATTGCATTTAAAATTTTTTAAGCATTTTGAAATTTTCAAAAGTTGAAAGTTGAACTTTTAAATTGAAAATTTGAATTTCAAAAGGGCGCTGAAAGTGGGAGCTACCATTTAAAATTTTGAAAAAATTTCCATAGACGAAAATTTTAATGTTTTTTTGAAATAGGTATTCAAGTTTTGAGACGGGATCTCTTAATGGAGGGGGAGCACCTCCACCCCCAATTTTGGGCGAAACATTCGAAAGAAAATCTGGGGCATGTGATATATCGAATTGTATGTTTTTGGTGACGCTGAACACGAATATGACGTCAGATTTTTGATAGAACCCATCCATGACCCCCAGCACCTCCCCAAAGGGGGTAAAAGTTCAAAAAAGTATTTTGTTCGTGCGACACATAAAATAGTATGTTTTTGGTGACGCAACATGACGTAAGATTTTTTATTGAACCCCATCCACGGCCCCCAACAATTTTTTTGAACTTTTACCTATCGGGGGAGGTTCTGGGGGCCATGAGTGAGGTCGATTTGAAAAACTATGGCTTTATTTGTGTTCAGCGATATTGAAACCATACTATTTCATGTGTCACACGAATGTAACAATTTTTTTTTGGGGGTTACCCCTTAAGGGGAGGTGCTGGGGGCCGTAGACGGGTCCAATAAAAAATCTGACGTCATATTCGTGTTCAGCGTCACCAAAAACCTTTCGAATGTTTCGCCCAAAATTGGGGGTGGAAGTGCTCCCCCTCCATTAAGAGATCCTATCTCAAAACTTGAATATTTCGAAAAAGCATCAAAAGTTCCGTCTATGGAAATTTTTTCAAAATTTCAAATGGTAGCTCGCTAGCTCCCACTTTTAGCGCTATTTTGAAAATTTCAAAATGCTTAAAAAGTTTTAAATGCAATGCTCTTTTGAACTGTGAAATCAGTTTTGATCAAAGTATCATAGTTTTGGAGTAATGGGCTGCTGAAGTTGAGTACCTCGAGACAATGTGAAGATAATGGAAGCCCCCCCACCCACCTCTGAGGGGGCTGGGACCAAACTAATTGCGGGGTTCTTACTTACTGGATGGGTATATATTGTAAAAAAAAATTGAGCGAAATCGAAAGACATGACTCAAAAACGTTGGTTGAGTTGACATGGAATGACCCAGATTTCAGATTTCAATTGTTCTATTTTTTTAGGTGAGATGAAGGGGATGACGTGTGACTTTCATAAAAAGAGATCAAAATTGCTCAAGGGCGCAACTAAGAGGATCCGGGGAGGGTATATTCTTTAAAAAAGAAATTACTCAGAAGAACTCGGATATCTTTTCGGATAATATTGTATTTTTTATTTTTTTAGACTGAGAAGTTTTCCCAGCTGTACGGCTTGATGAAATTTTTCAAAAGTAAACATCAGCGAGAAAACTTGCAACAATTTCTGGTCTCTAGGTATATTATGTACATATTATGAGCCACCCTGGAGAATCAAAAAATTTTCATTTTCATGCGTTGCTCAAAATTTAAAACTTTTTCAAAAATTTCAACACTGAAGGTCTAAATAGGTACAGCAAAAAACAGCAATAAAACATGTTTTTAAATGCGTATATTTTTTTATTTTTTTGCGTTTGTTGCATCGACTTTTGACTATCAAAAAAAAAAAACCTTGGGGCATGGGCATGGGCATAGCTAAATTCGTTTAAAATTTCTTGATGGTACCTCTCCATTTTTTCTACAAATTTTTGAAATTTTCAACCGTTTTTCAACCTTGAAAAACCTTATAATGTATCATGTCCCCACTTCTTTGAATGAACCTAATAGGATGCTGAAATTTGGCGTGTACGAGTACAGTACATCCGCAATGTATTTGTAATTTTGTATTCCTCGCGTGTTACGGAACACCCAGTATGAATAGGTGGGATCGCAACGTAGGTGGTAGTACACAAATGTTAAGATTTTTATGGTGTTGATGTTGAACAAAGGTATTAAAATGCGTACACAGTCGAGGAAAAAATTACTTTTCGCTGACTAGAACATTAACAATAGAATTTTGGAAGTTGAACACCGTTTGTGATTTTATGTTTTTTCTGATAACGAGAAGAATATATAAGTTTGGCAAACATAATATAATAAAGCCAGCAGACTTGTACGTTGTTTTCTGTTGTTACTGATGGTAACACTGGTATTTTGCCAAGATTTCACTTATAAAATGAAAAAATCTACCTAACATCGAATTCAGTAGGTACCTTATACCTACCTATCTAGTAAGTTTTTTCTTCCCATTCTTTAAATTTTATCTCCGTCGTCGATATAATTCTTTCGCCACAAAACGCACGCGAAATAACGTAGGTAAGGTACCAGCCGAACCCGAAAGAAGTTGATAATTAAGTGAACTTCATTATCGTAAGCTGAGGGTAATTTCAACTTTTTCTTTACAAATGAATCTAACTAACACCTTTCCTCCTTTTCGTTCTGTCTTGAAAAATACGTCGAAAATAATATCCATCGTATAATTTATATTCGCCGCATTTTAATAAATACAATATTCCTCGTTTTCCGCCTTTCTAAGATTTCTCTTCTTCGCGGCGCGGCGTATTCGTCGTCGCGTATACCTATATTACATACCTATCTACCGTTTCTGCTGTTTACTTTCCGAACAGCGCGTAGCGTTGTAAGGAAAGTATTGTTTTCGCTCGAAAAATCGATTTCGAGATTTTTAAGGAATTAGGTGTTTTGAGGTCCTAGAAGAAAGAAATTTGAGACCATTTGAGCGTGTGAATTTTAAAGAGCATTTTTTTTTTTTTTTGCAATAAGTGAAGCGCTGTGGACGTTGCGTTGAGGTAAACCAGTTGAGCAGAAAGGCGGGTTTACAGTTTCATTCATAGTGAACTGGTTAAGTAAGGTATAAACTTTTTGAATTTTTTGTCTGCTGTTCGGAAAGTTTGCGATGCTTGCATTACAGTTTTTGAAAGTGTTTTCATTTTATATTAGGTAGGCTAAATTTTGAGATTGTAGGTCTATTTGATGTCATAAGCGAAAATATCTTTTTGGCAAGCCTTTTATAATTTGTTATTCATTTATTTTCTTTAATAATAAATCTGTAGGAAAAGCGTTAGCGTTCGTGTACTTCTCAAATTACAATATCGTCTTTGCTAGAGATGAAAGTGCGAGTTTACAACGTAGCCTATATCTAGATACATATATAAGCTTTGTTAAGATATCAATTTTCTAATAGGTATCTTAGTTTCAAACGCACGAGTATAATATCAACGAAATAGAGATTTTCAAACTTGTACAGAATTTCGTTATTTATTGCTTTCTAAATTGCAGAGGACAACATTAATGTGTAGGTACTTCACTTTTTACACTACACCTTGTATACTTTTCAAGGGGTAACGCAAGACAGTCTTTTTATTTATTGCTTTTTTTCTTTATAGTTATCAAGCTTTATAAAGTGGATATAATACGTAGGTAGGTACCTACATGTTTTTTTCTTACTGAAATTGAAATCACTGAAATTCTGCCATCATTCGAACTTTGCTATCTGCAAGTCAAGTGGTGCATAAAAATTTTCGAATTAGTCTATCTACATTTGAAAATACCATCTGCCTGCGTAGATTATTAAAAAAAAAAAAAAAAAAAAAAAAGTGTACCTATTCTCTCCCAATAATAAAATTATCAAAGTAATACTTAATACAATCATTTCAAAGAACTAAACCTTATTATAAGAGATGTTTAGCGAAATTCCGCAGATTAACAGATATGTAGATTTTAAAAAGCCCATATAATAATATCTACTTACAACAGATAAGTCTAATTGCCGTCTTGATACTGCGTGAAATGGTTATGCCTTTATTTGGCATGTGTAGGCAATTTATATTACTCTTGTGTATAATTTAACAAGGTTTTCCTGAATTTCGTTAAGGCTACGTTAATTTTCATAATTTAAATTCATTTTTTTCCTTTTTTCGCAGGCGAATTACCAGCCGCAGTTCACGATGGTAGCTCTGGAACAATAGCATCGTGCTTCATAGCGACCTGGTTATTAACATTATGCTGTTTTATCGGTGCCGATTGCATACTTTGCAGGTGACAGTGACACGAACCTCTCTTTTGATTCGCTTCCGTATCGAATGTTCTCGATAAAAAAGCGAATTAAAAAAAAAATCAACTTGAATTACCTATTTGTAATGTTAATACGTGTTTTTTTTTCTATAATAAAAAATATTTATAAAAATCCTACTTATAGGTTTATTTATACTATTATGTACCTTGTATTTTCTTTCATTTTCTTTTTTCTCTTCTTATATTCATTTTTTAAAAGAGCATACCTTGGAATGTTTCGAAATTGTGATGGTTTTACGACATTATTGTTTCAACCTGCAAGATTATAAAATATTTTTTAAACATTTAAAGCGTACCTATCTTAACTAGGGTACTATAATCTTAACTATATCAGTTGTATACGTAGGTAATTGTAACTTCCACAACGTGATTTCAAATTTGTACGAAAATCAACGTTCATTTCTGTAAATTAATTTAAAACTTGCATTTGTATAATTGATCATTGTAAAGTTTCAAATTATAAAAATAAAAAAGTACTTACATATTTTATAAATGTTTAGCTCATTTAACACTTAACAACTAGAAACGATGCAAATTGCAAAGTACATACTTACCTACTCACTTATTATTAAATATTAAAAAGAAAAAAATATAATATGTATTGTATCAAAGCGAAAAATAGAATCCAGACTTGAAAAGCTAGCCGAGAGCTAAAAGTTGAAAGCTGAAAGCCGACGCTTTTTGAGGTTTTTTTATTGTTTTTTTTTTATTATTATCTTCAGGGATGCGGTCCCAAACGATTTTTTTCGAGTTCCGGGTTTCGGGGCTTGGGCTTTCAATCAAAAATTTATTAAGTCTTGTGCTTGGATTGGGGCCGGGAAATTTTTGGATTTGGGTTTCAGGGCTCAGTGTCCAAGGCTTGAATGAAGTGTTCAAGGCTTTTCGGGGCTTGAAATAATTGCAATTTTGATGAAGAATTAAAGTAAAATCTTATTTGATGTTCTGTTGAAAAAAAAATTTTAATTTCTGGATATTTTTTTGCCTAATTTGCAAGCAGACTGGCTGACTGGCAAAGAACTTGAATTAACATTGGTCTTATGGGGATTTTATTGATTTGCCTAATCCTCTCCCAGACTGAAATTGACTGAAATTTGAAATACAAGTTCTTTGAGACAGTTTGCACAAACTAGTGTATGCTTTGACTTTTTTCAAAATATTTGAATTCAACAGTTCTTTCTTTTTTTTTAAATCAGAATTAACAATTAAAATTTTTTGGAATTTTTAATTATTGTCCAAATTTTTCAAGTACTTATCGTTTTTTAATGCCCAAAGAACTACCTACAGAATATAAATTTTAAGATGCACAGACTAACACAGACACGGTAAGTACGATAGTAATTTACACAATTTACACAAGCCCCGAAAAGCCCTGAACACAGTTCGGGTTTCAGGGCTCACGCTTGGGGCTTGGTTTTAAGAGAAAACGGTGCCAGGCTTTGAAGGTTACAGTTTTTAAGGTTTTGGGGCTTGGACCTGGGCCCGGCCACATTCCTGGTTATTTTTATTGAAAATTGAAGAATTTAGGTGAAAGACTGGAACAAGATTTCACTGCAAATAAAAGTTCATATTATTCAAATAATGCCGTTAACTAGAATTTTAAATTTCATTTTTTCTAACAAAAATGTCTAATTTTTTATTTATTTATTTGTTTTTTTAAAAAATACTACCTATACCTACCTATTTACCATAGTTTAAAGCTAGCTAACCTAAGCTCTATCAGCTACATCAAATTTTAAACGCAAAGTTGAAGCTTCTATTGATCTAAACTTCAAATTTTTTTATTCGTTATCGTTTTTTTACATTAAAAAAAAATTATTATTCTTATGTAGGTAACTAGGTACATATATCTATCACAGGCAGGGTTGCCACGGTTTTTCAAAAATTGATCCGGATCACGGATCACGGATCGTAGCTGTAAAAAACGATCCGGATCACGGATCACGGATAATCAAGTAAAAAATGATCCGGATCACGGATCACGAATCATGCTCAAAAAATTGATCCGGATCACGGATCACGGATCAAATTTCTGCGGATCGTTTTAAAATGTTTGTTTTTTAGAAAAACGGCCAAAATTCGTCATTTAGCAGTAAAAAATCCCAAAATATACCACTTTTTTCCAAAATTGACCAAAAGTTTGGCTATTTTGAGAATAAATGACAAAAAATCACATTTCTTTTCAGAAAAATTGCTAAAGAAGCACACGTTTTCTCCAAAAATCATCCAAAAAATGATCCGTGATAGGTGATCCGTAAATGGCAAATTCAACGGATCACGAATCACGGATCATGGTATAAAAAATGATCCGGATCACGGATCACGGATCTTGCCTGAAAAAATGATCCGGATCACGGATCACGGATCACAAAAAGATGATCCGGATCGATGATCCGGATCATTGTTGATCCGGATCGTGGCAACCCTGATCACAGGGTGCCCAGAAATATCGAGCACCCCTAAAAAAGTTTTCTACCAAAATACTTTGGTTGATCACAGTGAATGATAATAATGATAGCACATGATTGGTTGTTGGACTGGGGAGATAACATTCCACCAATCATATGCATCTACATATTTCACGTTGCCAACCTATATTTTTAATGAAAAACTTTCTTAGGGGTGCTCGATATTTCTGGGCACCCTGTACTCAACTATCCGTTCATTTGTTAGTAAATGACAATTTTACCAAATTTTTTAACAATACCGGAAAAAACGTTGGATTAGGTATGCAAACAAAACAGTACTAAAACCAAAACCAATAGCTAGCTACCATAACATTTGAAAAGCCCTTACCAATATCAATACTGTTTCCTCTGAGAAAAACTCAACAGTACCAAGACGTTTTCCTATTTCTTTTAGTGTTATTTTTTGAACTGAATGCTGTGAAACAGGGTTGCTGCGGATCCTCAAAAAAAGGATCCGGATCACGGATCACGGATCATGGCGAAAAATATGATCTGGATCACGGATCACGGATCGTTTATAAAAAAGGATTCGGATCACGGATCACGGATCATTGCCAAAAAAAGGATCCGAATCCGGATCACGGATCAAAACTTCACGGATCCTTTTTTTTCTTTGATATGCCTCATTGGCACAATGAACAAAAATAGACATTTTGCAGTTGCTCTATAAATGATCTAAAAAATCGAAATATATAGAATTTTTCTAAAAAAAACGTTACTTAAATGCTCAAAGGCCGACTGACAGTCTCCAAAATAGGTTATTTTTCAGAAAAATCGCAAAAATCCAACAAAAAAAGGATCCGTGAACATTTTGATCCGTGAGGCAGTTTACACGGATCACGGATCACGGATCGTTGTAAAAAAAAAGGATTCGGATCACGGATCACGGATCATTGTCAAAAAAGGATTCGGATCACGGATCACGGATCATAAAAAAAGGATCCGGATCATGATCCGGATCCAAAACGATCCGGATCCATGCAACCCTGCTGTGAAAGACCTACTTTTTTATGTCATGTAGCGTGGTTAACAATCGACTAAAACGGGGTTTTAATTCCACCCGTCTGCTTCTCACCGTAACTTTTTGAAAAACTAATCTCAAAAAATTACCGCTTGTATTCGCTATTGGAAATGCATTTATTCCGCATTCTCGAAAGAAATTCATTTAAAAATTCCACAAAACAGAAAAAATACAAATAAAACAAACACCATTTAACTAACATTTTATATTTTATTTATGAATAACTTAAATCACTGGTTGATTTTATTTATAATGTAGTAATATGTATAATACACAAATATATATTATTATGTATACACTTTTAGTTTCATTTTTTTCATTTATTAATAATTTCATTATACCATCTGTACAATTGAAAATTAACATTTACAACGCAATGCGGAGATCACAGCCAAAACTGAAATATTTACATTATTTTTATTTACTCGTAAAAAAAACAACTAAAATAAATTTTCAATGACTAAAGTAAATGGAGAACTTCTGAAGAAAAAAAAAAAACAATTACAGGAAAACACTTCCAACAAATAAATAAAGCTAAAAAAAATCATACGAGGAAAAAACGTAAAAAAAAATCGCTGCCAAATAAGAGAAGGTAGTGGTTCTGGTTTGCTCGTGTTCAGAAGTTCGGAAAACATAAAATTTTTGCATTTGAGAAAAATGTATCATTCTTCTGCTACAAAATACGAAGCTATATTCTTTTCTCTTCATTTTTTTTTAAATAACACTTGTTAAATAAATAGTTTGAGCAATTGTTTAACAAAAGAAAAAAAAATTAATTAACATAAAACCTACAGTATGTACATAACATTAAGTAAAAAAAAATTATAAATATGTACACAATACTCGCAGGATGTTCTCTGTTTTCATAAATTAAATCAAAATTTAAAATACTATGTACAATAGTAGAAAAAAAACAAACAAACGAACAAACAAACAAAAGAAAAAACAAAAACGCGGGTTTTCTATATTATTATTTAACAATAATTTGTACTCAACAACATTCGAATAAACAGAATCTCTTAAATGGTATTGTTTCGTCGTTCAAAAGGTAGTAATAAAACGTGTTAAAAAAAATTAATTGAAACACAAAAAAAGGAATGTACGAATGCAAAAATTCTCTACGTGATTATTTTTACCAAAGTCATTACGTATTTTAAACATTTTCTTTTCTTGGAAAAATTTTTTAGTATTTTTCTTTCCGTCCTCTATTTTTATGCATGGATAATAAAATAGAAATAGAAAAAATAATAGTAAAAAATAGTAAACAAATTCTTTCTTTAAGGTAAATTGAAAAAAACAAAAAAAACTTATCGGGAGGAAAAAAAATTTATAATATGGTAACCAAATAGAAAAACATCTAAGATTGACAAAAAAAAAACTATACAACTTCATTATATACAATAATATAAAATCATAATTCAATAAAATCTTCCCGTATTATTATTTATTATTGCTATTACTGTATGTAAACTGTAGAAGAGAAAACTTTGTGCTAAATTCAATCGGGGTTCAATCCGTACTGAGGTTTAAGTGAGAGAGGGGGGAGGGAGGGAGAAAAAAACAAATGAGAAACACCAACTTCTCGGGTATTCGATCGTAATACATACATGATAATGTAAAATATCAATAAGTAGTTCTTGGAATTTTTTTCCTTTCGTTCACATTAACAAAGTATCAGTTGTTCACTATGTTCGCTTCAACTGTTTACAAAAATTCTTAAAACCAGTAACTTTCAAAAGTCAACAATATCATTAATCCTCGAATTATCGTCGGCTAATGGCGAAATCTGTAAATTTACAGATAACGCGAATAGCTAAAAATATTCGATTTGTGCACGTTAATTATTCGATATTTTACAATATTCACGTACTTATGTATATGATACCGATATACCGAAGAATTCAAAAAATATATAATTAAGGGTAAACGCGAAAAAAAAAGGAAAAAATCTCATATTGAATGAAACAAAAGCACGTTACAGTGGACGATTAAAATATTATACGTAATTCAATATTATATGATTGTCATTTCATCGTGATACAATGCATTACGATAATAAATCATAATACACAGTTCAACAACGTATCGATAAAATTGAGCATTTCAAAAAAAAACAAAACGAGTTTCCCGTTATAAAGAAAATTTTCCAACGTTTAGATACACAGATGCGTGTGATTTTAATGATACTATGCGAAAAAGGATAGTTTAAAAAAAAGAAACATTCAGTTATAATACATTAGAAGAAACAAACACTTCAAAGTCCATATTATATACATTACATAAGTAAATTACACAATTTTAACAAGTCCGTCACAGAAATAAATAACAAATTATTACATGAGATCAATTTTTTAAAGAAACAAAAGAAAAAAAAAACAATTTTTTTGGAAGAATTCGTAGTTAAGAGAAGTTATTCAAAACAAGGTGATACGTTCTTCGAAGCAAAGTATTCGTTTTCCCGTCATATCGATACATTTTTTTTAAATTCGATTTTTTCATTACATTGTATAAGCTAACGTCCGTGAATAGTGACAAACGCCACGGTGTCTTTAAATAGGTATAGGAGAGGTAGGTAGCAATAGATGCGATAGGTAAAATCGAGAAATTTTTCGTCGTCATTTTTTCAAACAGTCACGATAATACAAACTAGGTATGCGGTTTCTTGTACACGACGATAGAGATCCGGAGCCGCGTTCAATAAAACGTTGTCGGCGAATTCACAAGGCGGAAACACATGGACCACGAAAGCAGCCTACGCAGAAGAAAAAATTATTTAATAAAACGTTCGATAGGTCACTAATCGACGAACGTGCAAAATATGCATCGTTTTCAACATACCTGTTGTGTGCCGGGAGCGGCTACGTTGATGATTCCGGCAGCCTTTTTCTGTCTCAGATAAGGAATGATGTAAGATTCCAAATTGGTAGCTTGTTGTACGACATCTTCTTGATTTCTTCCGCAAGGCAGGCCCAATATCGTGCAATGTTCGTCTCTAATCTAAATTTGAAATAAAACCAACAGATGAATAAAATATGCCAATCGTCGTACATCTTTCATACGCAATTACAGAACATTAAAATGAATCGTTCTCGCGAATCGAATGATTACATACCTCCATCTTTCTATTAACTTGTTCGAGCTGAGGTTGTTCTAATCTCATTCGTTGAGCGATTCTCAGCAATGGTTGGAAACCATCTTGTAACGTTGGTAAAGCGTCGTAGGCGACCGATGTATTACCACTAACGACGTGCATCTGAACCGCTGCTTGATCGTTCTTCAGCGCCAGTAAGCCTTGCCATATGATAGGATACATTTGCTACGAGACGAAAAACAAAATAAAATAAAACCATATTCGGGTAATTCAAATCTAACCACCATTAAGTTAAAGTTACATACCACTAAGACAGTTCCATCTAGATTTCCTTGCGGAGGCGAATCACCCAACGGAGGCGAATCCATCTGCGACGGAGATGAATCACGCGAAGCGACGATATCGTCATCTCCTCGTAACCGTACAACACGTCCACGCGAATAATCCAACTCCGTTTCAGGCGGTGGTAAAATATTTCGAGTCGGACGATGGCTACCGTAAGACGCATCGATGAACTGTCTCGGTGGCGGTGTTTCGTTATCGATAGCGTCATCGTGCGACGTATATCGTGAAGTATCCAAGTTGACTCTGGACTGAGCCGACACGTACATGTCGACCGGCTCGCCGCCGCTCTGTTGAGGTACTTTGCTGGCATAAGGTGGCGTCGAGACGCGAATTCTGGCCGGCGCTGGTAACGGCCTATGCGCCTGAATCGGTTCGTCGTAGAAAAAGCTCCGGTTGCTTTGCACGTACGGGCTCGTAATCAACGGCGAATCGCTCAGTCGATTATGCGGCGAGCTCTTCTTGCGTAGCTCCAGAGGTGGACTAGGAGTCATGCTGGATGTATTGGTCACCACCTGCTGCGCCTGCTGCTCCGCTGGTTGAGGCGGTTGCCTGCTGTCTATTATCTCACGATCTGGTATACCTTTCGCCGATCCGATCACTGTAACATATCGAGCACATTATTTCTCTCACGTTCTTCATTTTTTTCTCGACTGAAGTTGCACGAAAAAACTCACCTGTAGCAGCAGCCGACGATGCCGATGGTGGAATATGGTAAGGAGTCAAGGACGATTCCGGTATGTATGGTTGATACATGAACTGCGGATGAACGTAATGCGAAGACTGCACAGCCGAATGTGGCAATATATTAGAACCCTGATAGAAACAGAAAAGAAATCAACGTTAAACTCAAAACTAATTACAATATCATCAGCGTATTATTTCTGCAGGCTACAAAAACGATTGAATGGTTCACTGAAAAAACAAAAAAAACACCTCTGCCTATCTCATGTTTACACAATGAATACTGAGTACTCGAACATTATCAATTTATTGCCCTTTCCTATCCTTCTCGAGAAGTACGTAATACTTAAAATTCGTCCAAGTTTTACACGTGGGTTCAGTTCACAAGCGCCGAAATTTTTTTCCATACGATTCATAGCGGAATGTTCCAAAAAATTCAAGGGGTCTGTTAAAGTGTTCAAACTATGGCGAATGAATAGTTCTTAAAAGATGAAAACTTCGGTTTTTCTACTTTTGAAACAAAATAATTGTTTGTTAATTCATGAGGGTCAAAAGTGATAATCGTAACCTGGAATGAAACAATTTTCATCACTTAAGTACAAACAGATGAATAATATTTTGTAGGTATGTACTTGGTTTCTCGGAAAATGCATTCTGATGTAACCATTAAAGACGAATAAAAAAGTTCCACAACAAAATGGCCGATTTTCACTATTAAATCTTTTCGATGAAAATTCGAGCAAATAATCTTTATAAACTCTCAATGTGATTTTTTAATCTTTTTCAAGCAATGAATACACTAATGCTAATGCGAAGAGCACTTTTTTATTAATCCATAATTCAAGAGGAACTTTCAAGCAAATGAATGGAGAGAGTACACGCGATACTGCGTGATCTGTATCCAGTGCCTAACCAGAATTACAAATTGAAACTCTAATTTCATTCCCTAAATGAATCAAAAGTACAATTCATAACTACGAGCTATGTATGAATAATTCAGCTCACGTTTACCCCCGAGTAATAATTACTACTTCACAAATGAGCAATTTTTCAGCTAAAAATGCGCAATTTTTTAAAAAGTCGCCAAAGCTTACCATGGTTGACGTCGAATGAACGACTCTCGGTTGCGGCGATGGACTCTGAACCGGTACAGCTGGTCTAGATGATGGCGATGTATTAGGCATATAGAAATACCCAGATGGAGGATCGATTCTCAACGGTTCCAAAGGCACCATGTTCTTAAGCGGGTGAGCCACCTATAAAAAAAAGCAACAACGATGATAATCACCTCTGCACGATGCTGTAAACACGAATACACTCTTAAACCAAACGAGTAAAAGATGCATACCCTCGTGTTACTCGCTCCGCTAACGATCGGTTGCGGAGATATCTTCGGCGAACCCAGTGGAGGACTAGCGACAGTGCCGTGTAATAGTGGACTAGTATATTGCGGCGGATAAGGTACTTCGTCGTTCGAGTGTGTATCGTTTTCCAAATTCAATGACTGCACAAGTGTTCGTACAAAAGATTACAGATATGTACATAATATTCCACTTATACTAACTTACACAAATGAACATAACATCGTTCAGTGATTACAATTCGTACTTACTTGCATAATATGAGCTTTAGGCGTGATCGGCGTCAGTACACGAGGCTGTGGAGTAACGGTTTTCGACGTGAGCAGTTTAGTAACGGGTTGATTTTGAGAATACACCTTAAATTTAAAAAACAAAAACAAAAAGTTCATTAGTTAGGTACCACAGCTTTTCTGTAACTTGTAATCTGAATCGAAATAATTCCACTTACCACAGGAGGAAACGACGGCTGATTGTAAGCCAACGGAGGAGTATGTGATTTCATCGAAGCTGCCACAGGTATTATGGGCGGTGTGCTGGTTTTTATCAAACTGATAGGTTCGTTATCAACGTTGACGTGCGGTACTGAAGCCGAATGCGCTGCCGGAATCACCACATTATCGGTTGCAGCCGTCGAAGGCAATGGTACACAAGCCGCCGAACTGGTAGCAGTTACAGATGCAATAACACTCGTCGTCACTGCTACAGTTTCGGGTGCTTTCGGAGACACTGCAGGTTTGGTAACTAATTTCGGAACGATCACAGGTTCGGCAGTATTTTTCACTAATGCCAAAGCCGATTCTTCGATCAGACTGTCGTCCAGGCGAGGTTTCTTTTCCGGTGGAGAGTCGTCTTCTTGCTGCGATGGTTTTTGTGATCTGTAAATGAAACCGAGTGTCTTATGAATAACCCTTCGCACGTATCTGTGTTCATTTAAAACTAGTCAGGCATATTTACGTGTAAACCTACGAACGAGTAATTTTCGTCTAGTAGATTTACACGTCTTGTAGTAATAAGAATACCAGAAGCAATGATTTTTACAAGATGAATGTTACGATTCGTTTCCAACGAGTTTTCATTTTCTTTTTTTAGAAGAAATATTTAAATAATTCCTTGCAGAAAAAAAGGATACGTTACAACATCCGATCCGATTTGTGACGAAAGACTTCAAAGTAAAGCAATAAATTTATATTTTCGAGGTTTCCATAAGATGTATTCACATTTCGAGTTTCGAGTCAAAAATCGGATAGGATTGTACACCACCTTTTTTTCCAGACAACGTTTCAACCATTGATCATTGCTTTTATACAGATTACAAAAACAAGAATATTATTAAATTTAAAAATAATGACGATGTATTCCATGAAAAAATGACAAAGCTACAGCTGATCCACCAAACACTTTGAAACTGAATATTTTTTTGGAGTCCTTTCTGGACTTGAAGTTCCATTCAAATTACGATACAGTAATCGCTTCAAAGTATGAAATATTCAGGCCCTATAATCATTTCAACATGGAATACTCGAAACATCTAGAAATAACGACGTCGCAAACTAAATGCTTTAAAACATTCATATTTGTAGCATTATAGAAAACGTAATCGTCATACAACCAAATGAAACGACTAATCATCATCATCATCATCTCACAAACGCATGCCTACATTCATTTTGTAAAAATCACGCTTCTGAGCTCCACGTCCTCGCATGGCAATAAAAAAAATATTGAAAAAAACTTAATTCTACAATACTTAGACCGGGAAAATCCTCAGAAAATTACAACGCAAAAAAATATGCACCGATACGAAAAAAAAAGAAAAAAAATACAATTTACATTTTCAATGAATAAAAGTGCAAGATAAAGAAACGAAAAAAAAAGATAGCTACGGGAAGAAAACTGATCATGCAAGAAACCGAAGTGATAAAAAAAAACTAAAAGACCGCTTCAAAATGCAAAATAAACTCTACAAAGCGTTTGAGGAATTTTCCAATAAATATGAATTTGTGTGATAAACGTAAGAACATCTCGATAAAAACCCAACCCTCGGGCCACTCGTAATCTAACGTCAATTTTTTTCAGTCTCGAAAGAAAAAAAAATTTCGTGAATTTTTGCAACGATAATTGGACAATTACACATTTCTAGATGTTCTCAACAACAAAATTCATATTCAACGGTACTAACTGAGTTAATTCCGTCAGAACAGGTACATACTGTCCTTCATCGGATTCTTTCATCGGCATCAGTATTCCGCTGACTGGATCGATCAACGTGGTTGGTTCGGAAGACGTTGTCTTGGACGATGCCGGAGAATCGGGAGTAGTAACCGGCGATGGTAGTCTGGCCGGAATCGCTGGACTGCTGGGAAAATCGTCTTTTTCTTCGGCAGCCGCAGGTGTATTCGTAGTCTCCGATTGAACAGCGGTTTCTTGTTTCGAAGTAGGTTTTCGATTTGCGCGAGAATTCTTACGAGCTGATTCGTGTACCGTTGTAATGATGGCCGCCGCCGCAGCCGCGGCAATTCTAGTGGTTCTTCTAGTGGGCCGTTGATTATTGGCGGTGCTTTTGATCACCTCGTCGATAGTGTCGTCGACCGTGTTACGCGATCCGCCTTCTTTCTCCTAATCGACGCAAACAAACACAACACATTAGCGACGAATAAGAATAATTTTCAAATTTTCAATGGAAATAAAGTAAACGCTACTAACCAGTAATCGTCTCGATTTACGAGTATTAGCAGAAGACGCTGATTTGACTCCCGTTGGTGTCGTCTCATTGCTATTCGATGGTTTAACTTCGTTCGGCGGAGGCGAGGTTTCTTTGGACGGGGTGGTCGTCGCTACAGTCGTCACAGGAGGAGTTGGAGGAGTCGTTGGAGCTGGCTGACTAGGTTCGACTGGGCTTTTAATTGTTAAAATCAATCTCGGTCGTTTCACTTCTTCTTCAGAGTCCTCTTTGAATTCGTATACGTCGGTGGGTTTTTTGAGTTTGAATGAGCTTTTGGATTCAGTTTCTTTGGTAATGACATTGTTTTGTTTACCACGACGGGTTACAACTCCTCCGGGTGCGCTTGCTTTTCGTCTACGGCCACGTTTAGCATTATACGAATGGTCGTTTAGTTTCGTACCTAAAGTGAAACAGACAGAGAAATTTGCGTTAAATAACAATATTTACATTACTCAATCGTTTGACTCTGTATTCGTGCTTAAATGACACGTACCTGCGACAGCATCATCAGCAGATTCTGACATATCTTCATTCACTTCCGGCTCGGCAACGCTCGGGGATAAAGCTTCGTTTTTCTTGCCGCCAGTATTCGGCATCAGATCTTTGACACCATCACATTTACATTCGACTTCGGTTTCGACGATTGGATTATCGTGTATTTTAATCACGCAGTTGTAATCTGAGACTTTATTCTTGATGACGCTGGATTCGGACATTTTCAGTAAGATTTTAGCAGAAGTGATTTCATCTTCGGTTTTATCGGTCAAATTTATACGAGTCAATTCGGCATTCTGCGGATCTTCGACCTTCTGCGTGATTCGTTTAGATTCGTGAATCCGCTGCACGACTTTTTCCAAGATATTGCGATTATTTTCCGGCATTCGATGATTACATTTCGATAGCTCGTTCGGAACACTTCGGAAAATTTCTTCTTCGACGCTTCTCGCAATTTCTTTAATGTCGCGTTCCTTGTTTCTGACTATAACGTTCAGCTTGGAATCGTCGTTGCCTTCGACGAAGTTATCTTGGTTCACGATAGTTTTGACGATATTTTCTTTATTGGCTTCGTTACATTCGGCCGTGCTTTTAACGCCGTCGTCCACCGAGTCGAGTAACTTTTCGTTAGCGGTCGGGATCTGAAGCTGTTTCAAAGCATCTGGTTCGCCTTTTTCTTTACTTTGATCGGAATCGTCTTTGGTATCTTTTTCGACCGCTGGTACATCTTCGATTGATTTTTCAGCAACAGCTTCGCAAATTACCGTCTGGGGAGAAAGTCTTTCGGGTTTTGGTTCATCTTCAGGTAGTTGCTCGGCTTTCACCACAGCATTCTTCACCACAGAATTATACGTGTGATCATTCTCAGAAGTAGATGAGTCTTCTTTTGGTACCGGTGAAGTACTGGTTTCGGGTTTCACCGGCACATCAGCAGTTGGAAGGTCGATCGAAGATGGACTGACCGATCGTGGTGAGACATCGACTTTACTGCTTTCTTCCGCGACGTTATTTTTACCAACAGGCTCGGGTTCAGGATTAGGTTCGATTTTGATGACCGTATTTTCGGAGAATTTAGTCGTTTCAGGTTCGATTGACGTCGGTCCATTGCATTCGATGAACGAACGCTTACGTTCTTTATTCTTTTTGACAACTTCGACAGTGTCAGCGGGTTTATCGTGTTCGTGAATCGATGACAAGCTTTTGAGTACCGAATGTGATCTGGATTTAGCGTTCAATTTCTGGTGATCGTCCACGTGCATTATGTTGTTAGGTTTACAAGACGCATACAGCGGATTATCAATCTCTGGTCGAGGTTTCTTCGATGAAAAATTGTTGAAAACTAAACGTTCTGTTGTCTTGTTGTTGTTATGACTGCGTTCAACAACGTGATCGTTCTTGACGCTATCGCTACTCGATGGAGATTCAATTGGCGGCGGTAATGGTGGTGTTACTTTTTTCGGCGTCAACTCTTCATTGCGAGGCTTATCTTTGATCATTTCATCGGATTCACGTGCGGGTGGCGTTACACTCTCCGGTGGTATAGTTACTTTTGGCGGCAATGTCGGTGTAAGTTTGTCGTCGGTCACTTTCTCGCTGATTTTTTCGTAATGCGAGTTGACAACGATGAAGCTGGAACTTTCTTTTCTCGGTTCGGGAGTTTTAGATTTGACGAAATCGGAAGCGTGAGGTTTTTTCAGGACCTCGTCCGACGCGAGTTTGGAAATATCGTTCAGTTTATTCGCTGGAATGACCGGCTCGACGACACTTTTCAGTAAGTCGATCACTGGTTTGGGAATCAGCGAGTCGACTTTTTCAGGTGGTTTTTCAATTACTGGTTCTTTTTCATCGACAATCATCGAGCTGATTTCGTCGCCACTCGACGACTTATCCGTATTACTGGACTCTTTCGCTTCAAGCTCGTCATTATCAGCTTTGATGTTAGCGTCGAGCTTTTCTATGGTGGTTTCTAGGCTCAACGGTTCGGATATATCAAACGAATTATCAATATCCGATTTCACGTCTTCGGTATCAGTATCGATTTGTAAATCGGGTTCAGAGCCGGGAGTACCGGGCTTCATCGCATCGTCGGGGTAACATTCGTCGTCAAATCCAAATTCCGGCGATTCGCCAAGAATAGCAGCGACCGCATCTTCGGTCTCTTCTTGCGAAATGGTAATGCCGGTTTTATCATCTACAACGGGCGGCGTGATTTTCGGTTCTTCGATGCGTGTCGGTTCTTTAACTTCAACAGCAATGTCGGTCAGCGAGTTGAAAATGCTGAGAACCGCACGTTCGTGAACATTGGTATCAACAACGGCGGTGGAGGCGATGCTTTTGATAGCACGATCGTGAGCTTCGTCTTTGGTATCGTCGTTTGATATACTCTTGACTGCTTTTTCGTGCACATTTTCGTCCAACGATGGTAGCGGAGCGAAAACGTTTTTCATTTCAACGTTAGGAACTTCGGTGTCTTTTTTCTGCAATTTTTCGTGATGACTTTCGGCGATCGAGTTGGTAACTATGTCGACGATTTCATCGTGACGGTCGTCCGCCTTGTCGTCGTCCTCTTCTTTATTATCTTCTTTGCCGATTTCCAAACTACGCGGCTCGATTAGGCACGGTAACGAGAGAGCCGGCGGAACGTCTTCGTGTTTCGTATGATGATGATTGTGATGATGGTGATGATGATGATGGTGGTGTTTGGATTTTTCTTCTTTGGATTTCTTACGTTTCTTCTTCTTCGACTTGATATGCTCGAAGTAGTTATCGTAACTGTTGGTATTTTCGACTGAATTCAGCAGTTTAGTTTCAACGTCGGGTTTCGCGTTCTCGTGAATTTCATCTTCGCGAGTATCTTTGTTGCTGGAATCGGAGTCGGCATCGTAGACGTCGGATACACTCAATTTGGACAATTTTCGCGCATCCGCCTTTTCCGAATCGTCCGACATTGAACCGAAGATATCTTCTTCGAGATTTTCGATACTTTTTACTTTGTTGCGGCTTTTCTTTTTCTTCTTCTGTTTCAGTTTATGTTCCTTATCTTCTTCACCGACATCGCTATGAATGGACTTTCGACGCTCTTTTTTCGAATGACGTTTAGCCCGATCCATAGAATGTTCGCGACTTTTCTGACGTTTTTGCTTCTTCTTGTGTGATTTCTTCTTTTGAAAATCGCCTACGTCGTAAACCATCGGATCGATTAATGGCGGAGGCGAAGAATTCTCTGATTTTGTAAAGTCGTGATGAAGTTCAGCCAAATTGAAGAATAAATCGTCAGCTTTGTCTTTAGGTTTCGGCTCTGGTTCACTGTCGTCTGAATAAATAGCGCACGTCTTCGATTTTGGAAAACGATACGATGTGATGCTTTCGTTTTCCGACGTGTCGGTAAAGATTTTCTCGAGTTTTACGCGATTTTTGTCGATTATTTGCGGTTTGTGATCAGATTCATTTAACTTGGTGTAGTCCTCATCTTCGGAAACATCCGACATGAGAGATTTCCTTTTCAGATCGTCGTCCATGGGGATAAAAGCGTTTTTCTTTTCCAATTCACCGCTTTCAATCATCATTTTCAGTTCGCTTTTAGGTTTCTTTTTGACGAAGTCCGCAGTATGCAGCTTTCTTGACGATTTTTTGTCGAAAATCTTCTTAGGCGGTTTTGGAATATCGTCGTCGGATAAGTCGGAATATTTTTGTTTGTTCGCGGAAAAATATTCTTTTTTACGCTCGTCATCGGAATCAGACTCGATTTTCTTTTTATTTTCGATTTTGTGACTAGAAGGACGTTTCTTATTCGACATACCTTTTTTGAATTTGCGTTTGTGCTCGGTACTCGACAATAAGAAAAGTTGGTCTTTTTTCTGTTTGTTTTTCACTTCTTCGTCTGACGAATCGGTTTGCGTCAGCTTCGATTTTTCCTTATTTTTACCGTTAATCGATCGCGAGATGGATTTTACGAACTTGGTCGCATCATCGTCATCGCTAGGCTTCTTTTTATCATCGTCAGACGAATCGGTAACGCCGTGCAGATTGATTTTGTTCATTTTGTCGTTACTGGAATGCTCTTCGTCAGAACTATCCAGCATCAGTTTGTTGCCTTTTCTGATCGTTGGTTCATGATCGGTATCGTCGTCGTACGACGTCGAACGTTTCTTCTCTTCGCGTTTTACTCGTGACTGTTTCAACTGATTGAATTTCTCTTTCAGTTTTTCTTGACGTTTTTCTTCTTCTTGTTTTTGTAGATTTTTCGTCGAGCGAGCTTTCACTTTATCGTACATCGAAATATAAGCAGGCTCGTCGAGAACCACTTCGAAAATCGAATGATTCTTCTTGTTCGATTTGCTTTCGTCGTAACTTTCGAAATCGCTATCGCTGCTACTGTCGCTGGGTGTTTTACGTTTCTTGGATTTCTTGCGTTTGCTCGACAAACCAGATTTTTCCGATTTCTTACGTTCGCTTCTCTTTTCATCTTTCATACTATCGCTGATACTGTTGTTCTTGTGTTTCTCGCTACTACTTCGTTTGGACACGTGATCAGATGGCGTATCGTGACGTTTATCGTCGTTATTACTTTCGACGCTATCGTACGAGCTTTTACTCTTACTATGCACAGAGTCGGATAACGAACTGCTACTGGACGAGTTCTTTCTTTCGATTTCTTTACGACTGACGGATTCATGAGTGAGTTTGTTTTTATAAAAATTACTAGATGTGTTGGCGGATTTCAAATCGATTTTTTCTAACTCGAGAGTATCAGATTTCGACGTTTCTTTTTCGCTGCTATGCTTTTTATTATTTTCGTGTTCTTTACTGTACTTCTTATGGTAGTCGTGTTTGATTTTACCATTTTCAGGTTGACCTACCAACTTCTCTTTTCGCTTTTCTTTTTCTTTTTCTTTCTCTTTTATCGAAGTCGAAGTCGAAGTCGACGTTGACGTTGTCGTGGTCGCAGTCGATTCGACGAGAATTTTCGGCGTTTCTTTCTTACTACAGCTACTGCTGTTGATGCTGTTGCTACTGTTAGTGCAACTGCTTTCAGTCTTATTGAACACATTTTCGGTTTTCTTTTCTAATTTCTCTTCGAATTTATTAAGTTTTTCTTCGACTTTCACCACGTCGGATGATTCTCTTTTCTCTTCGCATTTACGCGATTTTTCGTCCTTATGTTGCTTGGTCTCGTGTTTGTTCTTCTTCTCAGACTTGGATTTGTCGATGATTTGTTCGTTTTCTTTATGTTTACCGGACGACTTTTCCGTTTCTCTACCTTCCAAATCGTTCGATTTCCGCCTTTCGGATAAAAAATGGTTCTTTTTCTTTTCTAGGGATTTATTTTCGAACATGTTGAATTCTTTCGTTTTTATACACTCTTTTTTCGATTTATCTTCTTTCTTGTTGATCTTCTCTTTGGACGAATGGCTGCTTTTATCGCTGACCGACTTTTTCTTCTCTTTAGGAGGTTTAACTTCCTCGTCTTTACCGTCGGACACAGATTTCTTTTTCTCGTGTTTCACGTTAAATACCGTTTCGATGATTTTATTTTTCACCAGCGTTGTTTTGTTATCGTCGATATCGTTGGAATCGTCATCGTCTTCGTCAATTTCGGCCATTTTTATTTCGAGCGGGTCTTTATCTTCGGCGCTTTCGTTTTTGACATCCTTCAGTGGTGGGGGAATTCGTTTATCTTCTTTCTTTTCGATTTTGGTATCTTTCTTTCTGTCTTCGTCTTCGCTGTTAACGTGGTTGTACGAGACTACTTTGGATTTTTTATCATCGGTGCCGATTTTATCGCAATGATTGACCATTTCTTTTTTATCGCGTTTCATAACGTCGAGCTCTTTGGAAGAGTTGGCGAAATTCGTTGGCTTTTTAGACAAGACTTCGGATTTATCGATTTTCTTATGGATGTTATTGACTATTTCTTTTTTGGGTACTACTTTTTCATCGATCTTTTCGTTGGTCACACGTTCTTCTTTGTGGACTTCGATCGATGAACGTCTATGCGTGCTTGGTTTATCGATTTCCGAAACATCTTCCAAGCTTTTACTCAGCTTGTCGCGTTGCGACGTGTGGAAAATGACGGAAACTGTGTTACAACTTTCAGGCGACGTTGCAGACGCCGAAGTCGAGGCAACTGAGGCTACTGCGACGGTGGTGCTGGCGCAGGACAAGGTACTGGTGGAGATGGTCGACGTGACGGCGATGGTAGCCGTAATCGTGGTTGTAGTGACGGTGGACGTGACAATGGTTCTATCAACGGAATTTTTTCTTTTATCCAATACGCTGTTTTCTTTCTCGTTCGACGTGGTAGATTTACTTTCGTACGAGCAATTGTTAAATTTCGGTTTTGTTTCGTGATTAACGATTTTGTTTGGTTTATCGCCACTCTGGTCATGAGTGGTAGATTTACAGTTGTATTTGTCTTTGACAGCGGCGGTGGCGGAGACGCGTTCGTTGATCAATTCGTTCATATCATCGGTTGACTTCCTGCCGATGCTTTCGATACTGCCACGACGCGAATTCACCGGACTGACGATGTCTTTTTTATCGATAGCTGCGACCGGTTCCAGCCTACTCAACGTTTCACGACTAGTAATAGGCAATGGATTTTTTGGTAATTCAGTTAACTTCTCAACCGAGTTGTTCCTCAATATCGCGTTGGTACGCGTGCTGCTGCTACTACTACTACCGTGAGGTGATGGTAGAGGTGCGCTCGTGGGCGGACTAATACTGTTGATATCTGACTGTTTACCGGAGACGGCGGTGGAATTGGACGACGCGTTGAAATTATTCAGCAAGAGTGGTTTGGGCGTTGTTGGCGTCGTCGTCGTCGTTGCGGTACTCTTTACCGGAGGCGGATGCGACGGAAACGGATACTGCAGGCCTTTGATTACAGACGACGATGACGAAGACGACGACGAGGATGTTGATGACGACGAAGTCGGTGTGCTGGAAGATGCGGACGACGTTGACGCTACCGCTACATTATTCACGGTCGATGGTTTGGAACATACGTTACTAGGTAAATTACTGATACTCGTGATTAACGTATTATGAGATCGGACCGTATTATTAATGGTGACCCGCGGCGAAGGGAACTCCGTCGGCGGCGTTTGATCGGTTATGGTTTCCAGACGTTTGAAATGGTCGTCGAAAACACTTTTACGAGACAGCACCGTTTGACAGATTTCCGATCTTTGACGACCGATCGAATTAACGTCCAGCAGCTTGTGTTTGACTTGGATCGCGGACGTGTCCAGCTTACCGGACATCACTTTGCACCGAGTGCCGTGCCATTTTTCGTATTTTTCGTCCAGCGATTTGAGCTGTTCGATCCACGGCGCTTTTAACGTTTCGGTCAACGAATCGAACGACGTGATGTTGCTCAGTTTCGAATCTAATATGCTGGGCTTTTCTTTTGCGTGCGGCGAAGGCGATCGTCTGGTGTACGACGACGTCGACGACGATGACAACGTTCTGGTTACGTTGCTGTTACTGCTGCTTTCAAAAGGCGGCGGCGGACGGGAAACATGGTGCGGTTTACTTTGGTGCGGTGACTTCGAAGAACGATCCGAAGGGGAAGAGGAACGAGGAACTTTATTAGCGAACGAAGGTAATGGTAAAGACAACGGAGTATTGCTAGTGTTTTTCTCTTTGGCTGCTCGACGGCTCTCGTAATGAGCCAATATGTTCTCCGGCCGTTCGTCGCATAACGGCGTACCCGGTCTACTCTCTTCGCGACTAGTGCTACGATGCTGTCGTATCGAGCTTTGCTGTTTCGTCGACGAAAGTTCTTCTTCATCGTCGTCGTCTTCCGAGCTGGAATAGTCGTTCAACTGTTCCAGCAACGAAACGCGTTCTTTTTGTAGCGTCACGTCGTCCTGCGGATTCGGCGTCGTCGGCGGCGCTTTCTCGCTGCTGCTGGTGGTATTACTCTCGATATTAATATTCAAATCTTCCAAACTTCTGTGAGAACAGAGAAAAAAATAATCGTTATTAAAAACCCGCACATTTCACACGTTTTTTTTTTTTTTTTTAGAAAGAATAAGCATTAAATTTTTCCACACATACCTCGATATCCGTCTTTCGGAAGAACATTCGGTATTGCTGTAATCGAAACGACTAGTTTGTTGAGGACGTGGCGTTGATCTAGAAGATGTTGATGGTGATGGTGACGGAGTATTGTTTACAATAGGTGAAGCACTATTACTGGACGGCGTTTGTTGAACTGTTTGATGAGTAGGAGTTGTACGTAATGTTGGTGTTGTGTGTTGGTATCGAGGATGTAATTTATCGCTACTGCTGTTGTTCGTATTACTACTACTCGTATTCAGTATGGTTTTACTGGTTGTATTACTGTTGCCACCACCGCCACCGCCGTTGCTACTCGTCGAAGACGCTGGTGTATCTAAGCCACGTGTACTACCCGTACTTCGAGGAGAATCTTGGCAGCTAAAAAAAATGAATTAAGAACGTAAATTTTCATAAATATCGACAAAAGGTGAATTTCTCGCGTTTACTGGCAAACACTTACTTATTTTCGTAGGCTGATATAACGGATTTTGATTTTTCATAATTATCATAAAAATTCTCTTGGCATTCTCGAGATGCATAATCTGCCATTAATCTTCTGTTCTTAAGCACATACCCTCTCATTTGACTCAACGCTGCTTGTGCATGGGTTATCTACGAATTACACGAAATACATTTATAATCGTCGAAGAACAGTTGTATTCCACAGACGTATCGAAAACAAATTCGAGTAAGTCGATTTGAAAATACAATAATAGGTATTTGCGAATACTCACTTGTTGAAAAAACACTAAAGCTTTTCCTTGAGATCTGTCTATATCTACATGCGTCACATGACCAAACTGGCTGAAAGACCCACTTAATTGTTTTTCGGTAACACAGTCTGCGAAAAGGATTACATCGATTAGATATACGATACACAACAATCGATAATGCGATTGATAAAGCGGGTATTATGATGATACATACCTGCAACGCCTGCCACCCACAAACAATTGGTTGCTAGCGATTTTCCATACCCCAAATTAATTTTGTTGCTTCCAAAATATTCTCCATCCATCGCATGCATAGCCTTAACTACACTACTAATATCACAGTATTGGCAAAATGCGTAACAACTTGTAACACCTTGTTTCTTTAAATCAATATCCTGTAACAAAAAATAAACCAAAATTGTTAGAAAAATCTACGGATCAAAACAGTGAGAAAGGCGATGTTTTGAAAAATGATTACAGCTCAGGATCAGTTCTGTGCTTTATTTAAAAGAATCTTAAAGAATCACTAAGTTACCCCCGAAACGAAATTATACTATCAAAATTTCCATTTTCACTGAATCACAATGTGACGTTCAAACAATAAAGAAAAAATTACATCAACACTTTTCTAAAACCTTTCAACGTAAGAATAATCAGCAAATTTAAAATCGGGATTTTTTTTCTCTTTTAGCACGTTATATCGTTAAACTGAGTATTATAACCTATTGGAGAGTAAAAAAAATTAATGTTTAATTCACTTACAATAATTTCGCCAAATTTTTGAAACGTATTACGGAGATCATTAACAGATACATCTTTTTCAAGATTTCCTATAAATAACGTTCGCGTTGCTTTTGGATGATATTCATCCAGCTCTGCTTCGATAGGTCTGCAAAGTATAAAGTCAAATTAAACAACTGAATGTACATAACATCATTACTACGCATATTATACATTTTACACAAATATTTTCGAACCATAAGGTAGTTTATCTTTCAGCGTGACAGTACACGAATGTAAATTTCGAATTTTTGATCATATGAAAAGAAAGGGATAGGGGGGAGCAATTTTTATAAACAAATACATCCGTTTTTCAGCCGCACAAAATTATTACAAAAGTCCTTCCTAGGTAAGGTTGGTAAAGTGAAAATATATCCCAAACAATCGCTGAAATCGTTGTAAATATAGTATAAATTTTAATAAATATGTTTGAATTCATAAAAACCAAAATTTAAATTCACATTTTTTTTTTTGGTTGAAAAAATACCATGTTGAATAAAATCAATTTCATCTTCAATAAATTACAAGAATAATTCCAAATGATAATTTACCTAAAATCATTATCTTCAACATCATATCCATGATATATGGTGACTTCGATTTTAGAACCAAAAAACAGTTTATCGTGCGAAACTTGCAACGCTTTCTCCACATCGTCTGCTTTTTTAAAACAAACGATGGCATATCGATTCGCACCCTGGCCTAGGACTTTCACAGATGTTACTTTCCCATGTTTCTTGTACTCGTGGTATAATCCATCTTTTAGGCTGGAATCTGAAACACACGTTGAAAATGGAAAATTTTAAAAAAGCCTGCATTATGCAAATACCCCGGTAGTCGCGTCGATGTGATAATGGAAAATTTTACAATTACGTTATTCTACGTGGAAAAAAATACAGGAAGCTTCTTCGTATTCATGGTCATCGTCCACAGTATTAAAATTATATGTATTAGCCTTCGCGCATCTTTATTCTCGCTCACTCACCCTTCCTATTTTATTAACCTCATCATTCTACTCGAAAAAGCCCACAATGGTGCTTTATCGATTAACAATAACATATTATCGTCGAAATGATCGATTAAATTGAAGAATGAAGAGAAAAGAAAGAAAAAGAGAAACGTGATCGTACCACTGGATCTTGCTGGCAAATTTCTGACACAAATTGCAAGAGGTCTTCTATCATCAGTATGCACAACAGGACTACAATTTGTTAACGGCGTAGATATAGTGGAATGAACAGTGACTGTACTTTTAAGACTACCATGATGACTGTGAAAAAAAAAGCACAAAAACAACAAAATTAATTAATGTTTCAATTTTTACATCAGAAACATCTTTTTTTTTAATAGACAAGAACTTTTCCTACTCTCCTTTTTTATTTTCAATTATTTTTTCCTTTACTTTTGAAAAAAAATAAAATAAAAAGCAGGTCTCAACAACGTGAAAAAGAAATGTTGAGGATCCCAACAAGGAGACCTTTCGAAAATAGAATCGCACCTCTTCCTCTGGAGGAAACTTTCAAAAATTGAAACTCTCATCCAGAGGGACTCTTTTATCATCGAAACATAGTTTTTCAGATGTACTAGCTCCTCAGTCCAAGAGGTAAAAACCATATTCAACATGACGTACCTGTGCGTAGAACAAGATCTTTCGGAAATTGCCGCGCTTGAAGAATCTGAACTAGAAGAAGAACTACGAGAGTGACTTGAACTGCTACTAGAATGAGATCGAGATCTACTTGAATCAGAATTATTGGATACGCTTTCGCTGCCGTTCGATCCGCGCCTTCGCATGACTCTACATTTTCTCCTGGAAAAAATAAATTTTGATCGTAAGTATATAGTTAGAAATACGTTCGTTGTACGTAAAAGAACTCGTCGATAAATTAGCTCTGTTTAATTAAAATCGGAAGTATTTCTGATTTTTTTCGCATTAATTTCTTTTTTTGAACCTCACATTTACATAGAATCATCCTGGTAGTGGATTGAATCAATGAGACCGAATTCTTCGTAATTTTCAAGAAGGATTGCGGGCACACAATAAACATTGAACTTATTTCAACGAAATAGCTGCCTATAATTTAATAGGCAGGATTTCCGTGCTCTAAAAATGCAATTATACACAACTCCTGTTTTGCAATTATTCTACTGAATCGGTCAAAATTCGACTTTTGACAAAAATGTATCGTGCCAAACTGGAGATTTTATTGGTGAAAAAGAAGACTCAAAATTTAGCTAAATCATCGGAAAAAGAGTGAAAATTGGAGTAATTTTTTGGCCGGAAACCCGTCCATAGGTTTTTTGATCGTTAAATGAGTTCTTAAGTTCGAAAAATACGCAAAATTGACAAGAAGAGAAGGAATACACTTGGATTTTTTTTTAGTAGGGGATTGGGGGATTTGCTGGTTAATGCTTAACCGGGGGGGGGGGGGGCTTTGAAAATTTCAAAATCGATTTCGGAGGTGAAAAATCTGAAAAATAATTCAAAAAAATGGTGGAATTTGCACGGATTTTGTTTCCAAAAAACGTAAGTACCTACGTATCGATTATTTACGCCGCGTCAGCAGTTGTTTTTTTAGAGGAGGCGTGCAAAGAAGCGATAGAAAACAATCAAACGACCTCAAAATCTGTTGTAAGGTAAACATATCAGCCTTCTGATAATATTTTGAAATTCGCCATTTGACTTCGCAACGGTAAACGCTAAATCGAGTTGGAGGGCTTAAAATTTCACTACGTGCTTTTTAGATCATTTGGCATTTCATCAAATTTTCGAAGAAAAAGTAAATATTAACCCAACGTAGTAGATACTCTACTGAATAAACATTGATAACGCCGCTATCCCTCGTTCGTCAAAACTTTGGTCTTTCCTCTCTGTCTGTATGCGAAGACTCCCACACAATTCTTATCCGTAATATGCTTCGATTATCGAGATTTTCACATAAAAACAAAATTGGTAAATCGCTTCCTTGTTCTTTCTAAGTAGAAATGATACCTAGGTGTTTTTTTTAAGCCCAAAAACAAAACTTGAGCTTCATAAGTTGAAAAAACAAAACACTGTAACTTCGACAAGACTGTTATTAATAAAAATTATTTCAAATTTTAATGATCAAGACAAATGATCAGTAGCCTCCAACAGACTGGATTTCAACATCATTCATTGAGAAATTTTGTTTAAAAATACGTTTTCAAACTTTAAACAAACTTTTGAAAGGCGTTTTTTGAAAAACCAAAACCTTATAGCCAAAATCACGACTTAAACAAAGCAAATAGAAAACTGTATTGTATTTTTCAAAATTCATAATGATGACAACGTCATTAATTATCATCAACTTTCGTAACTTAAACTACCCGCATGATTTGAATACGTATAAAATACTTGTACACCTGTTTAAGTAACACTTTAAGTATGAATCGTTAAAAGCGTGTTGCAATTTCAGGTTATTACTTTAGCACCGAGTACTCTAGCTCTCGATATATGAAATATCGAGAGCATATTCATTCGACTGTGCAATGCAATTAATTAATATCCGGATTGGATTCTACTTTACAAAGGTATTCATAGATTAAATTCTTAGGGCCATACCATATTCATGGACTTCACTCATCAAGTAGCAATAAACATTTCAATGATTCAAATTTTCGATAGGAAATTTCGCACGTCTCGATCATATGTACAAATTACAATAAATTCATTTCAAAAGTGTAGTTTCTTGGCTACTTGGTAAAATAATGTCCAAATACGGCCCTTTTTGGTGCAAAACTATACTCTAAAATAATATAGGTGTTTCAAAAATCGGATGCAAAATTACCGTGATTTTGGATGTTTCTTATGCACTATGATGACTGGAGTGCTTTCCCTCCGCTCTTCTTGGTACGATAAAATTTCCGGCGTGCTCACGACAGACGACGAATACCTCGAACAATTGGTACCTTCATAAGAATTCCAACTGGTCGTTGTAACCGTCCTGTGATGAGTGGAAGGAGTTCTTGCAACAACGCTACAAAAAACAGAAAAAACAACGGGCTCAAATTAGATCATTCGATCGTCTACAAGTTGTTTTTTTTCTGATAAAAGTTAAGCGAAAAATTGATTCGGATGTGCCACATTTAAGCCATATCGCGAGTCTTATGCTACATTAAAATCTCCTCACTCGTACAAGACGAGCTAATTTGTGAAAAAGATAGATAGGTCTTATAGGAACGCGAAAACAGTACACATTCAAATATTCGATTACTCTTTACATAGCAATTGTACTAATTTGATTGACTAACTACTTCAACGATACGATTTATGCATTCTATTGTCCTTAAAGCGACATCCGAAGAAAAAAAACTACATCCATGTGTATTTTGAAAAACACACTCACCTATCTAAAATCGGAGTGTAATGTGAAGGGCCGTTTCTGTACAACCTATCCCTTTCGCGAGTTCTACCTCTTAATGAATCGGAAGGACTAACTACGTGGTAAGCTGATGGAGGTCTTCTAACATAATTTTCAGTACCATCTCGACGTTCGTAAAAATGACTAGATCTATCGAAGGTGGTAATTTCTTCGCTCGGCCTGTAAACACATATATAACAAAACGGTCAACAAACGATACTGAAAATACTAGAAAAACATCTCGCAATAACTACACTACACTTCTAAAAATCCTACAATCTAATTCGATGGCTCTCGTTGAAAATGAACAACAGAACGAAAAAAAAAACAAATGAAAACATACATAAAGTACTCAAAAACTATCGTCACTTGCTCTCGTTTCTTCTGGTGCGTCTACCTACATAACTCGCTCCACCTGTCGCTATCGCTACAGCAGATGGCAAAGTAGATATGTGAAAATTACCAACAAATTTAGGTGTTTTATAAATTACGTAGGCGGGTGTAGGGAGAGTGTATATTATTGAAATTCTCACACGTAATACGTTGAATCGTCAACAGCTTTGCACTGTCTCATGAAGCAGGTAGCATGCAAAAACTGTTCCCAATATCAATGCATCGATCAAGTGAAAGATCTGATCAAATCACACTCTTTCTCGCCTTCCACAACCCCGAATGATAATTTCATATTTTCACTAGAACGTTTACTACTTGATTATGGATATTTCATTTGTCGACGAAGTTCACAACTGATTTTCGAATAAAGTACACCAACCAATTGAGCATTCAGGCTCGACGAGGCAACGCAACTGAATTTTTATAGAAATATTAATTCAAGTTATTGTTCATCCATTTCGAATGGAACAACGTTTTTTGGATTTCGCGAAGTGATACTGGTTTTACGAGGCATTTTCATTTACAGATTTCGGTTCAGTCAGGCCCAGGCCCTAGACAGTACAGTTCAGTTCGAATGTCCGATTCTACATACGCAATAAGATCTTTCAAAATACGAGTAAAATTCAAAAATCCAACTTTAAAACTGAAACATTCGACCACATTTATACAAGTTTCGGTCAGATCTGACTAATTATTTCGAAGAAAAAAATTCATGACATATCATGTACAAGAAACTCTTTCAAACAGCGTAAAAATAAAGGAAGTATGTAATACAGCACAGCATTGAAAAATCAGCAAGAGAAAGATCATAATGTTGGGCAAATCCACAATTTTTTAGGTGCATAAAATGAATAGGTACTTTAATGTTTCCATAAAACTGAAAATGAAAGAGGCACTTCCACTTTCCTTTCTGTACCTACTTATACTCAATATTTTGATGGAAAAATTCTCATTTATACATAATCATGTACGTACAGAATGTTTCATAAAAAAAAACACACGATGAACATCGTTAGTCCAACTGAATTTTCAAACATAAAATTGTTTACATTTTGCAAAAAAGAAAAAAAAACAAATATTATTTACAACACCAAGCCAAAATTGCGTGCATATAATTATGTACATATTATTTTGCAATCATCCTTGACCCATACCACACCGGTGCACTTCTCAGTCTCCAATGAAATACGATAAAATTAATTGAACCGATACTTCACACAAACAGTTTTCCTATCAATATTTACGGAAAATTAATTCTAGATTTTCTCACATTAAATTAGATACGTTTTTTTTAAGCAAAATTTTTCGAACAACACAAAGCGATGTTCGTTCTTGAGCTGAAATGAAGTTCGTAAGTACCTAATTCATATTCAAATTCATGATATTCGATCTCAAACGTATGTTTACAGGAACCTCTCGAGGAGTCCGCCTCCGATTTGGAGACCGCGATGTTTGGAAAGACCATGGTCTGAACTCTCCATAGTCAAAATTTCAGCTTCCCAAATTTATTTTTCAATTTTTGCATTGACCGTTTTCCGCGGTTTTGCTTTTTTTTTTTTTTTTTTAATAAAAAATACATGTTTTATAAAAATTATCTAGTCCCGAAACTAATAGGTAAGATTAACTCGTCACGAATTTTACTATTTTCGTAATTCTGGAGCCTACAACCCGATTTCAGATTTCTCTACAAAGCGTAGAAATTCATTTGGGGAGTTTTTCGCAAGTTTGGTACTAGTTAGATTAGTCAGAGATCGGAATTTAGAAATTCACCTATACATTCAAGAAGTAAAAAACAATTTCTTTTGGTGTTGAAAAATTGCCGAGGAGGCTTTGCTGAATTAGTTAGGCATTATTTTCATCATTTTCATTTTCAAGATTCAAAATTTACATTTACCTAAATAACAAAAATGAAAAACTGATTTATTTTGAAAAATGGCACAATTCGGTTTGGAAGGGTTGGTATTACTTTTAGGACTAATTTTTCATCATTCTCACTGAATAAGTATGTATTTTTTTAAAAAAACGACTCAGACTGAAAAGGTCAATTTTCAAATTAACCTAAATTAACCTAAAAATCGGTTAAAAATCGAAAAAACAACTTGGGCAGCTGACATTTCGGTATAGTGGTTTCAGACCTGAGACCAGTCTCTTTCCAAAAATCGCAGCACTGTTCAAATACGTATAAGGCGGACAGCCGAACACCTCGAGAGCTTCCTTTGTTAGAAAGTGTTTTCAATTTTAAAACTATCTCTCACATTTCACATTAATCTCGAAAAAAGAGAAAAAAGGGCTTCCTTCTCTTCTCCGCCCCATAAAAATAAGTCCCCAAAAAGGTATCGAACAAAAAAAAACTTCAAAATAATGACAATTACAGCATTCAAATTTGAGACACAAAGGTATAACCAGGAGTTTACTTTGATTTTTACAATCAAATCACTGAATTTCAGTCTTTCAGACACCCCAAATCACAGTTCGTTCAAACATGAGACATGAATACACCCAATGCGACAACTCGCGTTCAAAAGAGGACTAATTTCGTTTTAAAATCGGCCAATTTTACCTAACCAAAAAATGGATAAATAACACAGAGTTTGCCTATGAAATACTTATTTTCGGCAGAAATTCTAATCATCGATTACAGATCGTATCGTAATCAGCTAGAATATCATTCTTTCAATTTCGATGATCTAGAATTCAACAAATCAACAAAAAATCGACCCATCCAAATCACACAACTTGAGCCTTCAACAATAGGCTACAACACAACGACTCTTCGTTTTGTTGACTTATCGTAATTTCAAGGAAGAAAATTATCACCTCTACAGGTAAAAACTTAGTTCCAATACGCAATAAAATTCACCGTTATTACGTAAAACCCTAACGCCTAAATCAAACAAACCGAATCAGGGTATCGATATCGAACGCTTCCTTGTAGCGATAGTAGCGTAAGCCACCTCTGCACGAGCGTCGTACTCGTAGATTGCGTAGTCGTACCATCGCATCGTACCGCGCCATTCCACTCACATTTCGTGCTACAAAGACAGCAAAGGTAAAAGGTAAGCGAGTAGTATGACTCACCTTCGCCTTCACCGCGTTTCTTGGCTTGGCTCGCCTTCTCGCAAGATAATATCGCATTATACCAAACACGTATTAACACGATACGCTCGCTCGCCGTAAGGACGCATCGCGACGCGAAGGCAGCTTTTACAGGAGGTGAACAATTGTTATGTACTTAGTTTACGATGCTTTTAAAAATACGAAAATTGAGAGAAAAAAACGACGTACAAATCATGAAATCAAAACGACATGTTCTTCAACCAAAACTGTTGACGAGTGGTGAAAATTCACAGCAATAGTACACATTAGGTACCGAGCGTAAGTAATGAGAAAACATTTCAAGTTACGTAATGCATAGGAGAAAAATAACCGTCTGGCAACGCGATTCTACTCACACAAGTCGTAAATTCTCAGCAGTTATTTCTCGTACATACTACATACGTAATGCAGTTATAAACACATTTCAAAATCATTGCGGATCACATTCGCAAAAACCAGTGATCCGATCTTTCTCACAAAATACGAGTAATACTGACAGTTGAAAGACGATCTCGATTCGACGATGGAAGGATCCATCCATCTCTTCGTAGCAATTTGTCAATCGTTGATCGATAAAACGCCGTTCGAACAAATTGCCAATTAGTTTCGCGGTTACATTTCACCATGTCTTCTGTATTCGCCTGTAATTCGCGATACAATCGTAAACTCGCAACACAATTTACGATACGATTTTTTTGGCAGCTGCCACCATAGACGATTAAAGCACGTTGGCGGTCGAGAAGCGACCAACTGTTTGAAATATACGCAAATGTTTTGAAAATCATTCGTCAGTCAGCCTCGTAGGTAGGCTTATCTTCTGCCTCGAAAAACGCCTAAGAAATTGCGAGGCGTCTTCCACCAATTCTTAATATTCTTAACATAACCACGTGTAAAAGACGCCCACAACTCGTAAAGTAGGATAGCGTAAAGAAAAACCCGCCACATCACGTTGGACGTATCGACGTTCGTTGAAAGCGTTGCGAAACTCGGTACACTATACACAGAGCGAAAGAGCAAAGACCTGCAATTCGTTCAAGAACACATCCAATCTACACAAAGAAATAACAATTTTTTTTCGTCTTTCGGCTTCTCTGCTGCGTTGCTTGTATTTTCTCTTTCTCCCTGCTTCAAACATCGCGTGAGTTTCTTCATTAGCAATACTAATGCTGTACATTACAAACCACATATTGTACGATCATTCGTACCTACTCCTGACACAAGCATAAGCTGCTGCATAATGCATGCGCATACATTATTCGTGTTAATTATCATTCCAGGACCAAACGCACCAAAACGCAGTGATAATTTGTCGCATGATACTTTTTTCCATACCTTGGGACGCATAATCACGATAAATGAGTAAAATTATACGAATATACATCTCGCAAAATATGGCGAAATTCAACTTCGTTAACAATATTCTGTTGGCAATGGGAAAAAAATGGGTAATTCTACTTTCATATGTATATAAGCTGAAAACTGTATAAGCCCTATACTTGGACAAAATTTGAAAATCTATTAGAAAACCCCATCGTCGTTAAGTTTTTTCATCAGATTGAAGGAAGAGGGGCAGGATGTATTGTACGCACTTGGACGCCAAAATTATAGCACCCACCAAAAAACGCACAGTGGATACAAAAAGTATTGCCACACCTCATCAAAATCGACGTCACGGGCTCAAATTTTAAGATAATTCAATTGAGAAAATTAAACTACAATCCTGTAGAAAATTTAATTGCCAGGAAACAAGGATATTATCATGTTTTACCTACCTTCAAATACCAGAATGAAAAAGTAGGGTAGATTTCTTCATTTTTTTCATTTTCGAGTTCACTTACCTGGCTGAATTTTTGAAGATAGCTTGAATGTGCAACGGATCTTTTTTGTAGAGAATTAGATTTCCAGCCAAAAAGGTGCGCCCGTACATTCAAAATATTTTCAAAATTCAAGGAGCTATGTGATTTGAAAAACAAAAAACTGAAAAAGCACATTTTTTCATTTGCTTTAAATTAGTGCAGCATCGTCAGTTTTGAAGATAGCTTGAATCTGCAAAGGACTTTTTTGCTGGAAATTAAATTTCCTTCATGATAGTGGTTCCATTTCATAAATCATCTCAAAATTTCAGCCTGTAAGCAAATCAATTTCAAAAAATGGCGATTTTTGCTGAGGAGTGCCAATACTTTTTATGTGGAGCAACTTTCTGAAAAATTGATTCATAAAGAATTATCAAAGACACACAAAAAAACATTTACTGCATTCACCTCTGATATGCCCGAGAAGGAAGAAATTCGTTCAAGCAAATTCCAACCAATCAATTTCTGAAAACAGTTTCGAATGAGAATTATAGATGACCAGAAATGCAGAATTTCAGTCCTACATTTTTTTAGCGCAGGAACAGAAGGCAGTTTTAGCTCATCTAAAAACAGCTAATTGTAACAACTCCCATAACTTTTTTGTAACTTTTTTTTTACAAATTTACATTTTTATATAATTGGAACGAAGAATTAGTATCGACAGAATTTCTCGAGAAAAAAATCCACCTTTCATGACTTTAAAGACACCCCGTAACCCCGTATGGTACACAATCTGGGAAAATTTCTCGTGCATTCAGACAATAAGCACCGATCAATTTTTTTGTTCTATTTCTGTTTTCAGTTTCACGGCGACGAAATGTGAAAAAAGAACCTTACCACGCAAAATCACATGTTTTATTTGAGTGAGAAATGTGATCATGAAACAGGGTGTTGAAACAATAAAACTATCTAAACTTGACGAATTCACACAAAATTTGTCAAAAATGCAATATTAGATCTCTGGAAAAATTGAAAAGTATCAATTCCAATTTCTGTTCTTCGTTTGTCTGTCTACAGTTTTTCTCAAGTTACAGTCTCAGGTTTCAGTTCCATTACTTTTTTTCTCTTTTAATTTCTGAACCAGTTCCAGTTCTACCCCTACCATCACGAGATACTCAAAACTGTTTCAATAATTTTTCCACGTGCATCGTTCATTCGAAAAAAGAAAGGCGCCAGACATGATTAAAAAAGCTGAATAAAGAAATAGAATGTAAGTTTTTTCCTTCATATCTCTCGTTTTCTCAAAAAATACAAACTGATAATCTATTCGAATCGCATTTTATCTCTTTCAAAATGAGAGCAAAACGAACACATATTTTTCCCTTGTATACCTGCAATCTCGCAGTACCCATGTTCAATTCTAAAAACACAATTTTTTCGTACAAACATTTCACTTACTACTTAGGTATGTACAGTGTACACTGAAAAGCTGTTTTTTCTTCCAAGAGGGGGGGGGAGGAGGGGATGATTGTTTAATATCACTAACCCTTCAAAATTAGATGAAAATACGTAGCACTGTTCAGTACCTGTAAACTGTTCATTTCACAAGAAGACACTCGGTATGTTTTCACTAAAATGGTAGGTATACTTCACGACAAGGACGAAAAAAGGGACTATCTCAAAAATTTCACATTTAAACTGCTCATTTTAAATTCCATAAAAATGAAAATTATCACAGGAAAACCGAATACGACGACTATTTTGAGATACTTGTGGGTTGGACAATTATCAAGTCCAACTGTTTTTAAGAGGGTCAACTTACAATTCATTTTTGACTCGTGAAAGTCAACATATGTTCACCTAATGGTTTGGTATTAGGTAGTAGAGGTAGTAGGTAGGTATAGGTACCTACTGTAACTCGAAGAAAAAACAAAAAACAGGGGAAAACGTTGAAAAAATAAAACCAAACACCTTTTTGGTACATTACGTGAGCTACGTAGTTCTAGTTGACGGGTCAATGATTTTAATTTTTAAGTGTACTTCTAATTTCCTCGAAAGCATTTAAATTAGAAACACCTGACAAAAAATTAATCTGTTCCTTCAAAAAAAAAAAAAAATAGTTCTCAAATGAAACACTCGAACGTATTGAAAAAATATTTCGAAAATATTCACCTCGCATTTCCTTCTTTTACTTATCAACATTAAACACCGAGCAACCATATATCCATCCTGATCCATAGTCATAGTGATGTCTATTTAAAAGTTAATAGACGAAACTAGCGGATACAGACCAATTAATACGTGAAACGATTTCACGAGTAGATTAGTTACTGACTGTTTCATTTCCTTTTCACCAGATGATCGTAAACAACGACGA
The DNA here is from genome assembly GCF_950023065.1 of Planococcus citri. Classification (NCBI taxonomy): domain Eukaryota; kingdom Metazoa; phylum Arthropoda; class Insecta; order Hemiptera; family Pseudococcidae; genus Planococcus; species Planococcus citri. The sequence goes on from NC_088679.1 coordinate 44,651,813, forward strand.
CTGCATGTTTTTTTTTCGACTCTCGTGAAGTGGAGATGTCACACAGAGAAAGCAGGGTACTGCAACACTACCTCCTTCCCTCTTTCCTCAAAAAACAGCGGATAATGATTTCTTGATCTACTTTTTAAACTGAAAAATGAACATTTTAACAATTCTTCCAAGTATTTCATTTTTTTCCCTATGATTATTGGATTTTGCTGAGGTGAAGGTGGAAAGGGCTGAATACAAACGTAAAATCCAATTTTCATTAAAATTTTAGGCTTCTAACAGTTCTAACCACACCATGATGACAAGTGTCCACATCAAGCATATCTCATCATATACACAAACCAATAAACTACCAATTACTACCACGACTCCATAACCGACCATTTCTGCTCGCAAACATATTTTACATAGGAAGCTAAGCGACTACAAATCGCATTACTTCATTGCCTGCAACTGTCGTTTCAATTTAGTCATCCTTTTCATCCTTCAGGTTCATTCTAAATTTCCTCTCACATCTCACTAATTCGCTATACGGTTGGTTATCTCGGATACATCAACTGAAATTTAAACTGAAACACAAGATACGCATACAACACTCATTCGAACCTCTCGTTTGCCCACAAATATGGTGCCTTCATACGTCAAAATGTCATACGCAAACCGTACAAAATTACCGCAATATCGTATTCGAGAAGCACAGCACAACATAACACATGGTAACATTCCCATCCAATCGACGTTCTGCTGCCGTTGTCTTTTCCAATTATATATCCGGCCTCGGCCTTCGTGCAACAAATGGCAAACAAATTCGTAGACACAAATTTCATCTTTTAAAAAAGCCAAATAAAAACGCATGTTCTTTACCTACAGGTACTACAAAACGGATGCCATTATGATACACTTTCAACGCAACTACACATACTCTAATGCACCTGTTTTTTTTTTTTTTTTTTTTTTTTTTTACCTAAGCTCGTCTCAAGTTCAGTATACGCAGCAGTTTGTAATAGAAGAATTACCTCGAGGATAGAGAGAAATACACACCTATATGGACGAAATGATACGTGTATACCTACATAACATTTTTGTATACAGTACACAACCCACACCAGTAAGTACGTACATCATTGAAGCCATACAACGAACGAGACCATCCATCACTCCATTTTACCCCTAAATGATGGACATCACATTTACGTGTTTCGTTACAGTACATATTGCGACCCTACATTAGGAAAATAGCTGGCCATTTTAAAAGGTATGTTCGTGTTTCAAGTTCCATTATCCATATCCATTCATTCATGTACACGACATTTCATCAGCTTATATGTACTTATTACAGCACTTACTGCTGCGTATTACTCTGACACCGTCATCAACGTGGTACATAATATAATATTGGCAATAATGGACAAAGGTGGTCGTACAAAAGAGAGCATTTCGTTTCTTTGTCAAATAAGCTAAAAAAATCGATTGATAGAGGATACATTCGCAATAACAGAAAAAAAAATCGTCAAATGCATTAGGCAATCAAATGGAAATCACACTTTGCACGGTACAGTAATCATTTTTGCGCACACCAAAAAATAGGCAATGACTTATTGATTCGATCATTTTACAAATAAATTTCAATACGTGCATCATTGATTTACTGTACACTATAATATAGGATTTCGCGAAAATGTCTTCTCTCTGGGTAGTGCTGAAAGAGCATTTCAATCGCTCATCAGCGACCGTCAAAGGAGAATATTATTATAGGCTATATTTTGAACACAAATATCTACGTAGAAGATTAATGTGCCTTCGAATAGCCAAACGTTGAGTTACTCGAAAACATTTTATTCACTCGTCAAATCACAAATATGCGCGAGTTCAAAAGAGTCACTAGCGTACATTTTCTTGTTTTTCCCGCATCATAGTCGTAGGTGAGATAAAAATTCTGATGAAACCAATTTCAAAATCAACAATTCTCCTTCGAAAGATATAAGAATGCAAAATTTTGAGGGAACGATGAGTTGATTTTCATAATGGTGCGCAGAAATTAAAAAATTCAAACAGAAAATTTTCTATTTTGGGCTTTTTTTCGCATCTTCCGATCTTTGTGAAACTATTTCCTTGTTCCTCACTCTTTCATAACTTTGGACGAAGATTTTTCAGAAATGAGTTGCTTCATCCAACATACCTAGTGTAGTGATGCAAGTTCGAAAATCCCGCACTACGACGAACTAATTCATCGTATACTAATGAGACATTATCCGAGCACTGAAAAACCTGAAAAATCCAGCACGAAATTTCAAATGCCAAGTCATTCCTCCTACTCCAGCAAGATGACAACTACAACCAAATATACCTATTACCACGTCTAGTATAACAGTATACAATCTTTCGACTAATTTCCATAAAAGCCGACTCGATGACGAGGTTTTTCGTAGAATTGAGAAAAAACTACGCTGATAGTATAACGGATAATCTCGTATCTACGTTTCAAATTAAAGATTTTTCTACCCGCTAAAACCAGAAATGACGTTGGAATAACTCAACTTTACCATTTCTCAAATTCTCAATTGCTTGCAGATCGCAGAATAACGTTTCGCTATCTTTATACCTACATTCAACATCAATGCCTTCTTTTGCGGTCGACCACGATCAGCACGTCATACGCATAACGTTATGCTCATGAAAACTTCACTCGCTGACAGCAAAATACAGCACATACAACTTAAAAACCAGTCAATAACGTCTGGGTATTTATAAGCCATCCGTTAACGATTAAAATGACGCGTTTATGGCGTCTAAATAACTACATACCGTGTTTATGCGTAAGTAATTGTGTACATGTAGTGTACATACGCTCGTATATGAGGCCACCACAGCAATTAACTTCTTCATTACTGTGCACGCGGCCCGCACATATTACAATACAACTCGTTGTACGTCGTACAGGTATATTCGCTCAGGTAGTCTACTACAAAATTACAAAAACAGAATTCCAAATTTGGTACTGTTTTCCACATCAGTGCCTTTCAAACTTGAGGGGAGAACAGACGAAAGTTTTTGAAAAAAAATTATCATGTGGCACAGAACGAAATACACCTTTTAAAATTACACAAACCAGAATCTTATTAGAATGAATTGTTGAATAAATTCAATTCCAGACAAAACAGGGCTGGAAAATTTGACAAAAAGCGTAATAAACGTGCAAATACACAATGAATTCGTCGACCTACAGATGGAAACTATTCATTCGAAATGTAAGTCCAAAAGAAGGGAAAGCAACGTTTTTGGAAACAAGATTTTCTCAGGATTAAGAAAATGCGAAAGTTGAAAACTGTTTTTCCGAGAGAAAAAGCTCACGTCCCGTAATAATTCACAAACTACATTTTGACATAAAATTTACTTTACATCCTCAGCAAAAGAAATTCTCTGATTATCAAAATCTCAGTTTTCTCGATGTTCATTCCTTCCCTCCAATCGATAGTTAACGCTTTTGAAGACGTATTCGAACCTTTAGCTGACGTTAAAGATTCCCCTCCCCCTTTTCAAAAAATCTCACAAAAAGGGATCCAAATGAAATTCAGCGGAAGAATGCGCAGAACGCTGGAGACACTTTAACCCGTCACCAATTTTAACTCTCAAAAATTCACTAAAATTTGAAAAATGCATAATTCAGCATCTGAAATTATTTCAAATTTCAGTACACAACGATGTAATTTTAGATGCTCTTTCAATTTTTCTCGGTCTCAACTCAAAACTTGTCATCTGAGATATATCAATTTTTCACTTGTCATCTCTTCTTTCTTCATGGATGCTCACGATGCCCAAATTTCAACTCTCCCCAAAAACTTGCCTAGGCAAGCGAAAACACGACCTAATTTAAACGTGTAAACGTAGGTATTGCACATTCTCAAACGTAGGTAGGTAAGGTAATAAGTATATGTAAACTAAACAAAAATTAAATAAACAAAACTAAAATTTCACTGCACGCGCAAACGTGTAAATCAACCAGCTAAAAAGAATACAATGACAAGAAAGCAGCTCTATTCTGCGAGCGTGCACATTACACGATGACGTTCTCTTTGCACATACCTAGACCTACCTGTCTGATTTCTAATGGGCGCAATTTTTTTTTTTTTTACATTCTGCCACACATACCTCAGCACACACTGCAAATCGTACTCGTATATAGGTCGTATTATAGACATTACGCTGTCTTTTTGTTTTAGTTTCGAACGACGACCCAAAAATCCGCTACGTCGTATAATAATTGCTGATTAGTTGCGCTTCAGTGAACATGAAAATTTTCCACTGTGTATCATTGAGCTCTTCACTTCATTCTGCCACCTCTTTCTCTTCCAAAAAAAATTGTACTCGTACGGAATTAAATCGCACGTTATTCGGAGTAAAGGTTTCTCTAATCTTCCATAATGTATTCGTATCACAAGAGAGAAAATCAACGATTCGAATGACAGTACGCTTCTTTCCAGTTATCGTCTTCATTATTATCACGATTATTAATGTTGCATCAAGAAACTTTCTACCTAAAGGTACGCGTACGTATACGAATATTACAAAAATTTTCATTACTTATGAAAATATTTTAAAGAAAGGGAGGTATTTACAGAAAAATCGAGTTCAAACAGAACTGGATTAAAAGAGCATGTAAAAATACCTCGTAGCCAAAATTTCGGGAAGTGAAGTATATTTCTTGAATTTTAGCGATTTTTGATTCAAACTTGGGTCAAAGATGCGAAAAAATTGTAATTTCACCGATTGCGCTAAAAAAAACTGCACTCTGGCATATACTTTATCTTGACATTCCCCCCCCCCCTCTTTTCCAATCGAATAGACGGGGTTTCGAGTCGTTCTGAGTAGATCTATAGCCTCCAGCAAATTTTCCGAAATTACAATTCCTAAGAAGTATTTCCCTGATCAAGTTCTATGCAGCAGTTTGAATTTTTGGAGAGGACACGGACTACGCCCAAAATATGCCATGCCTTCAAAAAATGGTTGACAATCAAGTGATTTCAACCCTTCAGATAAAAGTACCATACATAAATATTCAGAAAACAAATTCGTTACAGAAAAATGAAAATCGCCACGAGATAGGTGGTAGTAGGTACCACACCTGAATTATTCTCTAAAACCCACTAAAATTGAGCGAATTTTGAAAATTTAATCGAAACAATCTCGAAAAAAAGTGACTATTGGGATTTTCGAACCTGTTAAGAATAAATTAAGCGATAATTTTTCCAAAATGCAAACTATAATGGTAGAAAAGTGTCATACAATTAATAAGAAATCTAGATAAATCGGTGGTCGGGTGCTAAAAACTGCACTCATCAAATTTCCAAGACAATCCATCAAGGAGGTTTAGAAACTTAAATCGCACCCTACGTGCCTGAGGTACCACATTTCATGTAAATATAGCAATGAAAACCCACGTTTAAAAAAAGACATTACTTTAAGGATCCTTGACTCATCCTTCTGCAATTTCAGTCCAATTCCAGGATACGTTTTTTTTTCGCTCCACCTTCAAGTTATAATAAGTACATCGTAAACGTGGATACTTAAGACTTGCAGACCATACGCGATAACAAATCGTAAACTAGGTATAAATAGGCAATTAAAGACCCAAAAGACGACTTCGTCAAAAAAAAAACCGCTAGGCACGCAGATAGGTACACATTTGATACCCTCATCAATTTTCGCGAATTTTTTTGTAATAGCTCACTTTTTCATGATGAATTTTTCGATGACACCACATCCGTAACTTTTTTTTCCATAAATGTAAACCAGTTTTACAAACCGATAACTTTTTTACGCTCTTATTTGGACGACTTTGAATAACCTTGCAGATAAGTACACGCATAATCAATTCAACGTCAAAAATTGCACGTATGTTACATAATTCAACTCAAATCCGTGCGAATTTAAATTTTTCATTTACGTAACAAATGTATTGGTGATTTTTTTTTTCAGTCACTCGGAAACGCCGAAAAACACATTATGTATGTACTTCTACATACCTTACGTACCACCTAGACAGATTCACGTCGTACGTCGAATACCTAATTTTACAGCGTGATACGTCCTATTTTTTAATGAAAAGAAGTAAGACTCAACCAAGGAAATCGACTGTACATATGTACGCAAGTCTTTTTCAAATTGTAATGCTAATCGAGTTAAATTTACTGGCAATCTGCATAATTTACATGTTTATATTCGTCTTTGAAGAAGCGATCGTTTGCATACTTACAGCTAGTAGGTACATTAACGTTCTTTCGTAGAATTTAGGGAAAAAACGAAAAAAGAGGAGACCGTTATACAGGTAGAGACAGTTCACGATACACTTATTTTTTTTCATAAAGAAACAAAAAATTGTTGAAATCAACATTCGATCAAAGTAAAGTTATTTTGTTCCGGGAGAAAAAAATTTTGAATTTTGGGATCATTTATAATTTCTGAGAGCCCAGGTCTCGAATTTCTTACTTCAAAATATTTTACAAATAGTTGGTAGATAATTTTTGAAGGTTAATTTCGAGCTGATTTCAGAATCTCATACAATGACCCGTTCGACATATTGTTCATGAAAAACAGCTGAATTGCAATATTAATTTTCACTAATCACCGAACAACATAAGCGCTTCAAATAACAGTACAAGAATTCGTTTTCTGTTTCTCGAAACACTATTCTCTTCAAAACCAATTGATAGAAAGATCTTCGACGAGCCAGTTTTTTCATTTTACCCAAATACACCAAATCACACCACCCCAACTCCGGTTGTAATTCGCAACACAACGAATACTGAGTCAGAAAAGAAAAAGATGAGAGATACTTCCACATCATCAAGCATACTGAGTTATCAATGTGAACCCGGATTTACGCTTTCATCTTGAAAACTCGAACACGAACTATAAAACAACTTTGTTATGTTTCTTTGGCTTCGTATTAAACATTTTCACCAAACTCGCTTTTTCTTCAACAAAACTTGTAAAAAGTTTTCTCATTTTTTTTTTTGCACATTCAAAACTAAAAATTGCATTACGTTTTTATACGTAGGCGACA